>NW_027466471.1:12315000-12572500 GCF_050575085.1 Anarhichas minor | reverse complement strand
CTTACTATTCATGTTTAGAGATCAGTGCTGAAAAACCTTTCTGGATCACAATTCCTGTTGGAGAAAAGGTTTCCCATCAGAAACACAACCTTACAGTATTCCTAATTATTCTATTCATGACACCCTCTTGTCCTTTACTACTCTGTCAGAATCTTAAGTCCGTTTGACCTTCCTAAAATATCTACAGCACACTACTTCCTCCTTAGCAGTTTACCTTAAGTTCCCTCTTCAATACTAAATAGTCTTCTTACTTCCTGCACCCGACCACACCTGCAACTTGCCCTTTAACAAACAGCAACTGTTTCCCCTAAAGTTAATTTATGAAGTTTGTCTTCAAGACATTTAACATATAGGCTAACAGTGGACCTCTCCTGGGCAAAGGTTAGAGAACTGCATTCCTATCAATTAAAGAAGATGTATTGTTACTGTGAATATGTATATTTATTTCAATTACTGGAGGAAATCAAATATGTTTGTACTACTTGTAGAAATACACGCAGTTGGCAGTTTATTGTTAAAATGTCCGTGATCTAATACAACAGTTCCTAAATGAATGGGTTGGAGTTGGACAACAACCTCCTAACAGCCTAACACGCGACAAACTGCAGCCGTCAGAATATCCCTAAAACACCGGTAACACGGCAGGACTGTTAGACTGCATCACTATTAGACTGCGTCACAATTAGCTAGTTTAACTGTTACTTAATTAAACTCGCAACTAAATGTAAAAACACCAAATCTAAACTTCTTCATTATCACTTTTAAACATTGGGTAGAACATCGCCGTCCCCGATGAGGACTCTGAACCAAATGTATGAGAAGAGAAAATCCTCTCCTCTCCTCACCGGGCTGCTAACGTTAACTCGTAGCGTATCTCTGCCCGCAGCAATGTCTGCCTCCCTATGTGTTTGTAAACAGGTTATGCGATGTATTTTGGATATAACGATAAAGCAGTCTGGTAGACATATCTTTGCATAAACGTACCTGAACAGATCCACGCTGAAATGTCTGACGAAAATAATAGCGCTGTTTTCTAATATCCTAACAATGGAAGTGGCTTGAAGCGGTACCCTTAAGATGTAGCTTACGTGTGGAAATGTGAAACCGGAAATGAGTTCAGTTATAGAGAGAGCAAGATGCTTTTCTTCAGAAAATGGTTTTCCAGAGAGTAGTCTTTTTACCACAATCTCTATGTCTGCTTTTTACGGTCTGTTGGTCTACAAAAAACGTTGTAGCCCTATTAGGCTCCAGTAAGATGTTTCTATTGTTATTAGATGTAATTAATGTATTTCTTTACTTAGGTTAAGGCGTAATTTTTGTTTGTTTCAAACTCTGTTTATGCTTTGTTATAGCTTATTCAAAATGCTACAAAGTCCTTTCGTTTTGTAATTTCTACCAACTGCAGAGTCAGTCACACCCTGAACAGCTACAGATCCAAACTCGTATGTCTGGAAAGAAAGGCCGACCTGTTCGACATTCCTGATCCCAGGGTGTAACGGGAGGCGACTGATTTGATCCGTTATGCATGGCTGTTTTTTGAAATAGCTTCAATGATAAGAGTCACAGTCACTCCAAATCAACACACCTCATCATATTGGATTTAAGTTATTCTTATTTTATTTCCAAAGCAGTTATACATTTAGGTATTTGCATCACTGGGTCACATTGCATTGAAGCTATTGAGAAAAGACGTGAATTTTCTATGAATATATTTATATAAAATAGAACAAGCACTAAAATCTAGCAGAATAAAACCTAACTTAATATCAGAGAAGCGGCCAAATGTACCCAACTAATCAACCAAAAGACGGATGCATGTATGTGCTTTAACATTTAGGTTTTATTTAAAGGGTATATATTTTGTCATCTAACCACACAAATGCCAAACTTTGAACATTCATTCACAGTGACAGCTCAGCACAAAATCGAAATAATACTTTATTTTTTTGCATCCTGATGGGAAATCCCCCATGTGCTTATTGTACAGCCCAAGCCCCAAATAAACTGTAAACATCACTGATTTATATCGTGAGAGTTTATCTTTAGTGTATTGGATCAGGTTGGAGAATCCTTTCATATTTTTTTATATCATCTTTGTGTCTTTGTTACAGGGCAGCCGAAGATAGAAGGGGGAGAGAGAGGGGACGACATGCAGCAAAAGGCCACATGTCAAATGTGAACCCATGCAATAGGACTCAGCCTACATGGGCACGTGCTCTGCCAGGGAGCCCCATCCTTTCATATCTTTGATGTGCGAAAAACATTTAGAAAAAAAGTATTTTATTTAAAGGAAATAAAGAAGATTGTCCATGGTTGTCGTTTGTCTTGTTGCCAGCATTTTAAGGAGGGCTGGTGAATGGTTTGATGAGACTAAGATCCATAGCTTTGACCAGGCATTCGCGTGCAACATCGATGGCATCCTGCCTCTTGGGATTGTCCTCCGCCTTGCCAATCACTGAGAGGATTTCCAGCAGCTCACTCTCCATCAACTTCTTGGCCAGCTCACTGTCGTCTGAGTTGAGCATGTTGTAGACAATCACGAGGCCACGATGTTGTATAGAAGGGTTGGTATGGATACACAACCTCTGCAGGATCTCAAGCCATTGGGTGGTCTGTTGGGAGAGGTCAAACAGTAACATGTGTGAATGATGAATCAAAAACGTCAGAAGCTGCTTTTCAAACTTATTTTTGAACACTTGTAATTCCAAACAGTGTGTGTACAACTGTGATTGAGTTGTTTTATTAAGTGTAGGAGCCATTGTTTTTGGAGGTTGACCAACAGGGACTCAAAGCCGGGACATTGCAACCTTTGATCGTTCCATTTTGACTATTTCTTATGGAAAGTCCCCTCTCACAACGTTATGGACGTTTAATACCAAATCATTGCAGAACAGTTAACTCACAGCTGTAATGGTAATGTAATGCAATTTGAAAACCAGACTTAGTCTGCAGTAACATAGGTCTGTGTTCAAACAAGCTACAAATATTAGGCTGCATTGTGAGACCCCAAAAAAGTGCATGACATGCTCCCAAGTGTCATAGAAGTTAATATTGTTAAAGTATTAAAGAGTAAGAACATAAGGCTTTTGCAATCTTATACAAAGAGAGTGTGAGTTGACCATGTGTTGACCAGGTTATTTGCTGTTGTGGATTCAGGATCAGTTCCTGAGGGAAAGCTAAGATTTCTGGGCATTTTTCATAGTGGGGCAGACATGCTTTCAAAACAGACTCTGATGTGACACTATCATTTATATTCTACAGTAAAAGCACTACTGAACGCTGTTGTACATACCACCAGGGACAGTTTGTGGCAGAGCTTCTTCTGAGCAGCAGTCAGCATGGCAAGAGCTCCAGCTGCAGCAACCTGAAGGTTGTCTTCTTCCTCGCCACACAGCAGTACTATCAGCTTCAGCTTATCATTGCCATCCTCCAGATAACGATCTTGGACCTAACACACATAGAGTTGACATTTTCAACGCACTCACACCTGTTGGACACATGTTTCTCACATTAACTATGCATAATCAGGTGAGGTTTCTAGCTGTTGGTCTGTTCTCACCTCTTTACATGTGACAAGGTTGCACATGCATTCAGTGGCAGCCTGTCGGATCTGGTCATTCTCTTCAAACATGTAGTTCTCAATCTCTGGCAGAGCTTTCTCTTTCACAATCTTTACTCTACAAAACAGATGTAGGTGAGAACTCATAATAATGGCAAAATCTGTAAGTTGCAGTGCAAGTCACTTGTAGGAAATAGCTATTAGGCATCACAGTGACCAGATTATTAAATGGTGAAAAATGTTACCTTAGTTTGTCACTGTAACCAGCCAAGTTAGTGAGGCCTCTCAGAGCTTCATAGTTCTGAACTCCGTCTTTGTCTGTTTGAAGGAGGCTAACTAAAGGTCGCACCACCTCGTACACCTGTCAAACAAAAACGACAGACAATTACAATTTTTTAAAGCAAATGTCCATTCCCCTTCCCCTACCATCATGTCAAAGGGGACTGGCATAGAAATAAACAAAATCACTACGGTTGTATGTCTTACCCTCTCACCAGGGAAGGCGATTTCTGGGCTGGAAATAGATGCAATCTTGGCAAGGGCGTGGCTGGCCTTTGTTTTCCCAGCCTCTGTCCCCTCCAGTGCAAGTGGTATTAAAGCCTGCGGGAAGAGAGAAGTGAACAATAGCGGGGATATTTTGCAACAACCAGCTTATCCAGTTAGACTTAATGTTGGGAAAATGTAACTTGTTATGAAACAGTCTCAATTGAATGCCTTGTAAATGACATACAGTAAGTAGACAAGACCATCAGTGAGAAGATTGGCTATTTCTTTATAGTTATTCTAAATGCTTGACATATTGCTGAGTCTGCTGGAGGGAAGGGAGGCATAGGAGAACCAGGACTGAGCGGGCAGACTGTCAGACCTCAATACAGTAAAATGAGAGCTTTTCTTAAGGGTCTCTGGTGCTTGGAAACTCCACCTCTTTCGTGCACAGGGACCGCCAAAATCAACACAAAATCAAAGTTCATTGTAGTAGCCCTAATGTCTATTCAGTTAGCCGGGGATTCGGTTGGGGAACACTTGAAAACTATTTTAATTTAATTGTGACTTTGTGGAGTGTCATAGATCCACGTGTACATTGCTTTCCAAATCTTTCACTCACCTTTCCCCCACCTTGGGCTACAATAGTACCACGATCTTTGGCATCCATTGACAATGCCAAGAAAACTCTAAAGATAAAACAAACAGAAAATAGGTTTAACATTCATATAATGTTGCAATGTAAGGAGGAATAAACAAGAAACTGGATGTATACATTTGTGCTGTAGCTTGCATTCCCTAATCTTTGTCATGGAACATTTAGAAATAAACTAAAGTCACTCGGTGAGTTGTGACTTCTGACAATTATTTTGGCATCAGCTTGTAGAAAACCTGTCTTGATATGATTCATGATATGTTGTGCTGAGTCATGATGAGATTCCAGTAATTTGTACGACAAGTTTGATGGCGCATCAAAATGTTTCGGCTCCCACCTCGACAGCAACTCTTTGGTCTGGTTGGTCAGGATGGAGCTGTCTGCTTTGACCATGACAGCAAGAGCTGAAATGATTCCAGCCTTCAGCAGCCTTTTCACTCTCTTCTCAATAAAGTCCTTCTTGTCCTGAGAAAAGAAAGTATACAAAGTGGGTATATGTATGCACATGAGTAACATAAACCTGCTCTACCTATGTCAATTTATAGATTGTCATCTCCTCTCTTCCTCTTTTACCTTGGGATGTTGCTCGGGCACATGTTGCTTTGAAAATTTGGCTAGTTGAACCAGCTCAGGCAGGATTTCCTTCTTTTCATAGCAGTTGGTGCAGTTAACCAAGGTGCAAGCTACTGCATATATGATTGTCTTATCTTTAGACTAAAACACAGAGAAAGAAGAGAGATTATTTCTAATATATTATCAGATATACTCTATTGTTTCTTCCTGTCTGTTTCTTTCATACCTTGGCCAGTTCAAACATGGCTTTCAGGGCAGTCTCGTCCTCAACAAAGTCATCTTTCACGTCGGCATCATTAGTCAGATAAGCTAGACCCTCAATAGCCCACTTCCTTGTTTTTGTATCAATCTTGGGATTACAGAGCCACCTGGAGGAGTAAAAAAGGAAAGCAATGATGGGAAGTGGTATGATGAAATGTACAATGACATTCTGGTGCTGTATACATATTGTAAGGAATTATATCCATTTTGCATCAAAATTAGATGATAACTAATTCAGTGTTTAGCATGTATTTAAAACATACTGATGCAAGTATCGGTTTTCTCACAGATTTTCTACGTGTACTACCACGTTTTTCTATCATCATGGATTATAACCTGCTTGATTCAGTCACTTGAACAGGCAATGCGAGTACTCACTTCCTGCACTGCTTGGCCAGCTTCTCTGTGGAGCCCTCAGCAAACTGCCTTAAACCATAATCATCACCTCCAGCTGAACCCAGTTTACAGAGACCCTGGAGATGACATGGAAATAAGTATGCATACCCACACAAAATCTACAAGTTATGCTGTCCAATTCATTGTCTGATAATGTTCATACTTTCAACTGTGATGTTTTCATAATTCTTTATTGTGCGTGGGCTGTGGCCCAAAATCATAAAGTTCTACATTCTATTCCATTCTTTCCTTGCTTGCACACTCACCACCAACGAACGTATTTTAATCTTCTCATTAGTGGTCTTCTTGTAGATGTCCTTTAGGAGTGAAACACCGTTGGTGATGATAAATGAGGCGCGGCTCATCTTAGAGGAGGAATGGATCAGCGCCTCTACAGCAACCATCTGGTCCACTTCACGTTCGGAGGCACACAGTGCTACCATCATCTCCATTATGCCTTGCTGTCCAACCAAGGTGTTACCAACATCAAAGGGACCCTGAAGCAGCCCTGAGATGGTGTTGATAGCATGAATGGTCTTGTCCATGTCGTTGGGGTCAATTTTGCATCTGTGGAAAAGGAAGAGAGGACAAGGAAGGAAAAAAGCATAAAAGATAAGGCGTAAGTTATGTTGGCTTTGTCTATATTTAGAAACTCTTAACTTCAATACTGGTAAATGGTGAATCTGTGTTTTATGGACGTACTTGATATATTCATTACAAATGTCCCTGAAGTTGTCTCTCTCTGGGTCACATGTGAGGTCGTCATAGATCTTGTTGAGTAGCACACTGGCAATCAGCTGTGTGTTGTCTGTCATGGGAAGCTGGTCTGGCAGTTCGGGAACCTGACCACACACTTTGAGGATCTTCTTCAGACCTGCAGAACAAACACATACATATGCGTATATAGATGTGATCTGGCAAATACACTTTGTCAGGGAGTCTGGGAAGGAGAAATAGACTTTTGCTCAAACCAAATAAATGACCCGATGCAGCTGTCTGGCTCACCATGGTCAATAGTGAAGAGGCTCTTGGAGTTGTCTTTGTTTTTCATGTCAGTGCGCGGTACATTCTTGCTCAGAAGGTTCAGTGCCTGGTCTCTGCCATGGCCAGACACCTTCTTACTTACAACCATCTCCAACAGAGAGAGGAGAATGGTTTTCAGGTCTTTAGATGTATCTGCAGATGGACAGATGATAACAAAGAAAGTATGTCTCAGTCAGTAGTAGCAAGCAGCATAGCCACAGCCGCAGCCGTCTTATAAGGGGATTAGTTGAAGATTGCAAATTAAGCATGGAATAAGTCTCTATGATAAAATCTACTTTTTGTTACAGATGCAGATAGTTTTTATTCTGTCTCACCTAAAACCAAGGCCTCTTCTTTCCCGTATTCCCTTTTATCTCCACCAGTGAGGGAGTCGTTGATGCACTGGAAAAGGTTGCATGTTGCCAGTGCAATCTCCTCATTGTCAACAGCCATGATGCTGCACATCTTATCAACGCCCACCATGTGAATAATGGCCATGGCCTGTTTAGGGGTAGTGAAAAGAGTACATTTTGTGAAAGAAATTAATGCAAATTATTTAAAACTTATTTCTAATGGCATAAGTAGAAGTTGTACTTTTGAAGTATGATTGCGTTTGGTAAGCTACACAGTTATCTCATTGCCTTCCCAACTCTTTGATTTTCACTTTCACTTTGCTATTGTCTTGACTCATTTTCTATGAGCATGCTCACCCGAGCTTTGTGTCCTGTGCATATTCCCGACAAAGTGCGAACAGCAGCCAGTATCATCTCTGGTTTGCCTGTCTCTATCATGTTGAGCAGCAGAGGCACTCCGTTATTCTGGAATATTCTCTCTGCTCCGGCATCTTCTCTTGACAGCACAATCAGGTTGTTGGCAGCCTAGACACAAAATAATATGTTGCAGAAGTGAAACCTAAACTACGCACAAACATGCCACCAAACAATAAAAACAGAAAAGTCCTTAAATGTTTTTAATTCACACAACAGAAAATACCCACTTTTTCCCTCTTGTCCTTTTCCATTTCGTCATCAAGGAGAATGTCAAACATGTTCTGTACCCTCGAATCTGTGGAGAATGTAGACTTAAGCTGTGGAGAATCAAAATGAAACATTGAGTCATTTCCGGATGCTGACATGTCCAAATCATATGCATGAATTTTGTTTGTGCTTCAGCATAAGTCCATCTTTCAAATTTCCTTAGCTTCAAAAAAACATTTACTTCTAATGCCACAACCAAAGCAATCTAATCAGATTTTTAAGCCAAAAGATTATTGTTGAATATATGTAGCATTGCTGATTTAGTGTTGCTTAATGCATTCATGTAAAGTAACGAGTGTAGTCTGTAGATGTACTTCTGTGTGTGGGTTTTGTTCATTTTAATGCTTACCTTGGCCTGGATGTCGGCTCCCAGCCTGCGGAGTGTCTCCACGAAGGTTTTATTCTTTGGTTCAAGGGTGGCACATCTCTGCACATCTTTGAAAGCCATATCCAGTTTTCCTAGTTTCTCAAGAGCTTGGCAACGTCGGTACAAGGCTTTAATATCTGCTGCATCAACATCAATTGCTATATAAGAGGAAAAAAAGATTATAATAAGCATGTTTTTGGTGCCATTGCTGATATTATTTGGTTTGATTCTGTGTTTATTACTCTACCTTTGGATGCATCAGATGCTGCATTGGCAAAGTTTTCCTAAAGAAAAACAGAAACATCCAAATAAAAGTATAAATTTGACAAAGAACTTGCAAATATGTTCTAATTGATAATCGGCTTGTTTTTGTGCTGTATGCTTTACAAAACTTACCTTTTTTAGGTAGCATGCAGATCTGTTCCTGTAAATGACAGCAAGCTCTTTTTTGTCCTTGCAGGCCTTTATGGCTTTACTGTAGCACTCAATAGCTTTGTCAGCGTCACCTGACTGGAAGTGTTTGTTTCCCTCATCTTTTAACTGGATCGAGTCTCCCATCTGGTAGAAATAGAGTGTATGAGTTATGAAATAAAATCTACAGATCCATTAACTATGGGTTTTCATGTACACTTAATGTTTCATTATAACAATGTCAGTGTCATCAGTCAATCAAATGTAAATGCAGTATTTTAACTGTAATAAAGCCACCAAAGCTTCATACCGAAATGATTCATCAAGAGATCTCTGGATGTAAACACAAACATACAAATATTTCAAATAAGCAAGCTTAAAAACAAATCTGCAGAACAGTTTTACAACTTTTTGTTAGTTCAAAGATAAAAAGTACAAGAATAGAAATATAAAAGCAGTTCAAAGCGTATATGTATGGCATGTACTTGTATTTGTAGGTTTACAAAGCCTACAGTACTGATCCTCACATTCATCCTAGAAATCATCAGCGAACTATTATCTTTAATTTAAAACTTATGTAGCATTAGAAATATTTATATTCTTACCATTGTTTGTAATCAGTGTCTTGCTGACCCGGGTCTCTCTTAGCAAATGGCCATGCACATGTTATCTCTGACTTTAAATGGCCTCCCTTCAGGCCTTATTTGGGCATGATATTGTACCCCAGTTGGAGCCTTACAACAAATGCCACTATCCCAATGGACAGATACCATCTCCTATCATCTAGGCACAGTCTATACCCCTTATCATAAGTACCCTCTGCATACCTGAATGTAACTCAAATGAAAATACAATACATCTGTGAAAGTTGTACAGTACCTTTAGGATTGTGTGTTGTCTCTCTTGCTCTGCGTAGATGGTCCGGACCTGTAGTCCCTGTCACAAACTTTTTCTGTCTCATGTAACCTGCCCCCACCAACACCTCGTTTATATTTGTAGTGGATCTCAATGAGGTGGGACGTACTAAGATGAACCATTCATCACACATAGGGGTTCACTGCAAGCACACTAAAACCCCAATATGCAACTTTGTACCAGAGGTCAATATAGACCATGATTTCTTGTATTTCAGAAAATATCCTTACAGTGTCTTTGAATTATTCAAGACTCTATGAATAAAACCTTTTTTTAATTCAAGGATGTCTGTCAGAGTGACTACCGCAAAGATGGTCTGTTCCTGATAAGGTCTATTTAGGGCACAGACAGCTGAGAACTGACAGGGGGTTGGGGGGTGGACAGCTGCAGGACCAGGACCATAGAGGAACCTAGTAGCTTCTAGAAAAATAATGATCTCGAGCCCCATGAGTTGGGGTTAGGAATTTTCTTGTCTGTTGTTTGTGAAATAGTAAATAATACAAGAAAATAAACTAAAATGTGTTGAACTGGTGGTCGGCTCAGAGTGTTTTTGTGTCTTCCACCCAGTGCATGCAGGGACATCCCACAGTGATGGAAATGGAATAAGCATGCAGACATAAATGTATACATACATTAGAACAATAATTGATTAGAATATAACCCAATGAAGAGTCATGGCAGGGTGTCATCTCAGTTGAGTATAGTTTTACTTTCTACACCAGTCATATTGTCATTTGGCACTTTCTGAGGGTAACAGTTGAATAGGTTTTGATTGGGAAAAGTCAGGTTAGGTCGGGCTACTCTGCTGCTAAGTGTCACCACCTATCCTGTTATGTTTGACTGGTTGAAACAAGTATGAGGAAAACAAAACTTTGGTTAGCTGAGGACATATTTTAGAGTTGTTATCCTTGAAAATATGGTAATTTAAAGAACAAAGCAGCTCATGTGGTCCAAGAAAGAAATTGATAAGCGTCATTAGAGATAGGTGTGTAGGCTAAATTCCAAAACGGCCCAAATGAAATGTATGACAATTATATGAACATAGTGTTTTTGTCTTACATGCCTGTGGCCAATTTTAATTCAAACACATTTTATTCATTCTACGTATTCTATATATGAGCTTAAAGTCAGTGTCAGTGGATGCCTGTCTTCAGATAATATATCTAGGTGATATTCAATTTAACTCTTTTCAAATATGATGCACCAGTCCTCAGTGGAATAATTTGGGGTATTTCCAAAAGTTATTTTTATTTTTTTCACTTCTTCTCCTCACTACCACTCTTAACATGAAGTTAGGAGCCATGAATTTGGATGGAGACAATGTGAGAAAGCACAGACCATTTGGAACGTTTTCTTTGCTACCCAATTCTTATTGCAGCAGTGTATGGCACCATTCCCGGAGTAAATATAAAAACATATTTTGTCAATGATGTCATATGTCACATGTGATTATAATGACTTCACACATACACACAAAAAAACACGACACACATGTATAGTGATATACATGTGATATAGTGATATAGTGATATAGTGATATACATGTGTGTGATATACATGCTTGAGCACTCTTTATTACTTGGACAGTGGGTAAAATCTTTCCATTGAATATGGATTGGAGGAGGGAAGGAGTGTTTATTTGCTTGGGCTGTATATTTGGACTGTTCAAGCTCTGGGACCACCAGGTGGCAGGATCCATCCACTACTACGAGTGAAAATTGTACACATAGTGGAATGAGTGTGTTTATTTGCCACAGTGGTGCAAGAACTATTCAGATTCTTTACTTTAGTAAACGCTGCAATGCCACAATGCAAACACACTCTTTAATTAAAAGTCCTTGAACTGTTATTCAAGTAGAACAGGGGTGTCCAAACTTTATTCAAAGAGGGCCAGATTTGATAATGTGAAAATGCCCAAGGGCCAACAGTCCCTGCTGACATTATTTTAAACAATACAAGTAGCCTATACATACATTGTTATTTAATCATTTTATTTTCAATGACAGCAAATAGCAATGTAACCAAATGTAAGCAGCTATAATCACTATTTTAAAGTGATTAGTGACTCGTCTAAAACATTTTAAAAAGGAATAACTTCAATAGAATCATTCTATACAATGTAACTTCTTTACATTCTAATAGAATGTAAAGAAGTTACATTCTGATACAATGTAACTTCTTTACATTCTATTAGAATGTAAAGAAGCTACAGTGTTGCCTTTTCTTCCCACAAGAACGTAATTTTGTCAGGTTGATAATAAAATGTCACTTTACTTTCTGACATTATTGTTACTTTACCGCAGGGGTGTCAGATAACACAAGGAACAAGCAATCTAAAAGCTAATTACATAGAAACCGATCAATATTCTCACCTCAAGACAATCTTAAATATGACTTAGTGAGGGTAATGAAAAGTTGTCTCACATTTAAGTTCAACACACATGAAACAGGCTAACGAACGTCTTCTTCTCGGGGCAAATGTTTTTCCGCTTTCCACTTTTCTAGCACGGTCGCTGTCTGATAGCTTGTTGTAGCATTAGCATGTTTGGTCTCGTAGTGTCTCTTTACATTATATTCCTTAAACAAGGCAACAGTCTCATGACTAATTAGGCAGACACAGTTGTTTCGGTTTTCGGTGAAAACAATATTGCGATCTCCACCTCTCCTGGAAGCGGCGGCCCTCATGATCGACTTTCCTTTTTTTACCTGCCGTAGCCATGACAGTTCAAGGGTCAGAGCCAATTTCAAACAGCCAGACAGTTACAGAGTGGTGCTGCCACCATGAGGTAAAAAGAGGAATTGCATGTTGAATTTGTATGATTTATTCATTCCGTTTTGACTGTGCTGGCGGGCCATAAATAATGCATTTTATGACAGAAGGTGCGGGCCATATAAAATCTGACCTCGGGCCGTGATTGGCCTGCGGGCCGGACTGTGGACATGCCTGTAGTATAAGTATTATCAGCAAATTGTACTTTAGTACCACAAATATAATTACTTGTTTTGCAGGAGAATTGGTAGTGGTATTACATTAGTGTTGTATTAAGACCCATCATATCATTGCATTAATAATTGTGTGTTAATTTGTAAGCAGACTTTTAATTATGCAGTTGGTTAAACTGAAGCGAACTTTTCCATTATTTTGGGTAGTTTACGATACAACAATGCATCATATTTATAGGTTGAATGTACAGTGTTAATCTACAAAGTATAGTTACTAGACCTGAAAGTGTAAAAAGAGTAAAAAAGTGCAATATTCCACCTAAAGTGTAAAATAAGCATACGGTAACACAAACTGGAAAATAAATACTCATGTAAAGTACAAGTACGTTTTGCACATAGAGTAGGCTCTCTTACAAGACAGACAACATTACAAGACCCACTCAGTTTCCAAATACTACATAGGAGGCAACCTATCTCATATTTTAGTACAAGCAGGAACTCAAGAGCGAATTTAGCCTGATTTTATTTTGAAAAATAACGGACCGGAAGTTCTTTGCTATTCTTCATCGCTAACGTAATGCTAGCTCATTCTATTGCCTGCATCTTCCACCTCGACCAAAGACTACCAAACACAAGAAGCTGCATCTACCCGGCACATAATAAGTCTTTAATCCCGTTTTTGTTAATTGTTTAAGTAATGTAGAATGGCGTCGTGTTTTGGGAAGATTGTCGTTGGTACTTATGTGGAGATAAAGCGCAGTGATGGTAAGTTTCACCCTGTAATATGTTCCCGTCGCACTGTGCAAGTTGTCAGAGGATCTTTGTTGCTGTTCAATACAGCAACCGTTGTTCTGGCTGCAGACCGTAACGTTCACGTTAGCTGCACGAAGTCATTACTGTTAGCTGTCAGGGCGGAGTAACGCAACATGGCCAGAGCCTTTGAATGAGCTCTCACCTTTTGTTAGCAGGCTTCTCTGCGATTCAAGAGACCTTTGTTGTTAGCTCTTAATTCATACCGTACGACAACACCAAATGCTTTCAATTGGGAATGAACGACGCTAAAACACTAACGTTAGTACCGCTGTATAACGTTACCTAAATGGGTTATTCTATCATGGAGTTGACATTTAATATTAGCTAAGCTAGCTAAATTGCTAACCAAAGCTAACGTTAGCTAGTTCAATAGATCGGCACCAACATTAGCTTGTGGTTAGCTAAACGGTTACCGGCCGGTGTTAGTACAGCAGTAAGATAACATAAATATATAAAATAATAGATAATAGAGCCACCATCCATTTAGCTAGTTGACCAGTTCGTTTTCCTTTTGGTCTGTAACGTTAGTTTATACCCAATATAATCCATTTGTTCAGGTTATTAATTGTTTACTAAACTAACACCAATTGTTATGGAAACTCTAAGTGTCCACACATTTTTAAACAAATGGCATGCTATGTATCGATAATAACACCATAGACAGACATATCCCAAGATCTTAGTTACTACATTGATTATGTAAACAACTGTGTTTTTAGAAACCTTTTATAACATGGAAACTTATTTTAAATAATGTTAATTTTGCCAATACAACGTTACAATGAAGTGCAGCAAACAGCAGTGTAAGAAACACTTATGACAGCTCTGTGCTTACGTCCTTACACAAGTACTGCATATTGTAACCTGTGATTACAGTCGTCACTTCAGCCTCATGTTTTTAAGGGTTAACAGAGAAGGAGAGAGGCTGCTTATTGTGTAGCTCTTCTGTATGTGAATGTAAGCTTTATTCTGCTAGTCCTTCCAGGATTAGGCTACACCCAGTTTTGCAGTAAACCCTAAAACAACTGATTTGGTTTTGAACAAAGCAAATGATTGAAAATAAACAGTTCAACACTAGTGGCAAGGGTGTGTTTTTAACTGTCATATTGGTTGTTGTTGATGATGATGTCCTCAACTCCATCATCCCTGAGTGAGATGTGAAAGAGAGAGAGAGAGGGAGAGAGAGGGAGGTGGTGGTTCCATTTCCCTGCTGGTTGGTGTTGCCTCCAGAGCAGGGATTGCCCTCTCTGGGGGGTTTCTGGCGGGGCTGGTTCAGATTCAGGCCACCGCTCCATCTGTTACAGCCAGCTCCCTAGATTCTGCCATTTATTGTGCTCGCCTGTGTTTTTTCCCCCTGTCACAGTCAGCCGTGATGAGAGCAAGACTTCATAGGGAATCATTTTGTACTACTACTATATATAAAATTAAATGAATTTGTATGCCTGTTTAATGTTGTACATGGATTATCTGTTACTTGCCTTCATTCTTGTGTGAAACTTGTCTTTTAAAGTAGAATACTAGAGAGACGTATGTCACCTACCGGCTTAGTAGTTATGGACTGCGTTATATTGCTCAATCTGTGACATGGTGACACCGTTTCATCAATGAATGCCGTGGGCTTTGTTGTGAAACTGATGCTTTGAAGGCTATGTTTGTTCTTCAGGCTTAGCAGAGCTTAAAGCACCCCATCTTTAGCCCCTTCAGCTAGCCGTGTGTGTGTGTGTGTGTGTGTGTGTGTGTGTGTGTGTGTGTGTGTGTGTGTGTGTGTGTGTGTGTGTGTGTGTGTGTGTGTGTGTGTGTGTGTGTGTGTGTGTGTGTGTGTCATTGTATTAAAACACACTGTATTATGTCAACAATAGACCTGTACGAGTATGGCCAAAATCATAATCACGATTATTTATAACAATTATTCTTTGATTTTAGGAACAAAGTATTTGTATTGCACTTTAACATATAAATACTGCCTTCACTTCCGTGTTCTGTTACGTTCCTCCTAATGTACAAATGCATCAAAATGAAACTTCCTTTTTCAGTGCATCTCGTAGAAGCAAAGTCAAATTGTCACAAAGGTATTTGCCCAACATTAAATCGGACTTACCAAAATAAGACTTAAAATAGGTTCATCTTCACCTGAGTTCAGTACGTTTTCATTTTTCTCTTTGTTAAAATGAGTAATATACAATATATCGCTCTCCTGGCTGCTACTGTTGGGTGCGCATGCAGCAGCATGGCATACAAATAAGGCTGCTGCTGTGTGCTGGTTGATACGACAAACATCTTTTCTAATTCAGCAGAGAAAGAAACTGATCGCTTCATGTTACATTTCATTCTTTCAAGCTTTGAAAAAGAAAGATTTGACCACTGACTTTAGCCAAAGGAAGCAGCAATGATTTGGAGGGCCCTCTGTTGTCACCGTAAATCCTCTGAGTGCTGCAGTCACTGCAGCATGGCGTGCTCTCAACACTTCCCTTAAGTAGAGGAGTGAAACTAAGCAACGCGTGTCCGTTCCAGCCACATTTACTGTTACCAAGGTTTGCTTTGCAACCTACTGTGCCAGGTAACGGAACAAAAATGTATTATTTGCAATAAATCACGTCTGGCTGTCTTTCCACTGTGCAGCAGACCTGGCCGATGTTGGCATAGTCGTTACTGAAGTACACTCAAAAATGTTGCATGCACAGTCAAACAGGTGCCCCCATACAGGGCACAAGGAGTGACTGAATGGTTGAGATATGAAAGGATGTGAATGATATGATGATGGCTTCACAGTCATCACATCTCTATCCGATTGAACACCTGTAGGAGATTTTGGACGGGTGCTCTCCACCGTCAACACCAAATGAGAAAATATCTTTTGTAAGAATGGTGTTTATCCCGTCTGAGTTACAAAGAATTAGATAATTCATGCCAAGGCGCATTAAAGCCAACTTCTGGTGGCCCAACACCGTTACTATACCGCCCATCTGTTTGTAGTTAGTGCTGAATAGTGTTGTTTTTAAAAGGCAATGACTTGACTCAACCCATAACATAATAGTTTATGGGGACCACAGTCATTTCTGATGAAGGGTAGGTATGGATTGTCAAGTTGACATCATTATTGTTCATTAAATCTGTATGGCAGTATTATATATCACTGAATGCCTTATGTGTGCAAAATGACCAAACTGATGTTGCATTTAAATGTGTAGCAATGTCCGTTCAGATCATGTCACTTGTCATTTTTTAGGTTGAATGTATTCTTTTTAACACATATCATATCATACAACAGTGCTGTCTTCTCATCTTCAATCAATGTTGATGGATTAAATGTATGCATATCGAAACTACAGTTGATTTGGTTAGTGTATGAATTCTTTTTGATTTGCTTTTTTACGTATTTCCAAATAAAACCATCGTAAGGTAAATCAAAGAGATGTTGAGCAGTTAGGAACACTAAAAGCATCTTTGCTGGCTAGCTTCCTGTGTCTCTGAATAATAGATACAGGAACATTGTGTTTCCCTGGATCATGCTGGCAATTTACAGCATACAGTCAGATTCACGTGGACAAAGATGGGAGGACTGAGCCGATTCTTTCTAGCGAGTATCATTACACTGCAGAGAAAAGCATGCAGGCTCGCTGCAGCAGCTGTGCTCGTCTCTATTATCAGTGATTCATTAAGCCCTCATTTTGCAGTGACAATGCAATGAGAAAATATTAAATATAATGTACTACATTCTCAAAAACATAACCCCTCTCAGGTTTTCACAACCTTGCTGCATTTCCAAATATAATTGGTTCTAATTTCACAGACCGAGGCACAGATCTGATCAGGCTTGCAGGTGGTAATTAGGACCTTTGTAATTTACCCTACTAAATACATTACCTTGCTAATGCCCAAAGTGAGGTATTAGTGAAATCCATTAAATGCTAACGTGTGTGTGTGTGTGTGTGTGTGTGTGTGTGTGTGTGTGTGTGTGTGTGTGTGTGTGTGTGTGTGTGTGTGTGTGTGTGTGTGTGTGTGTGTGTGTGTGTGTGTGTGTGTGTGTGTGTGTGTGTGTGTGTGTGTGTGTGTGTGTGTGTGCGTCAGAGAAAAAGAGATGGAACAAAAATACATTTATATTTACTTATCATTCTTCCCTTTTTTCATTACTAATACATGAGGTGTTGAGTAGCACATCTATGGCCTTTATCGCTATACTTCTAAACAATAAGAATATTTCCACCATTGTTGCTCCCTAAATGCTGACGTTGACGTTTGTGTTTCCCCCCCGTCTGTGACACCTTTACAGGACGAATACACCAGGCGATGGTGACCTCGCTGAATGAGGACAACGAGAGTGTCACGGTGGAGTGGATAGAAAATGGAGACACAAAAGGGAAAGAGGTAAAGCACCAGCATGTGCTTCTTTTCATCCACAGCAATAAATAATTCACGCAAAGATGTTTAGGAGCTGTGGCGATTACACAAGCAGCTTGAATGTCTGACACTCCCGCCAGACGACGCCCTCTGTACACCGATGTGCACGAGCAAGTCAAAGATGATGCAATACAAGCTTTGCCACTGGAATGTCCCATAATATGTGGCTTGTGAACAATGGGTCCAAAATTTACTTTGGTGAATATGGGGCGAAAGAATTGGTCAAAATCTTCTGTTGATGTTTACTTCTCCCATTGGCTTTAATTGACTTAGTGGCAAAACCCACGAGTCACAGATACAGGAAACTGACTCTAGACCTTCTTCACTCTGAACTGTCTCTGACCCAACACAGCCTGCTCTTTTTCTCTGGTTAACAGATGGCTAACATTAGATGTTGCTGATAAAAGTTATTACATTTGCAAGACAACATTAAGGCTACCAAATTTTGAATGCAAAAAGCACATTTTTTTGGGGGGTATTATTGATTTAACCCATGTAGTCTTGAAAGGTGTTTGCTAAAAGTTCATAGTTTCATTCAGTGTCTGTCATCAGCTTGAATACTTGTCAGTTACAATGTATTTGTGACAAAACTACGGATCACAGATCAACTTCAGTTCGTTACACCACGACCTGCAGCGCCTATAAAAAATAGTGATACGCTCACTTTCCCGTCCTTTACAGCACTGAATGGTGGATTCAGCTTCTTTGACACGTTAGCAAAGTGAAATCAAATCTCTACAATGTATCTAGAATATGTACAAATCAAGTAAATGTCTTTCTTGTATTAAGAATACTTTTATATTGGATGTTTTTGTTAAAGGTAATATGTGAGAATTTCCTAGAAAACATTGTTAAGAGTGATACAAAAAGAATCCCTCGTGACGCTCTAGCAGTGTGTGTGCTGGTGTCTGTATCTACAGACATCCGGCCCTCTGCCTGTATTTTCTCTCTGTGGACGGTAACTTTCCCCACGTGGGGTCGTAACTCCCGGCCAATAACGGCATGCAGGGTGTGAGGTCATCGGATACTGTTGCTTTGTCCCGCCACTCGGCGTCTTGATACCGAGGCACAAGCATTGCATTCATAAGCAGAAGCTTTCTCTCTCTCTCCTCTAATGTTTGCAGAGTGTCTGTCTGTCTGTTTACCGAGGCACACACAACAGCAGAGAGGGCAGGATGAAGGGTGCCCTTTGGCTGTATTCATTTAAAGTCTTTTTGCAAATTATTATATATATTTCTATATGTGTGAGTGTTACAACATGAACAAACATCACCACAAAACTGCACAGAATGATAGATGGGGTCTGATTTTCCATCACGTATTTACCAAAGAAATTGATTTGGTGAAACTGTTCATATGATTGTTTTGGACTATTTGGACCCACACTATTTTAGCAATAATTGGCATGCATCTCACTCGTACATGGTCACATAGTTTAGTGATTAATGTTACACATCAAAGTTTGTACTGCAGTGTGTTTCAAGGACAAAACATTAGACACTACTTTGCTAAAAAAAAGAAAGTTTGGAAATGAGGCTATGATGGTCCCTGTAACCGAATATCAAGTAATAAACGACCAGTCTCGTGTGTTTAGAGGTCTCTGGTGCTTGTCTCCGCACAACTTTGCCATTTTCACCAGCACTCATGCAGTGGTTTCTAAACAGAGAGCGAGCGTGACGAGCAGACACACAACAGACACAAGCAGACGGAGAGACAGACAGCTGGAGAGAGAGAGAGAGAAAAGAACAGAGGAGCAGAGTTGCTTGTTTGATCTGTGAAATGTGCTTCTCGTGTGAACAGCCGTGCTGCTGCTCACGTCCAGTGTGAACTCGTTATAAGTCTAATATGCCAAACATCAGTTAGTTGTCATTCATGTAATCTGTTGGAATCAATACTTCTCTGTTTTTGGACAGATCGACTTGGAGAGTATATTTGCACTTAACACAGATGTGGCTCCAGATGAGGAAATCGCCCCTAGTCCAGAGACTCCACCCCCACCTACACCCACATGTGTGAAGGTCAACAAAATTGCCAAGGTGAGTACCTCTATGCCCCCCCCCCCATCTGTCAACAGCTGGAACAAATCAGTGTAATACGGTTTGGATTGTTTCAACAGAAACACAACTTCTTTATTTATCTTTTGACCGTCTGCCTCCATGTGAGGGGGAGTGCAGCTTAGACGTGCTCGAGGACCTTAATATAGAACCTGGATCCTTCTAGGTAACCGGCTATTGGTGCTGTGAAGAACACGGTGTGTGGTGCACAGACTACAGTAGATTAGGACTGCTCCATTTTGTCACGTTCACACTGGGATTATTTTGGGAAATTTTGCAGTTGTGATGAAACCTGCTGTACAGTACAATATGCATTCAACTTTTAAACATATGAACCATTTGAAGTGAAAACTGTGAGGCATTGTGAAAGGAGGGGACGTTGCGTGAATATAACACAAAAAATATACAGTTACAGCCTTTTGTGATTTGGACAAAACAGTTTATAATATTAAATACAGATATATATATATATATATAATATATCATATTGTATAATCTGCTTTAATATAAGCGGATGTTACACAGAGCTGTGACATCATACCCCGGGGAAAATAAAAGACTTAACTTATCCCGTGCGAATTCGCCGCACAAAACACAGACATGGAGGTCATTTCTGAATCCTATGAGGTCCCCTGGTAATACTCGTCCTGTGCTATAACAGGGCTTAACAGGATAAAATGATGAAATGACAGTTTTGACAGACGTGGACGTAAACTGCAACTTGACTGGTTGGAGGAGGCTTTCAACCACAATGAGGTCATTCTAGTTTAAACATAGTTTAGGATGTGTGCATTGGCAGTGTCATCAGGACCACTAGAGAAAGGAGACATCTGTACTCCACTAATCTCATCCTCTGATCCCTCTATTGCAGGCGGAAAAGGTTTAAAACTGAATATAAACAAGATGTATTGTTTCCTTCTTCAGGTCCAGGACAGCTAGATGGTGTAAAAGTGAAATTAGGACTCACTGAACCTCATACCTCTTATCTTAGAATATATTAATGTAGCTTTTGATTTTTCTTGCAGAATCGTCGGACGATAGCCCCCACTAAGAATGAAGCTCCGTCCAGGGACAACAGAGGTTTGTTTCATGCTCTTCTGTGGGAACAGTTCAGTTATCTTCTCATTGTTGAATCACCAATGATCCATACGTTAAACACACCAGTGACCAGTATTATCACGTTGCTTAGATCTCACCCGAGAACACCAGTTGCAAAGTCACTCGTGGTCAAAGTGATTTTAATAAAAAACAAATGAAAGTTTAAAACAGTGAGTACATGTTTAATGCCACGCTAAAAAGTGGTGTGTTGGCAGCATGCGAGGCAAAATGTGTCTTTCTTAATCTTTGTGGGTTTCGTGTTTTCAGTGATTCCGACCCGGGCCAGACAGCCACCACCTCAACAACCGGAGCCTGCACCACCACCACCACCGCCGCCGTCTCTGCAGCCTACACAGCTCACTCAGGCTCAGACACAACAGCAGCTGCTGAATGGTAACATGATTAAAACAGTAATTAACCTAAAGCCTAAGCTGTGACTATTTTCCAGAAAATAGTATTTTTAGGGAGCCAGTTGTATCATTTGGCCTAAAGTTGAATAATTCTCTTTGGGTTTAAATGCTAAATCCAGATATGGCTCCTTTTGGACGCCAAAGCTTTGTAACATTTGCAGTATTTTAGATCCATTGATCTCTAGGCCATCTGTAAAACTATTAATGTGTTTTTGTTGGCCGCATGTTTATCACAGAATCCTCGCATCACCCGATATCCAGAAAGGAGTCGGGACAGCTTTGTATGTATCGCCTGCATGTTTCCCCTTCCCTCAACGCCTTATGGTGATTCTGTTAGAGGTCCCAATAGAAACGGAGAGTCCTGTAGGCTTATGAGGAGATTGTGCACCCAACGTGTTGCTATTCCGAGCTGTGGCGAAGTAGCATAAAACGCAATCCATCCAGCAAACAGGCTCTCTGGGTATGAGACAGGGTTGCTGCTGGTCTTTTCCCTGCTGTCTGATTTCTGCTGAGTCACACGCAGGCACACATGGAAAACCCTGTGGCGCTGTGCGTTACTCCTCAATGCTCAGACGACATCAATAACCTTCTTCTTTGTCATCCATTCCTTCGAACTGCTCGCTGTCATTTGATCAACAAGGAGGAGGGAGCGGGAAGCGCTTTGTTCTCTCCCTGTGAGACAGAGTCACAATCAGTGATGGTGTTGCATCTCGCTCATACTGCCTCGTCCTGAGCCAGCTCATCTTTTCCTCCCAGATTAGAGCAGATTAATAATCCCTCTGCTCTCATAGTCTGTTTTCGGGGACCGGAGCCAACGTCGGGTCATGACTGTATTACAGAGCTTCGGCCGGGCGTTGCGGTGGGAAGCTGTGGCTGTAGCAGCGCGCTAATGCTAATCAGATAACACTGTTTTATTATGAACAGTGCCGAGCGATGTTTGCTCACTCGCGTTCTCTTATTATGGTTGTGATTGACCTGAACAACACTAATCTGTGGGTGTGCGGTGCTGGGAGATTTGGAATAAGCTTCTATTGATTGCAGGTTGATTTTGTAATCATACTTGATTTGAAACCACCTCATTTTATTTGGAGTAACTGCAGTTAATACGAGGCACATATCTCGATTACGAGTGAGATGTTTCAGCCGTCTCTCGGTCCAGTTGTGTTTAAGGGCCTTTTGTCGGTTATGTAGAGAAAGAAGCGAGTGTTTATACTAGAGGCACTGTGTGCCAGCCACTGCATCGCAGTCTGTGCTTGAGCTCTATTACTGTTTCTCTTTGTTGGATTCAGCCCAAAGTCTCCCTTCTGTTTGAGACTACCACGAGAGAGGAAAGCTGCACAGAGGGAAAGATGCTGTTCAAGCCAAGCGAAAAGGGAGGACGGAGGAAGTAGAAGAAACTTTCTGGAAGAGACCATTTTACAGATGAAAGGATATTGGCGTGTGCCGTGAAAAGGCAGTAGAGTTACTGTTTCTCTTGTCTTCATGGCAGCGAGGAGGAAGTCAAACTGCGTGAAGGAGGTGGAGAAACTGCAGGAGAAGAGAGAGAGACGCCGGATTCAGCAGCAGGAGCTCAGGGAGAAGAGAGCTCAGGTACAGCAATACTATCCTCCTTCCTAATAATCCAAATAGATTGATGTGGTCTTGATGACCACTTACACTCTTGATATTGAGACGATACATTGAAATACATAAGAATGATTTGCCTGTTGGTGAATAAGCCGGCCCCTCTCCTCTTGCCCTCCTCCAGGAGGTGGACACCACCATCCCCAACTATGAGATCATGTACATGATCCGAGATTTCCGAGCCAGTCTAGACTACCGGCCCCTGACCACAGCGGATCTGGTAAGTAGATGTAACTTCTCTTCTGGCCGACGTCATCGATTACAAAACCATGCTGATTTACATAACATGTGTCGGCACATTGCAAGAATGTGGCTGCGCCTAATCTACGCGATTCTCCTGGAGAACGAGCTGCAGCTTAAGACATCTCCCCTGATCCTCTAAAGTGTGGAGGTATTTCAGACAGAGACAGGAAGCAGCAGGACGGCAGCATGTCCTGTGCACTTTTTGTCCTCGCCCATGCATGATGTTTAAGGATTATCAGATAGAAGTAGTCACTTAAATTGATTTTCTAGATGTCTTTTCGTCGCCACCGTGTTAAACGTCTGATTCTCCAGTTCAGGGAAAGGGCGGCGATGACGCGCAGTGATCACGTTAATGTGTCACAGCGATTTTAATACAAATATTGTATATTATCTTCTTACATGTGTTAGTTTTTAAGAGAAGACGATTGAGTAAAATATTTGAATATTAATCGTGCAAGTTCTTATGTTACATTGGTCAAGAATTTAAATAAATACTCTTTAGAATAATCAATAAATTGCTCGTTAGATGAATCATGTAATCGGGTGCAGCCCTGTTTAGACGTTGACCCTCAGAATGAAACACTATAATGAAATGTTCGTCTTTGTGTCGCCGTCCAGATTGAAGAGCACAGAATCTGTGTGTGTGTGAGGAAACGTCCACTCAACAAGAAAGGTACGTTCTACTGTCGGTACCAGCATTGCTCTTGTGCCCGTCGTTGTGCGTTGTACTCTATTTAACATTAATGTCGTTAATGTCTCTGCTTTGTTCCAGAGTTGTCCATGAAGGATTTGGATGTGATCACCGTCCCCAGTAAGGACGTGGTGATGGTTCATGAACCAAAGCAGAAAGTGGACCTGACCCGCTACCTGGAGAACCAGACGTTCCGCTTTGACTACACCTTCGATGACACTACCACCAATGAGATGGTTTACAGGTTTGTAACAACAAATAGACCAAACGGTTTGTGTTTGCTCTAATAGTTACACCCGACTAGTCAATCTGATTACCATAAGGCCTCATTTTGCAGAACTGAATTAACATATTACTGGTTTGTGTTCTAGCGTGCTTTTACAGATGGAGTGGTGAAGAAATGTGTCTTTTGTCTCCTCCTGCAGGTTCACTGCCAGACCTCTAGTGGAGACCATTTTTGAGAGAGGCATGGCCACCTGCTTTGCCTACGGGCAGACAGGCAGTGGAAAAACACATGTGAGTCACATGCAATGAAACGAGCACAAACCACAGCACGTACTTGAGATCCAACCCAATAGTTTCTATTGAGAGGTTTGCTTTTGCTTTTGTTTTATCACCCTTGCATGTTGTCATGTTTCAGACTATGGGTGGAGATTTCTCTGGGAAGAACCAAGACTGCGCTAAAGGAGTCTATGCATTAGCTGGTGAGTCAGTGAGCTCATTCATTGTCTTCATGTGTTCAAACATTAGTTTGGTTATTGCTCTGATGACATTTCTCTTCTCGTGCAGCTCGGGATGTATTTCTCATGTTGAAGAAACCCAACTACAAGAAGTTAGATCTACAAGTCTACGCAACCTTCTTTGAAATTTACAGCGGAAAGGCAAGTGATGTGTAATGGTATGTTTGTTAGTTTCTTCCCTAAATAAAGCATTGACCGATGCTGACTGTGTCTGCACGATCAGGTGTTTGACCTGCTGAATCGTAAAGCTAAGCTGAGGGTGCTGGAGGACGGGAAACAGCAGGTCCAGGTGGTTGGGCTTCAGGAGAAGGACGTCAAGTGCACGGAGGAGGTCTTGAAACTCATAGAAGTGGGCAACAGCTGCAGGTATAACAACAGAAACGTTGTCTAGTTGTTGTTCCTGGTGCAAGACTTATTTTTGTTCTGCATGAAATAAGTCGGTTACTTACTTTGCAAATGGCTCTCACTAGAATATGACCTCTTATTCCTTGTACTGTGTTCTTGGCAAATAACAGAAAGTCATGCACACTTTTTGCCTCTTCCCTCCCCGACAGTTGTTCTTGTCTTGTTCTCTTCATCCCTCGTTTGCCGCTTGTTCATTTTTATGTCTCCTTCACCTCACTCCCAGAACATCAGGGCAGACATCAGCCAACGCCCACTCCTCTCGCAGCCACGCCGTTTTCCAGATCATTCTCCGGAGGAAGGGGAAAATGCACGGCAAGTTCTCCCTCATCGACCTCGCAGGCAACGAGAGGGGGGCGGATACCTCTAGTGCTGACCGCCAAACCCGTCTGGAGGGGGCGGAGATCAACAAAAGCCTGCTTGCCCTCAAGGTTTGTTGACATCGGTGGCAGTATCCGACTGCTAAGCATTTACTACTAACTGTAAAATACTCCGTGGTTTTGTTTTACCCATGCGATGCGTGTCTGCTCTTGTTTCAGGAGTGTATCAGGGCTCTCGGCCGTAACAAGCCTCACACTCCATTCAGAGCCAGTAAACTGACTCAGGTCCTGAGAGACTCTTTCATCGGGGAGAATTCACGCACATGCATGGTCGGTGAATTGCCTTCAACATCCTGTCTCCGTGTCTTTGTACTGTATGTCTCCCAGGTGGTATTAATCTGGATGATCTTCTCTTTCTCTGCACAGATTGCAACAATCTCTCCCGGTATGACGTCCTGTGAGAATACCCTCAACACACTACGCTACGCCAACAGGTGGGAATATGTTGACCAACCTTAAAGCCCTCGGGAACCAATAGAACGTAGACAATGTTATACCATTATAGCTCTTTTATTTCCTCTATAATCCCCACTGACTTTTGTATAGATTGAAATTTGCTGTGCCAATGTTGTTACTGTACATGTCTCTAACTCTCAGTAGTTCTGTCTGACTCTCTCTCGTGTCCCCACTTCTTTTCCTGCTTTGTTTCCCTCTCCTCCCGTCTTCTGCCGCCATGTAGAGTGAAGGAGTTTGGGATTAGTCCGTCTGACATCCCCTTCTCCCAGGGCGGTCAGGGGAGTCGCTCTGATCACTCGCCCACCAATACCTTTGACTATGATGACTTTGCTGCTACCTCTCCCAGCAGGTCAAGCAAACCCCCAAAAGCACAACACAACGCAAGCATACACACAAAACACAACACGATGCATGCTCTCCCTCCAGGTCTTTATTACCTCATCTTGATATATACATCCATGGGCTCATTTCAGCAGTTTTCATGCACGTCATCAGCTGTTCACTGTGGAACACCTCCACTGTCGTCTTATCCTTTCTGTTCATCATCTGCATGACTTGACACTTTTCATCCTCTTCCGCTGCTTCAACTTCCACTTTCATCTTTGCCAAAGCTTGTGGACATGAGCTGTTGTTTCTTTTCATTGACTCCTGAAGACCAAGCCCCGATGCTCCCATCCGATGCTGTTTGTGAATGCCTCTGACCCCACAGTAGACTTCATACCCACCATCAAACAGCGGCCACGCCCAGCGTGGCTCTCCGCTGTGAAAGAAACGCTGCCAACCAGTTCTTTTCTCTGCAGGGTGAAGGAGCTGACAGTGGACGCCAACCAAGCGATGGACGGGGGTCGACCCAACATCAACGCCGTCAACCAGCTGGAGCTGTTAGACGAGGACTGGCTGAGCATCTCGCCGCAGAGAGACGACCTCAAACTGCTCTGTGAGCAGAATGTAAGTACACACGGTCTCGCAGTATATGTAGCCTCATAACACAATGTCAATACGCAAAAGATTACCTGCTGAAGCTGCTTCTGGTTCCCTTTCTGACCCTGTGAATACGTTTCCCAGGAGGAGGAAGTGTCTCCGCAGCTCTTTACTTTCCACGAGGCGGTGTCTCAGTTAGTGGAGATGGAGGAGCAGGTCCTGGAGGACCACCGAGCTGTGTTCCAGGTCAGACTACTAAAGAAAACATACACAACTCTTTAAATACTCGCTCACACGCGTATGTCCACATACGTGATGACAGACGTGTCGTCTTCTTTTAAGGACTTTTCTCATTTCTATACATGAAGGTATAGAAGTACAGTGAGATAGATTCTAATCGGGCAATGCAAAAATCCATCGGCATTACTTTGGGTGATGATTTCAACCATATTAACAAAGTCAAATGCGTCCCGCCACGGTTTCATAATGAACAGAAACGTTTTTTTGTCTGCTGGGGGGATTCAACTCAGCGGGTCATAGAAGTAAACTCTGTGTGAGACGATCCTCTTGTGGGACGTCTCCACCGGGACGCTGCCCTGGCCGGGCTCATTTCCTCCAATTTGAAGAATTTCAAGTTGAGAGGGGTCACCTATAGAAGAGTCGACTCATCGAATTTCAAGGTGTAGCCGTACTTCTATCACATGCATGTGTAGCTGCTGTGTGAAGGCAATAATAATTCATTCACCAACCGTTCTTAAGAAGACATTTCTTTGTAAAACCCACTTGCACAGTGTTCACAGATGAGATACACCGATGGTATATTATTTGGTAAGAATAGAATCTGTGCACACCCGAGAGCATTTGAGGGCTGACATGTCGGTGCAACATAATGAGTTATTGCATGCATTTTCTTCTACGGTTGTATAATATAGGATTTAAATGACCACAATATTTTTTATTTATGATATTTCTGAATGTGCACAAGACCCTGCAGTTAATGGCGTTTGCTAATTAGTGTCAACCGGCACTAATGTTTTAGGCCTTTGTTCTAGGACGATGGGATTAATCATAAGAACACAGGTACGAACAACGCTGCGGTTTAAGAACATGTCGTGAATCTTAGAACCATTCCTAAGAACACATTTAAGATATTTGCGATTGAGGCCCATTCTTCTGTGCTTCTGGCACGACTAGATCTCGCGCTGCCGTAAACTAAATATGCACTTGTCCTGCATGTGTCCTCTGTGAGCAGGAGTCCATCAGATGGCTGGAGGATGAAAAGGTACTGCTGGAGATGACGGAGGAGGTGGATTACGACGTGGAGTTGTACGCCACTCAACTGGAGCAGATCCTAGACCAGAAGATAGAAATCCTCACGGAGCTCCGAGGTATGACTTGAAACACACGTTTGGCGACGATGCTTCCCGCTCCAGCAAAACACTAATCCGTGTTTTTACGACGATGTTTTTTTTTTTCCCCTCTCAGATAAAGTGAAGTCATTCCGCTCTACGCTCCAGGAGGAGGAGCAAGCAAGTAAGCAGATCAACCCCAAGAGGTCACGCGCTCTCTAGAGAGCTGAGACTGAAGAGGTTTAAGTGGCACATACAGAAGCAAAACCACTCCACGTTCAGCACCACTCGGGCCGTCTCCAGCAGCTGTGACGGTGGAATAAAAGAACAGTCTGACGTAGCGACAGGCTCCAGGATTTGAAGCATTTATTTTGATCCCTCTCCTAACAACACTGTTCGTTCACTTCGGTCTCGTTAGAAAACTTAGGAAGGACAATAGTTGTGTTTCCTTCATGGAGAATGTTTAGTCTCCCCTCTCTGTTCTTATTAAATTATTTTCTTTTATACTTGTTTGTACTTTCTTTGAACAGAATATTTTTCACCAGGTTTCAGAAGAGATCTTCATCGAACATGTTTTGAAGGTTTACTTTACTAAACCAGTATTTGGTTTCTGGTTGCCCTGGCTGACATGTCTGCATGTGCACTCTGCGATAGCTTACGTACGCCACCGTCCTTGGTTTTTATGCTTTTGGGTCCTCGGTTAGCATTGTGTAGTCGTATTATTATGAGCGGTCTCTTCTCTCTGTTCCTTCCTTCTCAGAAAGAAGTCTTCCCTTGTTTCCTTCCTCGTGTCCCGGAGGATTCTACATGTAGTCTGCTTCAGTTTGTGCCATGTCGCTCTATGTGGCAACTGATTTAAACACTCTTACTCAACGTAAACAATGTTTTCCACCCATGTTTAACACTTTGTTATAAAACTGAACTGCTATTAATACATGTATAGTAAAACCCGCTGATCTACCATCGGTCATGTCTCAGTGTTTGCACCGGATGTAATGCTGGATGAAGAATAAAGATTCATGTGTTTCATTTAAAATGGCTTTTGTGATAATAAGTTATCCAAACACAAAGGACTGAATAACTTTCATCAAAAACCATCTTCCACCTCCTCTGAGTAGAGACGCTGGTGTTGTTTTTACCTCGTGGGTCTGGGTGAGAGTCCTCGTGGTCCTGGAGACGAGAGGAGCTGGTTGTGAGTACTTTGCCAGATGTTTATATTTCTGTCTGTGGACAGATGTTATCACCGCGATAGCGTCACAGTGCAACATGCAGTCAGGAAACTCTACTGGTGTGTTTAAAGGAATGTTATGAACATACGATACTATGACTGTTATGCATCTGTGTCGCTGACAGCTGTGGCTGGAGGCATTATGTTTTTGGATTGTCCAGATGTTCGTACGTCCGTTCTCGTGAACATTATATCTCAGGAACACCGAGAGGGAATTCCTTAAAATTAGGCACAAATTTCCAGACTTTTAATGGCACACCATTAATGACTATTTATGCAACATACTGCATTACGACTTTTTATTTATTTTTTTCACATAATATACTATGACTTTTTGTACAACATACTATAATATTATGTTTTATGTCAGACTATACTATGACTTTGTATGACATACTTCATGAAACTTTATGACACTCTACAAAGACGTTTTTACTACTTTTCATGACGTGCATGGCATACTGTACTATGATTTTATAAAACATTTTTTATCGCTATACAATACTATGATTTTTATAACTTTTTATGAGATACTATACTATAACATTTTTATGGCATACAAAACTGAAATTTAAATACAATGACTATAGTATTTGTTGTGGCATACTATGACATTTTATGGCATAATATAGAAGTACTTCTTAAATTGTATTTTATGTGGCAAACTGTCATACTATATACTACATACTAGACTAATCCTTTTTAAGCTTTTCGACATACTACACTGACAAATTATATTTTGACTTTTTTTGATATACTATGACTTTTTATGAATGCATAAACTGACTTTTTTCAACATACTAAACTGACTTTTATATTACTTTTTTAAACTATATATTTTGACTGTTTTTTCGACTACTATTTTTTGACTTTTTATGTCTTATTTCGAGATACTATACTAAGGATTTTTTTCAACATACTATACTATGACTGACATTTTTCGACATTAAATATTTTGACTTTTTATGACTTTCAACATTCAAAACAATTGTTTTCGACATACTAAACTATGACTTTTTATAACATTGGTTCGACAGACTATCTTTTGAATGTTTTTATGACTTTCGACATGCTATACTATGACTTTGTTTTTAGATACTATACTATAACTTTATATGATGTTTTTTTGACATATTTTGATTTTTTTAAACAATATATATTTTGTCTTATTATTTTTCAACATCCTATATTTTCACTTTATTCGTTTTTTCGACATACAATTGTATGACTTTTTTCATCATGCTATACTATGACGTTTTATGACACATTTTCAACATACTATATATATATATTTTTTTTTTTTTATTGCTATGATTCTTTTAATGGCATACAATCGGTGTGTGAAATAGCCTTTGGCAATCGAGGATTCCCGCCTTATGATTTTAGAGACCCCCCTGTGAAAGGGCCTAAAGGTGACACTAAACAGTTGTAAAATGATTTCTTACCTGAAATCATTTGAAGGCAAACTGGACATCTGCACAATTAAGAAAAGTGTATTTTAATTAATCATACAGTAGTAGGCTAACGTTACACACGTGGCATTATGTGCACTGTCGTACAATGTCAATATGCTTAGAAACAAGCAATGGTTTCAAAGTGCTTACTGCGCTATCTTCGTCCTCCCTTCTATATATATTGTATCGTCCGGTTTCATGTTTTTAATATCTTTTGTTAAGATAAATGCGTGATTTCTTCACATTCTACATCAGTTTTATTTTGTGCGCATTGTAACCACCAGAGGGCAGTAGTGAAACATAAGTTGTTCCGACAGTCAAGTTAGCGTCAATAACACTACTAAGATTTCCGGTAAGTACTATCAAAACAAAAGTTCAAGAGTACAGGTTTTATATACCACTATTGAAAGATGTGGTCATCAATCATCTCCTTTACCCTACCGTTCAATGTTTTAATATAGTTTATGGAGTCAACGCTCCATGCGTCTCCACGTGCTCCTAAACGCGGTCCAGTGGGGAGACTGCAACACCAGTGAGCGTCTGTTTACGCTGGTGAAAAGTCAATAAAGTTGTGGGGGTTTTTTTATACTTTGAATCATCTCCTTTGGGTAAAAGTGATGGGTATTACTAAAATGTTTTGACTTTTTTTCTTTCAATAAAACGGTTAATTAAAAAAACTATTATTTTATAGCGAAGGTAAATAGACACCGGTGCTTTAACAGTACAAGAAAACATTCCTCCTCTCACACACATTCACACACTGGTGGCAGATGATGGACATGTAACGGCGCCAACTTGTGGATGTGGATTTCAGTGTCAGCCTAAGTAACCAATAGTTGAAGCCTTAGCTTGCAGTACCATTTAGTCAGAAGGTGTTCACACAGAACAAGAAAAGAGTTACACAGAAACAAAATGTCTGCACAATCTGAATTTATTTTTTAAGGAGACACTTTAAAAAAATCTAGCATTATTACAAGGTCAGACATATTAACTGTAGATTGCTTTGATCTTAGAATAACTCCCCATTACAGATCATTTGTCAATTAATGACGAATGCACACACACTGGCAGGCTCTCGCACAACCAAGAGGGCTTTTAAGATTTCATTTGCCAAAAGCTGCCCGTGCATGCTCAGGGACACTTCATCTATACTCATCAGGGTAAAATACACACTCAATATGAGCTCTTTAAATGTGTCTTCCATTACTCTTTGTACATTTCTTCCAACTATTTCAACAAAGCTCCAGAGGACAAAAGATCAGTCAGACGATCCATTTCCTTCCACTCGTCTGACCACTAACACCCCCCCCCCCATCATCATAAAGACAGGACATGCCAGGCACAGCACTGTTCTCCATCGCTCTGCCCTTTAACAGAAGTGGATCCCTGCAGAGTTGAATGCATGAAGCAGCCTGAGGATGAAAAAAAACACTCGCAATTAAAACTGGTAAAAACAGATATTTATTTTAGTAGATTATTTGGAAAAAAAAGGGTTTCAAATAACTAAGTAGTAGATGTTCAACTTACACCATGAAGTCATCGATGTCCATGGACCGGGCTCTCTTCACACTGAATTCAACCTCCTCCAGAACACTCTCTATCTTCTTGGTGATGCTGAAGTCTGCTGGCACTTCCTGTCAAGATAGAGCACAAGACTCAAACTTGCTGAGGAGCGATCTTAAAAGTGCAGTCTCAAAACACTCGAGAGTCAGACACGACCAAAAGAACTACACTGTGACTCACCACATTGTTCACAGAGCAGTGAATTCTGTAGTTCTTTTCCAGCAGCTGTTCTACCGCAGTGGACCTGGAAATTATAAAATCAATAAGATCGTCTGGTGTTATTCCCCCCCCCCCCCCCCCCCCCCACACACACACAGAACAGACTTGGATCAGTGTGGCAGTGTGGACTCACTTGAAAGCCGCATTGAGGGTTTTGTTTTTCCTTACAAAGGCTATTCTCACCAGGCCATCCCACTCCTTTTCAGGAGAAAAGAAAACAGCGGTAAACATCTACAATTTACCTCCTGTTTTTCACAGAATATTGCAACTATTAACAGAGTCAAACCTCACCTGGAAGTTAACTGGAGGAGGAGGATTCTTCGGTTCTATCCGGACGACACTTGACTCCACTTTTGGAGGAGGACGGAAATTATTCTTCCCCACCTGATGGAGGGGAAAACATCGACACTGAGACACAGTGGCTGCAACACCTGGACAATCACCGTCATGATGTTTCTGTTTCCTAGAGAGTCGCTGTTAGAAAGTTAGACAAAGATAAGAGAAGCCACACGGACCTTCATGAGATGGTCGACACGAGCCAGTAGTTGAGTGTTGATGGACAGTCGGCAGTACAGCTTGTCTCCAGGTGGGGCGACAAGTCGCATGGCAAACTCTCTCTGGAACATCAACACGGCACACCTGAGCAAAAGTAAAACACAGAAGAGTTAAATACCTGACGTGGACGTACAAAGAACACAGTTAACACTCTCAGTGGGCGCCCGGTCGATTCTCACCTGAAGAAAGGTCGATGCAGCAGGAGCTTGAAGACAAACGGCGACGAAATCTGCCAAATTAGGAAAAGTCAAGTTTGAGATAAATGTATTGAACGACACTGAAACAACCGTGAGCCGTGTGGAGGAAACGTGTCTTTACCTGGTACGGTAAATTAGCCACACACACGTCAAAGAAAGGCAGATCTGCCTTTAGTACATCTCCAACTAATATTTGAAGTTTGGCCTGCATGGGTCTGTTGGGAAACACAAGGTCCTTTGATTAGATCGTGTATTCACTTTGTATTTAATTGCAGATACTTTGAGTGCTACCGTCTCCACTCACGTGCACTGTACTCTTTTCTGAAGTTCAGCCACTAATCTGCCGTCCAACTCACAAGCCACCACCTGCCGAAAGAGCAATTTCTGTTACGACTGAACAGTGACAACGATTGTATCACTGCGGAGGAAACACGGATCACAACAGAAGAGGTGAAGGACAAATGTGAGCTGGACAAAACTGTTAAAAAGGTCAGAAGCACGTTCAACTTTGCAAGAATTTGAATACATTTGACTGTATATGAAGCTAATAAGCAGATTGTGAATACTGATCAAGCAACATGCAAACTGCAGCTTTAGATAATGTGGCTAAGAGATTGTTCAATCAGAGCCACCTTTGACACGTTCACATGTTTAAGATGAGCTCTCACCTTCTTGGCTTTTTCTAACAACTTCACGGTCATGTTACCAGTACCGGGTCCCACCTCCAGGACCACGTCCGTCGGCCTCAGGGCAGCCTGAAAACATAACCACCGCCATGGTTTAGGAACACTGTGCATAATGATCGTCTGAGTACAGTTGCTGACAGGATGTTTGTGCAGGTGTGTCACCACAGATGATCTGTGCAGTGAACTGGTCCAGCGTACCTTCTCAATGATCCCATTGACAACCAATGGGTTCTTCAGGATGTGCTGACCGATGCCGGTGTTGAACATGATCCCTGCAACAGACGGGATTGGGGCACTTTGAGCTGAGTTTGTGTGATGTTAACGAGTAAAGCAGTTCATGGTAAAATAAGTAGATGCAACTCTAAGTCTCTCAATGTTTTGTCCCAGGAGTCAGCATCTGTGGAGAGCGTGAACCCTGGAACGAGAACAGTTGTTTTTGTATTTTGTTTCATTGTAATACTGTTCAATGAGTGAACTAATACCATTGTTATTTCAAAAACCATGACTTGGTATCTATATAGAGCTGATATTTAATCTACAATTCAGGATCAAACTAATACCCATTACTAATACCCATAACCCGGCACTTGATTGGCAGTATGTTTGACATTAACTGATTATTTGGTGGACACTATGTTTGCCGAAATAACCCCGATCATCTCAACAGTTCAGCAGTAACCTTTACGGTGCATGTATGTGCATGAGAGGGTGAGTGGATCCTGGTTAAATAACGTCTTTTTTTCTATTTGCTATTATTAATAAACTCACGTAAACAAATGTTTAACGTTAACACAGGAGATTGATGTGACGGCCGCAGTTGGGATTAGTGTTGGTCTTTGACACAAAACTGCTCGATATGTGTGACGTTAGCAGCGACATGTTGACGAACTTTAAAGCCCAGCTGACAGTGAGATGTTTGCTATCATGCTAATGCTAACTTCTTCTTCGTGGACATCTACCTTGGTTTTTGACCTCTTGGTGCTGCCTGCTTTTCTTCTCCGCCCTGACTTTAGGCATTTTGACTTGATTTTTATTCCAGCTGAAGATTCAGAAATCCAAATTTGTCTGTCCGCAGTAAACACGTGCAGCCTCCCGTTCTTCTTCTTCGCTGACAGGATGTGCAGAAGGTTTAGAATCTCTCCTGCTTCCTGTTTCGCCCTCTAGTGGCAGCTGGACGTCATACATCTACATAGCTTCTTTTTTTTTATTTTATTGATGATATTACAGTACTGGTTCTAGCAATTGTATTGATTATTTATTTGACAATATAATACAGACACACATATGCAGTAAATGATTTATTCTCTAGTCAGAAATGGGAATTTCCTCCAGCGTCATTGCGATGTCTCGTAGTTTGGGATCGTCGAGCCAGTTGACTTTACAGGCCAGGAGGATGCCCTGAAGATAAACACCGACATTAATACACTACCTGCAAATGTCCCTGTAGGCATCAACCACTTCCAAACATTGTACTGACAGACATTCCATTTAATTTGAACTTAATTCCTGTTCAGTTTATTTACCCTGAGGACGTTCTGTGTCATGACGGTCATCTTTTTGTATTTCTCCAGGTTGGCCTGGCCTTTCTCCAACACAGCTTTGTACTTCCCTGTATCTGGGTTCCCCGTCTTAGACATTAACTCATCCATCTCCTTCATTTTCTCATGCGTGAGCCGCTTCATCTCTACACACACACAAAAAAAATGTCAGCAAACTGGACCGTGGAAAAACGAAATCAACATCTAAGTGTACTTTTCCGTGATGAACCACATAACGTACCGAGCCTCTTCTTCTGTATTTCTGTGATTTCATCTTGAAAATCTCTTGACTCCTGTTAACAAAAGGGAATCCGGTTCAGAATGAATTATCTCTATTTCTCAGAACACTATTGATGTATAAAAACGTACATTGAGGTCAATCTTCATTTAGATGAATAAAGATAAGTAAATATATTTGCCTCTGTTGAGTTTACTTGAGTGTATTGTTTTATTCAGTTTCTGGTACCAGGAAATTCTGTTGACCGTCTAGCATCAAAACTTTAAGACCATCACTCTACTCCCAGAATAAATCCTAAACTGTCTTGAAGGTCATAAAGAGGGGCATTACAGCATAAAGCATAAACAGAGTGCCACTTCCTCTGATGTCAAAGCACAGTTATAAAACCATTCAATATTTACAATTGTTTTAAATATGGTAATGTAACTGCAGACAAACATTCTATATATATATATATATATACATATATATATATATATACATATATATATATATATATATATACATATATATATATATATATATACATATATATATATATATACATATATATATATATATATATATATATATATATATATATATATATATATATATATATATATATATATATATATATACATATACATATATACATACATATATACATATATATACATATATATATATATATATATATATATATATATATATATATATATACATACATATATATATATATATATATATACATACATATATATATATATATATATATATATATATATACATATATATATATATATATATATATATATATATATATATATATATACATATATATATATATATACATATATATACATATATATATATATATATACATACATATATATATATATATATATATATATATATATATATACATATATATATATATATATATATATATATATATATATATATATATATATATATATATATATATATATATATATATATATATATATATATATATATATATATATATATATATATATACACACACAATGGATAATGAGGCTGCTTACTTGCTGAAGTTGTTTTATTTGTGAACAAAGAGCCATGCAGCGATCATTCACAGCTTTCAGGGCACTGAGAAAAACACAAGTGTATGACCCAATTATCAAAATAATCAAAAATATATATGTTGGTCAGTTGTGTCAATATGTTGTGAATTGACTTACACGGACTCTGAATCATTCTGTTTCAGTTTTTCTCCGATAGCGTGCCACATCTGCATTCTGAAAGACACCCGTTCAATCAATGGTTGGTCAGAGTTTAGTTATTATACTTCTATACACATTTTATTGTGGAAAAATCACTCATCAAAAAGGATAAGTCATGAGTTTACCTGTGCAGTGTCAACGTGCTGTTAAAACTAATTGTCTTGACTCTTTCCAGCTCATTAACATAATCTGACCTGTAATATTAATAAAAATACATGTTAACAGTACACAACTTTAAATTGACTCTAATCTCACAGGATAATTATGAATACTCACAATTCTCTCTCAGCTTCAGATGTGCTGCAGGATCTCTTACTCTTTCCTGTAACAGGAAACAATATTAATGCTTTGTTTGTGCACTCACTGACACTTCAATATGATGGGAGAAATGCCAGTTATATACCCGCTTGTAGCTGTACTGCCATCTCAAAGCACTGGTTGGACATCTGTTGTTTTATTCTGAAAACAGTAATTTCCGCAATTTAAAATAAGATTCTAATCACTGCCTTATGACAAGCGGTAACATGCTGTCATGGGTGTTTGATCCAAGTGGATGGAGCATTTAAACACAATTGTGATTCATCAATAATAGATAGAGAACCTCAGCATGTCTGCAGGCGGGGTGTCTTTCTGTCCGGTGGAGCCGTCAGGAGCAGGACCATAATTCAGAGCCACAGCCTCCACCGGGTGGTCCAGGTTCCCCACGTCCTCAGATGGGTCCATCACAACACAGTGGCGGTGCCTGTCGGGACAAATCAACTCAGACATGTCACATCACCTGGGCTGATCCAAGGAGCTTCACCATTTTAGTATTGTTGACCCGAAAGAATGAATTGCTACTCATGTGCTACAAAATGAGCTTAATATCCAAAGTTTAAAGAGATATCTTACCTTCTCTGATTGAGGTTAACGTTATAAGTAAATCAAATTAAATAAAGACAGCGGTACGTTGTTCTCCCAGTCCTACCGACTAACGTTAACGTTATTCAGAAAGTACCTCCTCCTCTCTGACGTTACACTTAGTTACCGTTACGTTACGTTGGATTACAACTTTAACAATAACTTCACAAATGCTTTAAGCAGCTGTCGAAGCATTGTTTACCAAAAGACACTGACGTTACACTTATCAATTGTTTCACAGTTAACGCATGGACGTATACATCGTTCACTGGTTTTGTTTACATCCGTTTTCAGAGCGAAATCCCCGCCAGGAAGTGACGTCAGATTTCGGGTCCCCTTAAATTAAGCAGCGCCCCCTGGAGGCGAGATGTTTGTTGACGTGGAAAAATAAAATGGAGCCGCTAATGTTTTTTACTGCCTTATTATTACCTAACCTACTTGCATAGCGAGATAAAGACTATTTAAGACTGTTTTGTAAGGTCAACAGAGTCCAAAGCTAGATTAACTAGTTATTTATTATACAGTGCAATGTCCAAACCTTCTGTTTAAAAGATTACTGATTTTGATCTTTCCAAACTGGATATGGTATTCTGAATGAAATAAAAAATATGTATGACATTCTCAGTGATTAAAAACATATTCATAAGTTTATAACTAATAATACTAATAATATGAATATGCGAATACTCTCATTATTAACAGGTGAGGCAAACATCTCAAACAAGACAAGAATCTACAATTAATAAATAACAATAATCATTTGATATGATCCGCCTCGCCTCGCGGGGTGGCGTGAATGCTGTTCTCGTTGCTGCAGCAGCTCACTGCAGCGCCGGGTCAATGGGTCTAACGTGGCTTCCTCAGTCTCGTGCGATATTATTTCAGTGACCGAGACCAGAGACCACTGATATCAGCACGCTCAAGCGTGTTACGGAAGACTGTACCGAGACTTTTGTCGACGATGGAGAGCCAGAAGAGAAGGGTATGAGTTACGTTTTGTCCCAGACCTGTCTGTCGCATGCATTTTTAACGTTGTCACCTACTGTCTTAGAATGCTTTCCTTAGTGCAGTTAATTAATCAATCCATACATCGTTGACTGCCTCCAAGTTAACAAGGAGCTCTGACATGTCAGTTCTGAATAGTGTGTGAGTTCTTCTCCAATCTACTAGACTTGTTATTCAAACATAAATAAGGATAGCCTCGTGCACAGTGTTTAATAATAGACTTCAGACTTACTGTTTACTCTGTGATCATTTGATTTGATTAGGGCTAAACTGATTAGAATAAAACCAGGTGACACAAACTCATTTCAATTGGGCAGTGTGCAGCTGGCATGACCCGGAGGTAGGTCATACCGAGTTATTGATCACTTGATCACAGTATATAACGTGTGTGTGTGTGTGTGCGTGTGCATTCAGGGTATCTTAGAGCGACTAAATGCTGGGGAGGTTGTTGTAGGTGATGGAGGTTATGTGCTGCAGCTAGAGCGACGTGGCTATGTGAAGGCTGGACACTGGACACCTGAGGCAGCTGTTGAACATCCTGAAGCAGGTATGTTACTTACACATTGACATGACATGAGTGGACTCGCGTTTATTTGCATACAGTGTTTTTCATAAAAGCCCCTTTTTCTATGTCTGTCTGTCAGTGCGGCAGCTGCACAGGGAGTTCCTGAGAGCAGGAGCCAATGTGATTCAGACATTCACCTTCTACTGCAGTGAGGATAAACTGGAGATCAGCGGCAATGTCACCAACATTACCGTCAGTGGGAGGAATCTAATAACAACTTTATCCTGTTTGCCCTGTACCTGATGTAAATTATTCTCACATCAGTCTGATAGTCCACTCTGCTCTTGTGTGATCCAGGGGGCTCAGATCAATGAGGCAGCTTGTGACCTGGCCAGGGAGGTAGCCAATGAGGGTGATGCATTGGTCGCTGGGTGTGTGTCCAAGACTCCCTGTTATGTGAAGAGCCACAGTGAGACTGAAGTCAAGGCCATCTTTAAGAAACAGATGGACGACTTCCTCAAGAAGGACATTGATTTCTTTATAGTGGAGGTATGAGCCGCACTAAGAGGAACAACTACAACAGTTGATAATGTGCTTAAGTTCAGTGTTTATCACTCCCGCAGTTTGTTGAGCATGTGGAAGAGGCAGTGTGGGCAGTGGAGGTGCTGAAGACCAGCGGAAAACCAGTGGGTGCAACACTGTGCATCTCCCCTCAAGGAGACATGCAAGGAGTCCCACCTGGAGAGTGTGCTGTCAGACTGGTCAAAGCCGGTAAACTGGCCCTCTGTGATGTGGTACTTCAAGTTGGCAATAATGAAATCATGTTTTTGGTGTACTATCTGAATATGTTCTTTGTGTATGTGTTCATGTGCAGGAGCTGACATTGTTGGAGTAAATTGCCATTTGGATCCTCTGACGTGTGTTCGTACGGTGAAGTTGATGAAAGCAGGATTAGAGAACGCGGGTCTCAAAGCTCATCTCATGGTCCAGCCACTGGGCTTTCACACACCTGAGTGCAACTTCGGTGGATACACCAGCCTACCTGAGTACCCCTTCGGTCAGTATTTGAATAATACTTTTGTGCAGAATAAAGAAAAGACATCTCATAGTATCAATAACGACATTATCCATATAGTTATAACCACTGATTAATATTCATAATGGTCACCTACTGACATTTATTTTGCATGGATCATAGTTGTAATTCATTATATTTTTGTATCACAATCACTGTTATAATGCATTGTAATGTGATTACAAATTACTCTAAGTGGTCATTAGTAAAGTGAACATTAGTTTTACGTTTGTTGGTCTCAGATAGATTTATTGATTATGTTTTTCACTTTACATAATGTAAACAATGACTACCGTATTTTCCGCACTATAAGGCGCACTTAAAAGCCTTTAATTTTCTCAAAAAACGACAGTGCGCCTTGTAATCCGGAGCGCCTTATATATGGATCAATTGGTTAATTGGTTGATCCATACTGGTTGTACACGGCGCTCTGTCAAAATGTTTCAGTACGACTGGTAAACCACCGCGGTAAACACCGGTACTGTGCTTACTCCTAGTCCAACATCACTTGTGTGTATAAAGACCCCAAAATGGCACCTTTCAAGAGACACGCTTACGACGCTATTCTATTCTATGCGCCTTATAATCCGGTGTGCCCTATATATAAAAACAGTTCTAACATAGGCCATTCATTGAAGGTGCGCCTTATAATCCGGTGCGCTTTATAGTGCGGAAAATACGGTACTTAGATTACCTTTAAATAAAGACTTCCCGTGACGTTCTGTGGTGCACCTCGGTGATCTCAGTCTACGGCTTAAGGTGCTCTGAAATGACTTCAGTCTGGCATTCAGGGGATGAGAGGCATTGTCCAGAATACTGAGTACTTCCCTCAGCATCCTCCTCTCTGACACCTCCACCACAGACTCCAGTTCCACTCCCAGAACAGCACAGTTCCCTGAGGTGCCCCCATACTGCTCACTATTTTGTCGGACATATTGCTCTGCAGCCTCACAAACCTTGGCCGACCTGTAAGGTAGTTGCTGAACCAGGCCACTCGTGAAGCAGCCACATTCATGTCCAGTAGCTTAGTCCTGAGCAGGGCCGGTCCCGGTCTTATGGTGTTAAAAGCCTGCCTCTTCCATGTGAGTATAAGCTCTGTGCAGCAGAAAGATGATGGCGTCTTCCACTCCAATGTGGGGCTGGTAGGCAAACTGCAGAGTCCAGAGATGGCTCCAGTAATGAACGGTGGTGCTTCAGGACCAGCCTCTCCAGTGACTTCATGACATGTGAAGTCAAAGCCACTGGTCTGTAGTCACTGAGGGTGTTTGGTTGCTTTTTCTTGGGGACAGGACCCATGACGTCTTCCACAGGACAGAAACGACCATAAGACTAAGGCTCAGGTTGAAGATGTACTGAAAGACCCCGCACAGCTGAGCAGCACATCCTTTGATCACTCTTTGAGCACTTAACTGGTATTTTATAAACTGTATTTTTGTATATTTAGGTATAAGCTGAATAAGTGTAAAGCTCATGTGTTGCTACCTTTTTTTAACTCCCCTTAGCAGTTTGATGAGAGCATCAATATAAAAAAATGCTCAGATATAAATATTTTATTCCCCTCTCAGCATTGGAGACCAGAGCAATGACCCGCTGGGACATCCATCAATACGCCAGAGAGGCTTACAATGCTGGAATTCGCTACATTGGTGGCTGCTGTGGATTTGAGCCCTACCATATCAGAGCTATAGCAGAAGAGATGGCTGCAGAGACAGGAGTCCTCCCACCAGCTTCAGAGAAGCATGGACTCTGGGGAGCTGCCCTGGAGATGCACACTAAACCCTGGGTCAGAGCCAGGTAAGACCGAACAGAATCACAGCTGCTACGTTCAAATTGAGCTATTTTTTTTAACAAAAGACTGAAAACAGTATTATGTACATGCGATGGCATAGTGGCAGTTGTTACGAAGGAGGCGAAATAACAGGGAAAAAATGAATTGCATGTTCTGGATTTGCACAAGTGCTGATTTACAACCAACTAATCTACCAACATTTGTTTTAGGGCCCGGCGAGAGTACTGGGAAAACCTTTTGCCTGCTTCTGGACGTCCCAAATGCCCTTCCATGGCCACAGCAGCTGATGATTATGAAAAAAAGCTGGAGTCTAACAAACCAACATAATCTCTTATATACATTCTGTCTTATCAGATGATCCACTTTTTTATATCAACAATCAATGTTAAGGATCTGATCTAACAGACATTTTTTTATACAAAGATTTGTGATTAGCTTCGTACTGATTTTAAAACTCAATAGCCACCTTTCATAACTTGGGCTCAATCATTAAACAACTTTCTTTTTTCAGTAACTGTACACACTATCCCTTAATAACATGATAGATTTGACTATTTTACTGGTTAATATGGATATTAGTTGTAAAAAAACCTTCATAGATTTATCATAGTTGTTGATTGGTTGTTTTAATCTGCTGTGAAATATTTTCCCAAAATAAAAACAAAAATAAATTTGTCTTGTTTTTCTAACAATCCTTTTTTGAAATAAATGCCTTTTATATAGATAAAAGGTTACGCAATTGTATATTATCTCTTAGTTGTATTCACTGTTTTTTTTAAATATTATCTTTATGTATTCCTGCCATTTATGTGCAACAGTAACCTCTGCTTTGAGATAAACTATTTTTCATTGATTAACATATTCTTTATGCATGTATCCTGATTCAATTAAGTGTCTGACTGACATATTATACATATCTTGGGTACTGATAGTTTCAAAGTCCCTTTAACGTCCTGAGAAGAACTACTGCCTCCACTCCCCATTTTCGCTGTGGGACCAGATGTACAGAGCGCTCTGAGCCAACTCGTGTCAGTCACTGTTGTTTCTAGCCAGTGGGGGAGCTTTGATCTCAGTTGCTTTTAAAGTTTTGCAAGCTTGTGGGACCTGAATACTGTCTACAATGGAGAGCAAGAGGAGGGTGAGTGAACGGAACATAAAAAGTTATCTCGCGATTTTACAGACTATTTTACAGACAGAGTGAATCGTCTGTCAATAATCCAATATTATGTAAACTTCACTGACACCGGGGTTGTATAGACCCGAGTAGGTAGGTCTATTCCCGTAGGCTGTGAACATGGACGTAATTGTTCAAATGACCGTAGCAAATTGTAACCGTTAGTCCAGAGAACGATGTAATGCAAAATATTAATATAAAGTGTTTGTTATTTTATCTACACTGGGTGCTACGATGTTTATCACACTGTTCATACAGTTTTGCCATTCGGCTTCTATTCAGATATTTTTAGAAATTGGGTTGATATGAATACATGCCTAAACATTTTTAGTAAGGGAGATAGGCAGAGTATACTGGAACGTATTAACTATTCACACTCTGAATATAATTTCAAGGGTTTGTAAGCAGTAAGGAATTATTAACACTTTGGCCAATAATTCAGTATACATTGTAAATCTGAATATCTAAAATAATTATTTTTAGAATTTTAACCAAATTTGCCAACAAAGAGAGACTCAAACCATTTCCAAAAGATCTGGCAACCTATTTTATTTCAAATGAGCAGAACTAGTCATGGAAAGCCTGTTGAGGCACGTCTAACCTGAGTTACCTGTCTCTGAAGTGAGCTCTGCATTTCAGTTTTAGCCCTGAGCGGATATTTTTACAATATCATGTTTGCGCATGCATGCTTTTTATGTATGCAGTAACTATGCATGTGTGTGTGTGTGTGTGTGTGTGTGTGTGTGTGTGTGTGTGTGTGTGTGTGTGTGTGTGTGTGTGTGTGTGTGTGTGTGTGTGTGTGTGTGTGTGTGTGTGTGTGTGTGTGTGTGTGTGTGTGTGCATTCAGGGTATCTTGGAGCGACTAAATGCTGGGGAGGTTGTTGTAGGTGATGGAGGTTATGTGATGCAGCTAGAGCGACGTGGCTATGTGAAGGCTGGACACTGGACACCTGAGGCAGCTGTTGAACATCCTGAAGCAGGTATAAACCGCCCACGGCTGGATGAACCCAGGGGCAAACATTTGCCCCACTTGCACTCTCTGAATGTCACCTGTCACCTCCAAGTTTCCATTAAAGTTTATACAACAGACTATAAATGGCACCTACATTGTGTCTACACAGGGACCAATCAGTGTTCCTGCAGTAATAGGTTAGGCCCCAAGCTTCCTGTTGGTCAGTTAGTTCATGGTAATTTGACTTAACCTTCCTTTAGGAGTATGCACCCTGTAATCCGAATATAAACTTAAATAATAATTTGTTTTGACAGCGGCCTCTCCACAAGAGATGCAATCAGAATTTGTGCAGAGTCTATCTCTTTGAGTTTTTGCACAGAAGCCACTCCTCTGTCTCTCTCGCTCTGTCTGTCAGTGCAGCAGCTGCACAGGGAGTTCCTGAGAGCAGGAGCCAATGTGCTTCAGACATTCACCTTCTACTGCAGTGAGGATAAACTGGAGATCAGCGGCAATGTCACCAACATTACCGTCAGTGCAAAACCTTTCTAATGAAACAACAACATTGTTCTGTTTACATTACATGATGAATATGACCCAAATATCAGTCTGATAGTCCACTCTGCTCTTGTGTGATCCAGGGGGCTCAGATCAATGAGGCAGCTTGTGACCTGGCCAGGGAGGTAGCCAATGAGGGTGATGCATTGGTTGCTGGCGGTGTGTCTCAGACTCCCTGTTATGTGAAGAGCCACAGTGAGACTGAAGTCAAGGCCATCTTTAAGAAACAGATTGATGATTTCCTCAAGAAGGACATTGATTTCTTTATGGCAGAGGTATGACTAGCAAGACGAAGAATTGTTATTGTACATGTATGTGTACAATCGATTGTAATGTGCTGAAAGTTTTTTTGATCTCAACAATTAATCAAATGATTGTAATAATAATGACCACCAAACAATGGCTAGGCAACTCTATACATAATCTGTTCGCATTTCTTATCCCACTGTTTTGGTTCTGATAACCTCTGATAAACCCATGTGAGACCTGCCAAGTCATCAGTGACATAAGCAAAAAGTCAGCAACTAGCTTGTAAAGAAGGTTGAGCATGTATGCAGCTAAAGAGACAGATATATCTTTCCCATGGGTTGGTGGAGACTAGACCTTAACTAAACCAAAGTGAATAGTGACGGTGTTTTTTTTTCGTAGCACACTATGGTCAAAAAATTAATTAATTGATAAATTACATTTTCAGTGTTTTTGTTTTTTACTGCTTCTTTTTTTAAGCCAAGCTTTATTGATTGCATTTTCTCTGCAGTACTTTGAGCATGTGGAAGAGGCAGTGTGGGCAGTGGAGGTGCTGAAGACCAGCGGTAAACCAGTGGGTGCAACACTGTGCATCTCCCCTCAAGGAGACATGCAAGGAGTCCCACCTGGAGAGTGTGCTGTCAGACTGGTCAAAGCCGGTAAACTGGCCCTCTGTGATGTGGTACTTCAAGTCTGACTTTGTGTTTCAGCTCCACAATCTAAATATGTTTTATTTGTTCATGTGCAGGAGCTGACATTGTTGGGATAAATTGCCACTTGGATCCTCTAACATGCGTTCGTACCGTGAAGTTGATGAAAGCAGGATTAGAGAAAGCTGGTCTCAAAGCTCATCTCATGGTCCAGCCACTGGGCTTTCACACACCTGAGTGCAACCACACTGGATACCTCTCGCTACCTGAGTTCCCCTTCGGTCAGCATTTTCTTTTGTGTAGGAAAAAAATAAATAAGTGGGAAAATTGTTATTGTTGATTGGAAAGCAAACTTCCTATTGTATATTTATTGTAAGTATAAACATGCAAGGTTTATACGTATAGAGCTGTTGTGTTGCTGCCACCCCATGAATGCAGTTTGAAGAAAGAATTGATATTTTAAAAAAAAGCTAATATTTTATTCCCCTCTCAGCATTGGAGACCAGAGCAATGACCCGCTGGGACATCCATCAATATGCCAGAGAGGCTTACAATGCTGGAATTCGCTACATTGGTGGCTGCTGTGGATTTGAGCCCTACCATATCAGAGCTATAGCAGAAGAGATGGCTGCAGAGACAGGAGTCCTCCCACCAGCTTCAGAGAAGCACGGACTCTGGGGAGCTGCCCTGGAGATGCACACTAAACCCTGGGTCAGAGCCAGGTAAGACCGAACAGAACAGTTGTTGCTTTTTTAGTTAGATTTGGCTTCGTTTTTACAAAAGACAGCAACCAGTAAGAGGTGACATTTACACAAAAAATGATATAACAAATGAGAAACAGCATAACTGTGGAAAGTGTTTGTTTCTGCACTGCACAGCTGTTGATTTACAACTGATACCAAAATTTGTCTTATAGGTCTCGTCGGGAATACTGGGAAAAGCTTTTACCTGCTTCTGGACGTCCCAAATGCCCTTCCATGGCCACACCAGCTGATGAATAATAAGGCTCATCAATAGCAGGAATAAAATATATTTTACCACAAGCCTGTTTCTCGATTGCAATATTTTGTGTAGTAAAATCGAACTATGCTGTATTCCATATGACTGACCAGATTTAAAAAATCTCATAACTGTGAACTATCACTGAAATTAATATATTTTACATAAAAACAAAGCTTGTATTACTAATCACTGCATTTATTATTTGTGAAACATCCTCACAAGCTTATGTTGATGGATTGCGAGATTTTTCATGTTAATTTAAAAAAAGATCTGCAATATTTCTAACAATGTTGATTTGTTTTACAGGCCGGAGTCTCTTCTCTCTCACTCTGTGCCTCACACGCATTTCACATGTTACTCATTACCAGCCTGTGACTTATATAACACTGAATCAAGTCAGGTTAAGTAAGGAGACCCTTGCCTGACCTTTACCCTGACTCAGCCATAGTAATAATAAACATTGTTCATTTACCACTGCGTCCTCACCCTCAAGTTCACCGAGATTAGAAGAATTCGGATAGCTGAATTCAGAGTCCAAAGGTCGTGGTCATCCTGTCGATTGAGTTTGTCAACTCGTTTGTCTGTTTGTCAGCACCATTAAGGAAAAAAAGTACTGGCCCTCTTTACTGGCCCTCTTTTCATGACATCGTATTGCCCTTCTAGGTTATTCATTCACTGGTACTTATGCATTCCTTAAATTATTTACCTGTTTTATTCAAATACATATAAGTAGGAAGCTTTACTGATGTATTTCAATTACTCTACATTTGTTGCGGTGCATTCATACTGAAAATGGGTTTAAATAGTGAATTTATGGTTAGGTACGAACTAACATGTGTAAGCCACACAGCCTCAAAAGCATGAGGTTTAACTGAGATTTAAACTTGGAATGCTGGATTCAAAGTCGAGGGTGCTAATACACAAAACCAAGACCATATCAAAGTCACTTTAACTTTTGAGAGTCATATGCTCTTCATTTGGCTTTTAAAAGTTGCCAAATGAGATGAATTATATGCTAAATAGAAAAAAAGTGTAGTCTAATTATGAATTAAATGTGGCTCGTGAAAGTAGGCTAGGCCTACTTGTAATCAGTGGCTCATCAAAGCAGATTCAAACTATATTGGAACCCATTAAGCATTTACAATAGCGTCATTGTAAGTGATGCACCCTGGTGAGAGATTGACTTTCATCTGTTTCAAGGCTGTGACCATTAAAGGGAAATACAATTTGCCATTTCTGACCTCTGAAACAGTCAATATGTGGAAACAATAAAAATTCAACTGCTCTCTCCCACACCTAATTTTACCAGATGGCTTGAGACATCTTTCTGTGGATACTTTACAATTTAAATGTCACATTTGAGCAGCATTTTTATTATATTTGTTTCAGGATTTCTTTTATTTTTGTGTATTCATCTATTTTTGTAAACAGTTGTTTTTGGACTACATCTTGTCAATAATGCATTAACCTTTATAATGACTGGTGAACTGGTTTATATACTTAATGGCCTTCAGCAGTAGACATTTTTAATGAGATGAATGCACGTGAGTTAACGCCATCACATCGCTCATGGTAGGCCTACTATGTAATTCGATAATTAAATCCGTCATTCATAAACTTTTGGCTTTATATATATATATATGCATTGTATTAATACGATTACTTTCTGAAAGCTTTATATGAATGCATATTGTTTTGGATGCTGCAGCTACTCTGCAAAGCATCCCTTACTGCTTAACGTCAGCACGTCTCTACGTGCCCTGCTCAAGTTGAGATACTAATGTTGCCTTCAAATGCTCCTCGGACTCACGAACTCAATCTGCTCTTAGAAGTATTTTACAAACTGCACCTTAACTGTAATTTATTTTCAATTTATCTAATAATACTACGGTTTATTAAACGGGTTATGGTAATAGCAACAATATGGTGAAGGCTGGTAAAACTGTAAAAAACTTAGCTTGGTTTTTTTTCTGCCTGTAAATTCCGATATTTCTTACAGCACGTGAAGCCAACGTTATTATTTTGCGTCTGTGGGCTTCTTGGGCAAACGATGAAGAAAACATGGTGATGTTATGAGTTTGGAGACGATGCTAACCTTTCAGAAGATATCAATATAAAAACAAATATCCTTGTCACGCGTTTTCATGCCTCAGCCTGCTGTATTTGAACAATGTACGCAGCTGTTGTGGGGATGGTTGCTTTGAGATGAGAAGAGAGGTCTGGAGCCGAGAGACCGAGAATAACGGAACACAGCTGACCTGGTAAACAAACAGTCGCATGTTATGTGTCAGAGTTGAGTCTTGTATGGTGGCAACAAAGCTAACGGTTGCAGGAGGTTGGGATAGGCAGACATCCAGTGGGCCGGAGGATGTAAAATGACACTGCACTGCTCCAAATTCATCCGCTTGAGCGAAGGAGGATAACCCTTCAGGCAACATATCGGAGAGAAAACAGTGTTTGTTAAACGCTGTTTTATCACCCTAAACACATAACATTTCACTGTATCCGGCTCTCAAACAGTGCCAAAGGAGGGTTTTTGTCGGCGCGAGCAGTGTTATTGTTTTTGTTCCATCGCAGACATGTCCTTCACGATGGAGGATAGTGTGGAGTCGGGATGGGTGGCCGTCCGACCAAATGCGTTTGAGGAGAGGGAAAGGCATAAATTTGTTTTTATCGTCGCCTGGAATGAAGTGGAGGGTAAATTTGCCATTACGTGTCACAACAGGACGGTGCAGAGGAGAAGCTTTGGCAGGGACACACTGCCGACTGGTCGGGATGTGGACCAAACAAAATGGCCCGAAAGTCCCGTCAGAGATAAAGTATCTAAGAGCCCTAGCAAAGGAGCCAAGGAGGCTGTGGTTAAAGGATGCAGCCCTAAGAAGTCCGTGACAGCAACAAAATCAAGTGCTGTCAAAATTCAAACTGTGACTAAATCTGCAGCATCTCCCATTAGTCCTGATAACGAGGTGCTCAGATCACTAAGAGAGGACCTCTTGTCCCCCTCACTGGACAGCTTGGACCTGGAGGAAATGGACTTTCTGAGCAGGGAGGACTGCAGCTGGGCCGGACTCTTCTCCTTCCAGGACCTCCGGTCGATTCACCAGCAGCTGTGCTCGGTGAACTCGGACCTGGAGCCCTGTCTCCCGGTGTTTCCGGAGGAACCAGCCGGTATGTGGACGGTGCTGTTCGGCCAGGCGGAAGTACCCGAGACCGAAATGGATGAGCTTTGCTACAGTTTACAGATGTACCTCGGCCACGTGCTCGATACGTGCGGATGGAAGATCCTTTCGCAGGTTCTGTTCACGGAAAACGACGACCCAGATGAGTACTATGAGAGCCTGAGCGAGCTGAGGCAGTCCGGCTACGAAGAGGCGCTCAACCGTGCAACAAAACACCTGCAGGAGGTGAGTGAGTTTTAGTGACAACCCCCCCCGTGTATCTCCATGACTTTATCAGCTGCCATTAACATAGTCTGTGCTTTATATTTCTATGTAACTCACAATCACACAGTCTGTGTGACCTGACCACAGTCTCTCTGCTGTGCTGACCAGAACAACTGGGCTGCTTTAGACTTAGAGTACCAAAATGGTTTTGTGGACGTGTGATGCACCATTCATTTGAGGTAGACAGGTACACATACTTAATATATTTCAACCAATTGAAAACAAACCAATGCAGCATAGAGAAGAGGGGTAAACTATAACTGTGTCGAGGATCTTAACTTACCCCAATCACTAAAAGAAGTGTATTTTAAGCATTCATTATATATTTTCTTATTTGGGAAATGTTAATAAGATGAATAATCTTAGACTAATATGAAATATATTATTTCTTCACACATTGTCTTACTATGTGGACCATCCAGTAAATGCATGTCACATAATAAATTATAAAAATGAATGGCTGCAACAAGGCATACCACAATCTAACCTCTATCAGCGAAGAAGAGACAAAAATATACAGACAAGACCGTAAACTATTGCACACAGATGAGACAGCTGACAGGGATACTGTCTCCATTATGCTGTCATTATAAAATAATTATCTTGGTAATTCAGTGGACAGACCAATTAACTGGATCGTCAGTTAGAGAAAGGAAGAATTTGTCAAATTAGGTTGTAACTAAAGTAAGTTCTCTGAGGAATATTAAACTCTCAGCATGGCTGCTGCCTGCTGCTTACACAGCTGAGAGTCAAGTGCATAAACAGACAGACACACACACACACACACACACACACACTCACACACACACACACACACACACACACACACACACATCAAGCACTGTTGATGTAATGCGCATCCAATGTGACAACACTGCTGCTCACAGGTTGCTACCTAAACCGGTCTCATTCACTGCGTGGAGGACAGTCACAGATGATTATAAAGGAAAGCTCAGGGAAACGTGTGTGTCCTGCTCTTTAACGGAGGTGGGGTGGTACTTTTTGAAAACACGTTTGATAAAGCATACAGTATATCTCAGCAGGATGAGCCAGTCACAAACAGGGCGGGGTGCCACCAAGACCCACTGTCAACATCTAGCTGTAGTGTCCTTATTATTCAGAGTATCATCGGTTTTAGTGGTTATTTATAAATAAAGACTCAAGTAACACACTATATTTAAATTTGTGATGATATTGAGTCACTTACTGTAATATAGGATGTTATATAGCCGATGTCTCTTTTGTTCTTGTACTGTTAATTGCAGAAATGGACAATCATTTTTCAACAAATCTATGTATCAGGATATAATTGTCATAAATACTGATAGATTTGTTATTACTGTAATATTTTTAAAATAGCATATTTATTCAACAGCATTCAGTATAAAAACAAAAAAAACAAGAATACATACATATAATACTTATGATGTGTGTAAAAAAAAGGCAGATTTTTGACGATCTGTGGTGGTGAATATTAGTTCTACATGAATTTTATGAATTGTAATAAAATATGTCTTGAAGTTATAATATTAATAAACATTTCTGTGAAACACTTAAAATATAATCAAACAATAGCACTGCTTTGACATGACAGACATAATCCAGACACCATACCATACACACTCCAGGCCTGCTCCTTTTACACATCAGCAACAGCTGATTGATTCACTGCTCTTATTATAAACAGACATTCTATTGATACTCACTGGCTCTCACATAGTTCTACCAACCAATGGGGCTCGATTGATGCCGCCTTGAAAAAGAATTACTCTATTTTACGCTTACACCGAACATGACTCCAGCAGTACAGCAAGGTCACAGTATAATACGTTTTAAATCTGCTTGTATGTTAACTGTCTTTGCAAAAGTAAGAAAGAGTCAAGAGACTACATCCATGTATAGTGATGAAAGCGTTTCCTTTTGCAGTGAAAAGAGGCTGTGAGCAGCATAAACGAATCACCCCCCAATCCGTTCTACACCCACAGAAACACACACACCCAAAGCAAAAAGACAGAAAACCAGAGGCAGGAAACAGTGCTGCCCTTCCTGAGAAAAAGCAGCCCAAACTAATTTGCTTCAATAAGTGTCAGTCACTGAATGGGATGTTCAGTTTATTTGAAGGTGTATTCATTCTGAAAATAGAGGAAGAGTTACTCATCATATTCAGCTCTCTAACATGGCAAATGTACTTACTGTACAGGAGCTTATTCAAACACAGTCGCTGTTTGTTGTGTTGTAGGATTGTATATACACACACACACACACACACACACACACACACACACTGGCCTATTGATCCTCCCTCTCCATTTGAGTTAATGGCTATTTCAGTGCTTGCTGGTAGCCTGCAGGATTGTTCACTCCGGCAAAAATGTGTGTGTATTGATCTTATTCCCAGCAGCAGCAAGGACTCTGCTCTCTCAGCCACGAGACTGCACTCACACAGTATATACTCCTATTAGTTACAGCTTCACAAAGGATCCTCTTACTCTCACAGCAAGTTTACATTCACTGCCGACGGACACTAAAAGATGTATTGAAGAATGTTCTTCTGGCTTTTGCATGCTTGTGAGGGGTTGATAACTGATCTTCTGACACTGCCATTATCTCACTGTTACACAGATGTTGGCCTTCTGCTCAACTACATTTTTCTGATTTGTACGTAACAGACACTTGTAAAAATATACATCATATTATTAATCAAGGTGCTTCCAACTATCTTAATGTTTGTTTGTTTGTTTCACACTACATTCAATGTGGATAACAATGGATGCCTTATTAACAAGGCCTTACATTACAGAGATTGTAATTTATCTGTTCTGATATTCTGAAAGTTGTTTGTTGACAATGATACAATTACCTTCCTGTGTGTGCATGTAATGCAGCTGCTGGAGAAGCACAAGACCATGGACAGCATGGTGGAGCTGTTGGAGCTGTATAAGGAGGAAGATGAGACCTGTGGAGGACTGCTGGAGGCCTCCACACAGCTATACCAGTACCTGCTGCAGCCCTTCAGAGACATGAGGGAACTGGCAATGCTACGCAGACAGCAGATCAAGGTAACAATTTCTACCAGACAAAACTGCACGGAAGAGGGTGAGGCGTCCTTTCTATTCTTCATATTTTTGGGGGATTTGTCTCGGTTTGGGCCCAAATCCGTGGGCCCAGTAATTTGCCGAAACTTCTGTGGCATACAACCAAGCAACTCAGTTCTCACACACAGATGGCCAGCTTATTTCAGAAGTGAAAAATGGTGTGTACTATTGGTGACAAGATGAGCAATATAACTAAAAAGTTAATGTTTGTAATGTTTATGGTAGTTTGACCCAATAATTTGAATGGATTATTTTTTCTAGGAAGCTGGCAACTATGCAGGCAGGCCTAGATTTAGTGATGTATTTATCTACAAGCACCAACATGGAACAGTCATAAAACACAATGGATCGCCACAGGAAATTCACATGTCTCTTAAAATAGAGTTTGCTCTGTGCATGTTTGACTGTGATGTATTGTGAAATATGAATGCTCTTGTATATTGTGATTAGATGTATAATGGCCAGTGAAGCAGTGGGAGGGTGATGAGATGTGTCTTATTGCAAAGAGAAGATGGAGGCTGGTGAATGGATGGGTGGAAAGAGGGAAATAATTATTGCAGTGCTGTTGGCTCATTTATATTTAGCTCACTGACTCATAATGAAAATACTTCAGTATCACATTATATAACATCCATCGATAAAGAAGCATATTGACATATATATACAGCACACACACACACACACACACACACTTATATTCTTGTGTTCAAAAGATCCGGGACACTTTTCTCATCAGTCTACAATAACATGCTCGGCATCGCTGGAAACTCCGAGCTCTCTGAGTCACCTAAACGCTCCATGAGTTGAAACGCACAACGTCAGCTAATAACGTAGAAATGAAGCACACTGACGTAAATCTATGTTCTTGCCAAAAGATTTAACCAAATATCGTGTTATTTTTTGTCAATAACGGCAGATTGTGATTACTTACAGTTCCACAGTGAGGCTTGGGCCAATGGGAATTCGCAGTGCGTCTCAGAGAGGAGTGCACATTTCTTGTCAGAAAGGGTTTAATCAACAATCAACTTATCTTTTCCTAAACCTAACCAAGTAGGTTTGTTGCCTAAATCTAAGGAGATTTATGGCAGAAGGCCCTGAAGGTAAACTCCGTCCGTCTGCGGGAGGAGCTACCTTAATCAAGTTAGGCTGACTTGCCCTGTAGAGAGCTCCGGCTGTTAAATGATGGTACATTAATTATGTTTTTGGGAGAAGTTGTAGTAAAGAGTAGTTGAAAACATCCAGTGCATCATTATCCATGGGACCTTGGTTTTAATGACGATATTGCCTTTGGAATTTAGATTATTTACTAATCGAGCATAAAAATCTTATATTTTCATATAATGCATCTCTATTTGCTTTGGAATAGTAATAGAGATAATCTTACTTACAGTGGATTTATATTCCATGGCTTCTTACCATTCGAAGAGACCATTACTGATTCATTTTGGTTAAGTTATTTTAGTCGTTTTTATCTTAGGGCTAGGGCTTAACATAGCCACAGCTAGTTTAAACCCGGCAAGCTGTCATTTAGCTGCTGATTGATTCTGAAACATTTTTTATAAGAAACTAAGAGATTTGTTATGAATTAATTTGACCATCTCGTGTGTGTGTGTTAGTGTGTGTTAGTGTGTGTGTGTGTTTGTCTGAAGGGGCTTCGTAGTTGGCCTTAAACCGCAGTGTCTGAAACAGTTGTGTGCTGCTGCCGTTGGGGGTTGAGTGACATACTGTGAGCTGGAATGGAGACCCATGGATCTCCAGTTCCCCACAGTCTCACATGAATAAGTCATGTTGTGTGTGGTCCTATAGGTTTACTGCAGGATGATGCTGTGCTGGTACACTGAGATCAGCAGGCCTGCAGCAGACATTGAGAGATGGAAGGCAGAGTTAGAGAGGTGGGGCTGAATAAATGTTCCTAATTCCAGTTTTACTTGGAAGGTGAGACACATTGTGAGTGTAAACAGGGTGTTATGTCATTTATTAATATAAGTGAAATCTTGTAACAAAAGAGGGAAATAATTAAATTAATATTAAGTATTAAAGGAAAGGCCAATAAGGCAAATTGTCCCTGCCCACCCAAAAAAAAATCATATTATATATATCTTGTTCCTATAGAGAGGAAACACACTCAAGCTAAATAATACATATATATTTTATATATATATATTATTTAGATCGAGTGTGTTTCCTCTCTATAGGAACAAGATGTTTAGTTAATGGCTGTCATTGTCTATTTCTAAGCTAAGAATATTGTTCTATGACGTCATACATTATCCGCCTCCTATTGTTGTATTAGAAGCTTCAACGCAAAGAAGACAAATTGTAAAATATCAGGTCCTACCGAGATTTGAACTCGGATCGCTGGATTCAGAGTCCAGAGTGCTAACCATTACACCATAGAACCACATATTGACGCAGGGGGGCGTGGACAATTATATTGACACTTCCGGGTCTAGGCATAGCTTGTAGTACCCGCAGTTTAGGGGCAGCATGGCTTTCTGTTGCTCTTCTTCATCTGAAATCCCATAGTTGTGGGGTTTTCTTTTCTCTCGCTGTACGGAGGTGTGTTATATCAAAATGCTTTTCAAACTATAAGTACAATAAATAGTTTTAATTTAAAAAAATGTGATGTGATATGGGGAGGGAGAAAGAAAAGACGACAGCGAAATGGTGTGAGCTGTAAAACAGTAATTTTCAATTGACAAATTAAGAGGGCCATTGAATACAAAGAAAGAGGATTCTGCTCTGTCAGACAACAAGATGAAATGCTGACAACAAACTATAAGATTAACAAAGAAAATATGATAAATATTGAATATATGTTTAACAGCAATCATGAATCCCACACTTATAATTGAGGTAGCATGTTTTTGGAGCGCTACAGTAACGCAAATCATCAGATTCCAAGCTAACAGGTCTAAAATTAAACTTTGTACAGCAATGCAGAAATAAATTCAAAACCGCAGGAATGAGCACTGGCAACCTGACAGCAGGAAATCGCAGTGGTAAATGATACTGCAGCACTGCTGAGTAATGCAGGGTGAGCTGAGGTGCAGCGAAGTTACTCAGGGTCAGACAGGGATGCAGCTCTGTAACCTTTGCTGCTTACATATTTTCTTTGTGTTAATTTCTCGGATTTTTGCTCCGTGTTGATCAGTGAGGATTTCGTCTGCGTATGATTAACAGAGACACTGTGACGTCATATTCACATTATGGTCTTTAACTTCCTTCAAATGGTCCTAATTAAAAGATAACGTGAGTTCATGTGTTTAGAAGTGGTGAAACTTTTATTACATCTTCCTTTTATGAAAATGTAAAAAAAAATGTCAGAAGGCATTTTACAGTTTTCAATTATTTGCAATATCAATCTCCTATGTTCCATCTAAATGGTGGTTGTGCTTTTATAAGTTGGTTGAAAATTGGTTTGTATGACAAAATGGTGTTTGTACTGGTGTCTGAATGAAGGTTTGAATGATAAAAGTACTGCATAATGCTTCCATATACGGGAGTGTGGCTCCCTCTCCAGGCCTACCTTCTCTGGTGTAACCATTGAGATCCAGGTTCCTCATAGCATGAAGCCATTTAAGTCAGACAATCTTTCTATACAACATGTGAAGGGGCGATTGACTCTACTGTCATGTAAACCACCACCTAATGACTCCTGAGTATTCACATATATATCACTGTTTGTTTTCTCCTTTTTTGTTAAGCCCATTTACTCCTGCCACATTCGGCTCTGAACCACCTCTGAATCTCAAATGAAGCAGTGTATCTCTTGGGTGTGGAATTTTATGAATGTGCCTCTAACAGGCATTGGCTGTACTGTGTCACCTCAAATTAAAAAAATTGTATACCACGATCTCCACATCCACATCCATGTTTTAATATCCGCATTAATATATATAACACAGGCTGTACATATTGTTAGTGTGTATAATTTATATTTCTTGATCTTTATTTTTTCACAAGATAAATCTTTTCCATACTCCTTCACTGAGGCCTGTCGTGCGTAGCCTTGCTGACATAACTATGTTCATCTTCTCTAAACAGATTTCCATGGAGAATGACTACTTGGGCCCAAGGAGGATTGAAGCTCTAAAAAAAGAGGACTTTGACTGGCAGAAGAAAGCTCAAGAGGCCGTCCTCAACATCCAGGACTTTACTATAAAATACTTTGAGATCACTGCTAGAGCTCAGAAAGGTACAGTATGCCATCACTGTCACTGCCAATGTCAAGTCAATACATCAGCAGAGGACTGACTTTGAATAATCACACACAGCGCACACACACAGTGGAAGCATTGGCCTACTATTGACCTGTGTGTGGTTGTGAACACCAGGGCTAATGTGATTTAGTACTAATGAGGAAGTGCAGACAGCCATGGTTTGACAGGGACAGGAGGAAACAAGGACAACCTATTGATCAAACAACTCTGCCAGCGGATTGTCTCTGTGCAGTTACTCCACACTGTGCCCCTGCTTATCTCACTTTTTCCCCACGACTGATTGGTCCATTTATGATCTGACACTTATTAGATAAAAAATCAGGTAAGTGAGTGATTTCAAGTGAAAGAAGGTGCTATGTCCAAATGTGGCCAATAGATGTCTCCCTCTACATTACTGTCATGAAGCGTCACTTTTAACTGTGTGGAAGTTTCACGCAGTCACTGGCCATTGCCTTTTCTGTGTGTGTGTGTGTGTGTGTGTGTGTGTGTGTGTGTGTGTGTGTGTGTGTGTGTGTGTGTGTAGGGGTGTATGAGCGTATGAAGGTGGACCAGCGTAAGTTTGGTAAATCCTCATGGACAGCAGCGGTGGAGCGCATGGAGAGACTCCGCTACTCTGTCGCCAAAGAAACACTGCAGCTCCAGAGAGCCAGGGAGATCTGTCTGGAGCAGAGGAAACGCACACTTCGAGAGGAGGTGTGGTAGTAACACTCAACACCGTACAAAACACACAAACACAGGTTTTTTTTGGGTTGAGTTTTTTGTCCCGTCCCCTCCAGATGCAGAGTCTGTGTAGCAGTAAAGATGCCATGGCCCTCTTAGACCACATGGAGACACAGTACTATGAGCGCCAGCTCCAACTGTACGACATCCAGGCTGAGATACTGCAGTGTGAAGAGCTGCTCCTCACCGCTCAACTAGACAGCATTCGCAGACAGATGTCAGGTATTTGGGCTGAATTCACACGCTACTTTGAGTCCTGACAAGACACTACATTTCACAAATGATTCTGTTCTGTTGAAAGTGCAAGAACCTGCTACAAGACAGTCTGAAAGAATACTTTATGGCTAGTGTCTGTCAAACACATGAGAGACCTGTACTTGTGTATCCACACAAGGCTTTATATTTATAAATGTGTGTTTCAGAGTTTCAAGATGAGGTGGTGTACTATGACACCTTCGAAAGTGCAGATGATATAAAAGAGGACAATACTGCAGAGAGAGAAGAGCTGCGCAGACTTCAGGTCAGCGGTCGTCAGCTGGAGGCGAGAAGGGGGCGCATCACTGCCAAGCGCTCCTATCTGAGGAACAAAAGGGTGTGTGCACTTCATTCACATTCACACTTTTTTGCATTCCCGAAGTGTATCCAGTATTCTACACACTGTTGGTGCATACTATTGAAAATGTGGAATGGAGTGTGTAGTCAGAAGTGACCCTTGACCCCTGCTATATCACAAAAAAACATATTGCATCAAGAAACAGCTAAAAATATGCATTTGAATTGGAGTTGTCAGTATGTATGATGCTGTGTCGATGAGTGTGTTGACGTTTTCTTTCCTCCATTCTTTCTGCAGGAGATCTGTGTATCTAACCATAGTCAGAAGCAGCAGACACGTCAAACCATCCACAAGGACTCCATATCCCACCAGGTCTTACATGTAGATGGTTAATTTGTATTTAATAACATGACTACTGTAAAGCATTGTCAGTAACATTCTCCTCTAAACCTCTACATTTGTCAGCTGAAAAATGAAGAAGAGGAAGACGAGGAAAAGAAGAATAGCAGAGTTAGTCAGGAGAGGCAGAGAACTCTAGACAGACTACGCACTTTCAAGCAGGTATGTGCCCTCCTATTTTCGTAAATATCAATATAACACTTTTAATTTTTTTCTCACTGATCGACTTCCCTGTCTCGCTGTGTCTTTATCTAGCGGTACCCAGGTCAGGTGATTCTGAAGTCCATTCGACTACGCGTGGCCCACACCAGAAGAAGAGAGCGTGGACGGAGCATGGGAATGAGTAGTTTGAGTGAGAGGGAGGAGCATGTGGACTTTGTCCAGGCGCGCGGTCACCCGCTGTGTCTCAGTACCAGTGTGCAGACGGACCCCAGCTCCACACTCACCACTCAGCCCGTCACAGTCCTCACAGCATCCCTTCCTCCTCTGCCTGTGCCCAGTCCTGTAGACTCCTCCTGCTCTCCCTGCTCCCTGTCCTCACTACTGGCATCCCCCATGTCCCCTCCTCCTCCACCTCCCCCTCCACCTCCCCTGCCAATTAAGGAAGAGCTTTTGCCTTCTGGGAGCCCAGCCCGGCATGGGCAGAAGGTTGAGGGGAAGAATGCAGCAGAAGAACTCTCCCTCTGCCCACTTGGTCCATTTATGCCTCGCTTCTTTGACAGCAGCCAACTGTTGAGTGCCCGTAAAAACCTGAGGAAGACTCCAGAGTTTGACTCCGACAGCAGAAGAGGTACTGGAACCATTTAGTACTATAGTAGGCTCTTAGATTAGCAAGTTACAGTAGCCCATCACAGTTTGTCTCCCTCTTCTCTTCCTGTATGCAGTCAGCTCGCCCATGGACGAGGTGCTAGCCTCCCTGAAGAGAGGCACCTTCCACCTGAAGAAGGTCGACCAGCGGTCTCTGCTTCCTTCCACGGACGACGATGACCCCAATAGCATCCTGGCTCAGATCAGAAAGGGGGTCAAACTGAGGCGCGTCCCCAGGAATGAGAGAAAGGACAATGGAGAGCTCCCGGCCTCCACCGACCCTCTGACCAGGAGCATCCATGAGGCGCTGCGCCGCATAAAGGAGGCCTCACCAGATTCTGACTCAGACGACGACGGGCTGGCCGCCCATGACTGGGATAGCTAGGGTTCAACCATCAGAAGCAACAACTAATACACACACAGATGCCTGCACACTCTAACACTGAACACACCGTACTGTAATGTACTGTAAAGTGCTGCGTTGTACTGTACACACACACACACACACACACACACACACACACACACACACACACACAGTTACTTATTCACTTTACACTTTACAGTTGCTTATTCACTTTAGCACACACAGCCCAGTCACACATAGTAACTATGCCATTGCCCGAGTCATACTGAATATCACCAACTGCTCCAAAAGGCTATGGTCAACCCGTTCATTTGTTTTTCACACTACATTCACCATCATGACGGATATCATTCGTGTTTTTATTTCTACTGTATGTTACTGTGGTTTTATTCCTGTATTTAGATTGTGATGTTGTAAAGCTCTGCACTGGCCTTTTGTGGCTACATTAACATTCAGAAACGGCACATAACACATTTACGACTGACAGTTATTTGTGAAACTGAAAACCTCATACAAAAAGCTATTTGTGCTGAGTGTGAGATGCGTGATTTTTTTCCACTCGCTCCAAAGCATAAAAGTGAAAAACTTTAACTGTAACCCAACTACGTAATGGGTATGATTGATAATTTGGGGTCATGTGGGAGATTGAAAAACAAATAGAAGATCCAACTGAGATTTGAAGTAGATTTAATGTCCAGATTTTAAACCATAACACAATCACCTCTGCTGAAGCTCTCTTCTATTTTTTACTAATGTACTATGACTGAACCACACTACTGTATGCTGCACCGCTGGTTTTGTCCAGTCACATGTGGGTGGGTTAGTGTCCGACAGGACCACTGCTTGTCTAATCTGACTCTGCACAAAGACTGTAAATCCTTTAGTCCGTCACACCAGACTTGTGCCCCTCCCCCGCTCTTGTCTCCTTGCGACCTTCACCAACCCCAACTCTCACCATCTCTCTGGCTGAGAAAAAATATATCAACCCATCTGTTCGACCGCAACATATGGCCAGGCTGGTGGGAGATATGGAGATTCACAGTAGGCTTATCATTTGGTGCCGAAACCAACAACATCTCTGAGCAGAAGCTGGCCCACCTAGAGTAGGAGAGGATTAGATAGATGAAGGGTCACCTGCAGAGATGCAGAGGTTCTTTAGCGGGGTGGAGGTCATGGTTAGTGTCAGTCATCTTGGTAAAGTGTGGGCAGACTTGGTTGGTGATTCCCAAACTTCGTATGTGGGATAGTCACGGCAGAGCTGTGAAACTATTCACTCTCGTTTGAATGATGAAGGATGGTTTGTGGGAGGCTAGATTCTCTCAGCGCTGTAGGGAGTCACTGTGGGCTGAGGAGCAGGCGGGCGTGATGGATGTGGTTTCTGCTTCCATCTTGTTCACTTACTCTCCTCTCCTCTATTGCGTATTTTCTAATTTCTTGCACAGCACTCAGTGGGCAGAAGCACACAGTAGGAGGTCTGTTACTCACAGTGCTAGAAGTGAAAACATGTTCATGCACACATGGACTCGCACATTAAACTCACGGCCAACATGTGCAGAAACATTTTAGTGGCAAAGTGAGTCCACAGCCTCTACCCATAAGTCTTACATGAAAGTATTTCAGCACTTTCATGGTACATAGTACAAACTCTGAATCACTTTATCTGTACAGTAACAACTTTTTTTTTGAATCACTGGTGAAACATATCTGCTGTAGATGAGTCTGTTTAAAAGCACTGAACATGTGAAACTGCACCTACAGAGGTGTGATGGAAGGACAGTATGAGAGGACCTGTGGGGAGGTTTAGCAGCAGAGGAATCTACGCTAGCATACATGTTAACATGAAGCAACAAGATGTGAATTCATAAACACATCTCTGAGTCTGAAACAGCCTCGGTATGCGCCGTCTCAAAACACTTTGATGCAAAGATTTGTGCTTTTTCTCTTGTTATTGTGTTGAGAGACGTTCTCGGTTTAATCATGAACGTGCACTCATGTAGAAAGAGCAGGCATGGACGTATATGTCACATTTATTCAGCTTGAAAATAGCTCAGTGCTAAAGAGAGTTTATTGTTTTCCTGGCAGACCAAACCTGAGGCACTTTTACATGTTTCCTGTCACTGTCAGCACTACATGTTCGTCTATGGTGTCCTCATCATGTAGCATGAGTCAGAGATCTAACCCTGACCTGACTCTAAACTTAGACCTAACCCAGACCTTACCTGACTTGATGTCACTATAACTGATCAGGGCAGAGTTTCCCAAAAGATGTTAGCGCTAATGTTTACGTTGCTCCACTAAACAATGACCAACAAAGTGCTCACAATTTTGGGAAACTGGGCTCAGAATGTGACACCATGGCCACGAATCAACTATCTATCACCTGGCTAATCTTAGAAACACACTGTTATGTTTTACACTGATCTTTATCTATAAATAATCTTAACACAGCTAATTGTCAGCTAACTGTAATTTTACATTGCATTCCACTGTTTTGTTTGAATCCTGTTTCTTTCCAAAGCATTTCCAGCCAAACCTTTTTGTGATGCGTTTGCTCCTGAACATTTCCTCTGGAGACCTGTTATCCACACAGGCAGACTATATGACCCGCTGTCTGAATACGGCAGTCAGACACTTGAGAAGTGCAATATCAATATGGAGAAGTACAAGCAAAGGGATGAAACAAGTTAATGGGTTATAATGAGTTCAGATCGATTGCCTAAAACAATGGACTTATTAATTGCTGCAGTTGTTTTTACACAGTAGTGTATACACATACTGTTCCAAGAATACCTTTTTGCCTTTAGTCCTGCCACTTTCATTTATTCAAACCTTTTTTTTTTTCATTTACAACCTTGCCCCTGCATTTGAATAAAACCCTGTGAAGCACATTTTGAGATCGTCTGTTTCACTGTTGAATAATTTAGTTAATGTGTTTCTTAAAAAACAAAGAACAGAAGCAATTTGCACACACTGAATTCTGCCGTCTCTGTATTTGAATATAAAACATAGCATTTCTCAGTTCACAGAGGTGTGTTCTCAGCCTGGTAGGGCTGTCTTTGTTGGAATTCAACAAAGGATCTCCTGATTGTTTTTCACCAGCATTTGGTAAATCCTTTCACCTGTAAACACACACGTCTCACCAATCTACGAACATCATAAGCCTGAGGTACCTCTTTAATATCATGAGTTCAAAATTACTTTAAATAGTCAAAAATATTGCCAGTCTTCTCATACCTCTAAATACAATAATAATACATTTAAATACCATAAGTTACAAAACAGGAGAATGAAAAGCTTCTTATCCACTACTGTACAAAGGCATTCATTAACAATAGCATTAATATCAGGGTATTCCATCTGTCATTCGACCGTCAAAGTTAAACCAGAAAGAAAAAAACATGTGTAACTTCCTTTACATGGGTCTTATTCCAGTGTATTAACCTGTGTAACTAACTACAATATTGGCATTAAATAATTATGCTGTGCTAGTATTAAATGCAAATCTCTTGATATATAATGTAGTTACAACAGTGTAATAACATAGTGCAAACAGGGCGCTCAATTGAAAGGTAGAATAAGCAGAATTTCATGTAAGGATATCGCTTTTTAGAAATGTTAAGATTTTAAAGAAATTCATTTTCAGATGCAGTTTTTTGGATTTTACCGGTACATGAGCTGCTTCAGAAGTGTATGTTTCAGGACAGAACGTTTAACACTATGTGTTTACATTGTGTTGTTACGCATTTTAAATATATATTGAAGAGGTTTTCATTGTTCACCTACAGAATATATACTCTATAATAACTATGCAATACTTTTCCATTGGTTAATACACAACAATAAGCCACTGCAGGGCGTTACTGCATTTGAGTTATCCATCCATTCATTTACAATGTCATGAGTAGAAAGTTACCTTATACAGTTCTATAATTATATCATCAGTGTTATATCCTGTGTAAAAAAAAGAATAGAAACCGAGTACAGTTCTATATTCACCCGTGAGGAGTGAAAATCTGTGGCCAGTTTCACTGAGGGTGGAGATTTACGAACACGTAGATGACACTCTGTAAGCCCTTCACTAAGCACTACTTCGACCAGACAGGGCTGCCACACAGGTTCGCGGTCAACAGTAGTTCACTTTCTGTCGGACAGGGGGGGGATCAGCTGAGTTGCATCTGACCTATCTGCATGAGTCCACTGAGTAGAGTACCTGATAGAGTAATATAGAGGTGTTGTATAGAGCCTGTCTGGTATTGCTCAGTGTTTGTGTGTGTGTGTGTGTGTGTGTGTGTGGGCCTTGATGTCCAAAAACAGGGTCTTTCTATCACAGCACAAATCACACACACATATTATATACAAACATGTGTCAACGCATATGTGCTTTGAAGGCACGCGTTATGTTGAAGGTCAGGCCTTATTTGGGCACACACGCCACACTGAGTTTGGCAGGAAGACAGGTCAGGTGTCTGCGACGGTGGAAGCAGTCTGGATACAGGAATTCTCAAGTCAGGGCACATGCCCCCTTAAAATTTCAGTGTGGCATGAACAATGCCTCTGCAAGATTCAATAGTCATCTATCATGTCAGATTTTAAATAGGGTGTGGATACAAGCAGTCATTCTGGATAAGTAAACAAAACTTCATTTCCCAGCAGCCCTGTGCGCCCTGGCCTACAGGTAAGACTGACTGATTCGTTGAGAGCCAGCCTTTCATTTTCTGTTGACACTCCGCTGGCAGCCCGTGCTCAAACATGGGACTCTGTTTCTCTGTTCAGCACTTCTCTGTACAGTAAGTCACTTTGGATCAAAGCATCTGCTAGTTAGAGGACAATATTTTGGGGGGATTTGGCAGCTTTGGCGCAGTTCTCTGAGTCTTAACAGCAATTATTTCCACATGACTTTCAACATTCCCCTTGGGGGGGCAGTTTAGAGAGGAAGAAAAGGGGTGTGTGTGTGTGTGCGTGTGTGTGTGTGTGCGTGTGTGTGTGTGATGTTGTGATGCTGCAAGCTGTGGTGCAGCTCCCCCGGTCAAACAGCAGATGGCACTGAGGCACAGATCTCAAGTTAACTCTTTGAGAGTGTGTGGGTGGTTTGGGGGGCAGTTGCAGTGTGCCACAACATGCACCTCCACCTCTGAAGAGATCAATTCAACCAAGGTTACGCCTACACCAGCCAATCAGAAGGCAAGATGAGGTAGTCCCTGCGTTGTCTTGAACTACAGATGTGACTGCGGTTGGTTGGAGCTCGATGCCGCCAAGGTAAGTTGGGGAGTTAGCTGCCCTTTTTGAACTAAATCAGAATTGGGGCAGTGTAGTGTCTCAGTTCTAATGTGCGTGGAGTGTAGGAGGAAGGTGGGGCATGGTGGGTTAAATCAAAGTGTGTGAGTTGCGGGTGTCAGTATGTAAATTATCATATGGCTCTGTCTGTGAAGATTAGGCAGCTCCGTCTCTAGCTGGCCTCCTCTATCAGCCGAGACAAGGTGTCTCTGAGCTCCGTCAGCTCAAAGATCTTGCCGTCCAGCAGCTCCAGCAGCGTCCGCAGGCTCTTCCTGAAATTCTCCTGCTCCTCCTGGTTCTCCTCCAGCCGCTGCTCGGCCCCCGCCAGCTGCTCCTCCAGCACCCGACCGCGCAGCTCTGTCTCCTGGAGAAGGAGAGACAGCATTGTTGGCAGGTTTGTGTCGTTAGGAGGTAAATAATAAGTGTAGGATGTGCTGGTTGGGAAACAGTTACATGTTCAATGCATATTTGTATCGCTCACCTCAAGTTTCTGGGTTAGTGTGTCTTTCTGCTCCATCAGGTCGTTCATGTTTTCCAATTCCTCTTTTAATTTTTCCATTTCCTGGAGGACATAAAAAGCAGATTAAAAGGCTGTGTAGCATGAACATAGAGTGTTGTTGCATGAGCCAAAACATTACAAGCAGGGCACTTCATCCAATCACACACACATGCAAACACACATCTTCTCTATCCCTTAGTGCATTCTCCAGTTCCTCTATGGTTTGGTTGAGTTCAGTCTTCTGGGATTTGATCGCTGGTGATTGGTTGCTCTGACACTCGAGCTCCGTCACCTAAAAGGACAAGATGGAGATCAAGATTTAGATCCACAGAGATAGCTGGACACAACAGAATCATGATCTCAACCCATCTTTTATTACCAGACTACCTCTTCTTTATTCTCCCTCATGCCAACAATCATCTGCCCCCTCTGTTTTTTATTCCCTCCTATTTGATATGAATTAATTAATGGCACAAGCAAGCAGTTCTGTGCCCCATCCCTCACCCGTTTGTGTAGTCTCTCGGCCTCTTCCTGGTAGGCGGCCAGTTGTTGTTTCCACTGTTTGACGTTGGCTGTGGACTCCAGCAGAGCTGCAGTTAGCTTGGCATTGTTCCCCTTTAGGGCCTCCAGCTCAGCCTCCCAGTGTTTTGTCATGGCGGGGCTGCAGAACACAGAGAGGTTCATTACTGTCAGTTTACCAAAAGCAACATAAGATAATAAGTGTTCATGTTTTCATGCTATGGATGTAAGATATGGGATTCTGAAAGCTCATGATGTCTGATTCTGCAAAACAGAAGTTGTGAATGTGAAGGTGTATTTTTCTACAACATATTAGAACCATTATTGTTTGTGAAACATCCATCCATCCATCAATCGATTATAAGAATACAGGACTGTGGACACAGATATGTTTTAAGTCTCTTAGTGGTCCTGTTGGCTCTTTGTGGTCATTTTGCATCCATTCGTGGTCATCTTGAGTGTTTTTGTGTCTCTTTGATTCACATTTAGTAGGTTAAGCCTAGAGCCACACAACCACTCAAGCTCCTAGGCCTGTACTGCTGAGGACCATTCAAAAATCCATCCATCCTTCCATCCAGTTTTGCCCCAGCACTAAAAGCTAACAAAGGCTGCAGTGGGCACTCAAGTTGGAGGTCACCACTTCCTGGCCTGTAGCTGTGAAAGCAGCTGTCTGCCACATGAGTTCTAATCTGAGATTATATCGTCAGACTGGCTGGAGCCTAATCTGGTCCAGCTACTCACAGACGAGAAGATGAGATGAGCGATAAGGGAAAAAGTGATTGACTTGCATGATGGAGAGGCATGTGTGGGAGAAAGACGCTGGTGAAAGAAAATGTTTGCACATGGTCTGGGTAGTCGATAGTTCGGTAGAAGAAATGCTGTCGTGTAATATTAGATACATGTACAAACTCAACTTTCTGGAGGGAAAATGCTTCCGCTGTGCATCTCCCCTGTTAAATGTGAGCATTGCAGGCATTCAGTTAAGATTTTCATAATGCCCACTCGCTGTCTCTCACATAATGTCTGACTTGAGTGGGAGATTGTATGAGAGACCTAAACGTTGTTGAGTACCGACATCGAGTCGAGTACCTTTGAAAAGAAGCTCCTACTCCCACATACTTCACAGTAATTCTTCACAGCGGTGGAAACAGATACACAGAAAAACACAAAAGCAAGCTCGGCTTGCTCAAGAAATGTTGAGTGTCTGTGTATGACCCATAACAATGATGTTTTCAGTTTTGTTCCGCCCCCTCGCTGACACACACGCATACACACCTACATACTCACACTGCAGCAGTACTCCACTATGCCATAACACCCACTCTAAAGTGTAAAAGAGAGAAAACCCAGGTCTAATTCACGCAGGACTCCCACGGTGCCTTCAGTTCTTACACAACAGCCACCCCCTCTGTGAGTGCAAGTGTGCCTGCGTGTGTGACGCATAGGAGGGAGACGACACTTCATCCTACACATGCACATATCAACTGACACACAACCACTCACACACACATATACACACATGGAGCGATGCTGTCACCAAGGCACACATCCCCGCCAATGTATAAACCCCACACACCAGCTCGCAGAGCAGGAGAGCAGGCGAGACGTCAAGATGTGAACATGGAGACAGACGGAGAAAGCAAGCGAGAGCGATGGAGGGAGAATCAGAGGAGAGAAAAGAGTGCAAGATGTTTTGACACTGGTGTTTGTCTTCATTAAAAGAGTCTGGCTGAAAGGTCTCAGGGGGGCACCTGAGCACAATTCTGGCTGAGGACAGCAGAGCAGAGCTGAAGGTGTGTGAGAAACACGGTGGGTAAGTTAGCTGCTACTGTGTCAATGAACTGCTGATTGTAAAGATGATGTGGTTATTTACTCAATGTGATTGCCTTATCATGAGGATTTTATTTGCTAATGATATTTTCTAGCTGCTGATCATTATATCATTTTGTTATAATTGCACTTCTTGTCATGTAAGAGCCAACTGTGATGTTAAACTGTAGAAACAATTATTTTCTTGCATCAGCTTGAGATTGTTAGGCAATTTTGCAATGTTTTTTAATACTATAATAAAAAAAATTTGAATCACAGACTCTAAAATTCTGTATCTGGTAGAGAAGATTGCATCTATGTTACAGATTCAATTGTATCTGTTTTGTGAGATTATTATTCTGCTACAACAGACCTGACGAGACACAGCACAGGACCAGATTTTGTGTGGTGTCAGTTTACTTTTGTATTGTATTTATTTAGATTATTTAAACTGGTTTTAAATTAATTTATTAATTTTTCTAATTGAATTAACGATGTATTTTGCTGATTGTACACACTGCCAACAAGCCATGACTCTTGAATAAAACATAGACACTCTGTTTTTGGTTTTGCTACTTCCCAAAGTAAAGTATAACTCTCCTCCCAGGCTCAATAAAGATACAAAAACACAAAACATAAACTTGAATGCGTGTCCTGACCGCTGTGCGTCGTCAGCTTGGTTCTTCCTCCTCACAGAGCTCTTCAAGGAGCAGGGAGCCAGAGCGGTTGCCATGGCAGCACTGGAAGGAACGGAGGCACTCGTAGACATCGGCACCGTCTCCGTTCACACAAGCCTACCACAAGCCCACCGGCAGACGCCTACATCCGCGAACACCAGAAGACCATTCACATACAGCCGAGGCAGTCCCAACAAAAAGTCTTCCAATATTCAGAAAACCATTCAAAATGACTCCACTGCAGACCTGCCAAACACGCCTACATCCTGCGATATAAAAAATAAACTTCTCACAGCCCTGCAAACGGCTGTATCTCCTCCTCCTCTCTCCTACTCTCTCCTACTCTCTCTTCCTCTCTCTTCCTCTGCCATGTGCACCCACACAAACCTGCCTACACAGCCCCACTAAGCAGCAGAGTGGTGTATCATTCTGTTATGAATATAAGTCATCATCTAATTCCAGACTCATGGCAAAGACAAAAACCAAGATCATAAAGGTCCGGTGCAAAAAGACAGCACCAGTGTGTTAATATATGTGGGTCTGAACCCCCATGCCTAATATACAAGTTAACACGTTCAAAATACACTACAAACACACTATTCTTTTCTTTTGACTATAAAATAAACTATGAGCGTATACGCGTTACACAAATTGACAGAAAATAAATTTTAACTGCAGCTTAAGGTTCATGAAATGCTGAAGGAGCTACAGTACAAGGTGATAGACATGTGAGATGATGCGTGTGTAAGATGTTAAATGGAAGAAGGATGAATCATCGAGAGAACAGAAAAAAAAAAAGAGGGTTATGTGGTGAAATATTTGAACGGTCCTAGCATCTACCCTCTCTGCATATGCCTCTGAGAGAATGTGAGACCGAGGTTTGCTTGTTACGCCCATGCTTGCCATCGTGAATGCCGAGAGTCGACCCGGTCTCCCACGCATGCAGCATTAATAGACACATCAGCAGCAAGGCTGCAGCAGGCAGTGGGTGTCCTCTCTACATTCTGCTCTCACTGCACACTCAGATCTGTGTAGCCTTACCGAGTTCATGATGTAGCGGTAGGGATTTTCTAAGCGTTTGCACTTGAGCTTGTCACGGCTTTAGAGACTTCAACAAACTATTAAAAATAACTCTGTCGCAAAAGATCTCTACAATGATGTTTAAATATTTAAAAATGTTTTAAGCCTCCTCTCAGACGCCCACCGTTAAGCAAAAAAAAGAATGATAATACATTAAGCAATTGATTGATATCTTTAATTAATAAGAATCGCAGCCAGAGAAATAATGAAATGAGATTACAGAGATTTTACAAGTGAAAAGACCTCCGTGTACAGTCGACGACAGGTGACAGTAGATAAAAGGAACATTTCCTTTCCTGAGAAAAAAACTCTTCACTCACTCAAATGATTCAAACTCATTACCCGTGCCCTCCTGTTCAGTTTATTTGTTGTAGCGTGTGTGCAGTTGGTGGATGTTTAGGTATCAGTGACTCATGTGCAGACTTTATACAATACACCTCTCTCTCTCTGTCGTTCTCTCTTTCCAGCTTCTGACACACACACACACACACACACACTCTCTGTGTGTTCATCTGTCTTGCCCTTTCTCTGCCTCCCACTACCCACAGTATGTTATATAAGTCTTACATAAACGCTTCATCAACATCTTTTTGGTGAACCACACAGCCACACCTCTTCAGAAAGCCATTATACAAATCAAAACAATTTACATGTCACTTTGACCTTATTATCTTACACAATCTACTGTATATGAACCAGTATTGACAATCAAAAAGGAATATGAATTATCCATTTCAATATTCAGTCAACTGACAGGACACAAAAACAGCAGGAACGTATACAATGTAACAGCGGTGCTGCATGCATAGAAGTGACACCGTCACATATTCCTTAATGCATCAAACAGTCAAAAGATTTTAATTTGCATTTAAAAAGATATTATTGCATTGCAGTCGGCAAACATATAAATAGTATAATAAATAAATGTGAGATTTTACTTTTACCAAGCATGCTCAGATTGGACAAAATATTAACTTGAATAATTCCTCTTTCCCGAGAAACACTTAAAGTAACGTCTTTTGCTGGTCCATGTGAAGTGACAGCGTGCGATTAGGAATGATATAATTCATTGCACCAATATTGGTGTGCTGTTTAACCTCGTTTGTTAGCAGTTAGTAAACAAGCAGTGCACCAAGTTTTGTAAAGAAGACCCTCCCTGTTGCTAGCCTGCATTCAGGCTCTTATTTTGGGAGAAAGATTGTGCCTGAACATTTTTTGTTTTGCGTAGATGTCGCAGTAGTCAGGACTTGTAATGACATCCCTATCAGAAAGAGCAGACCCGACAAGTCTTATACTGCTCCCTGGAGAGGAAAAGCACGAGAGCAGCCGTGAATAGTAGGAGTTCACTACCATGCTGACGTGCAACATAAATTGGTGCATGCAGACGAAAAGAAAGACATAGAAGAAGAGGGGTGAATACTTCTGTGCCTCAGACAGAAAAACAGAGAAAAGAATTATAATAATGAATGTATTTTAGTGTTGTTTGTGTGTAATCTATGTGAAATATGAGAGTATATGGTCAGACTGATACACCTGTACTGTGGTAAACATGACAACACGGGACAGTGAACACATCACCATGCGGGATGTACCTGTGTGCAAAGGCCAGTGCGTTCTGAGATGGCTCTGGACGGGTGTCTGAGTTGGGAGTTGTGTCACAGATGTCATCCGTGCCGTTGATGTTTTCCATGGGCGGAGTCACAGGGGTCAGTGGTGACGAGAGCTCACCTCCCGGAGACTCCTACATGTGAAACAAAGTTGTTCAGCTGTTACTGCCAGTTAGACATAAAAAAAAAAATCAATAAAACACAATTTAATTATTTTAATAATTGTATTATTCTTCAAATTGTGAGTCGTGATCAAGGCACGAAACTAGGAATGCACGTTTCTGACTTAATCAGTCCCGATACCGATACCAATACCTGGGCTTTTGGATGTAGGCCGATACTAAGTACCGATCCGATACCAGTGTTTAATTAATAAGCTGTGTGTAAGTGACTGGGATCATTATTTTATGCTAAGGCAACATCAGGCTCAACATTGCTTTCCTAACTTTGTAAATCAAGATGCAACAAATACATACATAGATATAAATGTACTTAATTGTTATTTATTAAAATAATGGTATCCAATATTAGATCTGCCAATTGTCACTGATACCCGATTCAGCTATTTGATTGAGTTTCGGACCGATATCCAATATCAGTATCTGTGTATCTCTACACGAAACAATTGTGTCTTAAAAGCCCCAAAAATGTCTTGTCAAATTTAGACATTTGTGACATTTCCATATAAATAAATAGCTGTATGATACTCTCTAATATCAACTAGTAATGATTAAACCTCGTGAGGTCAGAAGAAGTTCTTAATGGTGTCTGGCTGCACCAGAGACACAGCCTCAAGCTTACTGGTTTAACATTACCAAAAACAGAAACAGTGATTTAAATAGAGAAGAACTTGATAGTATTAAGCACTAGGACCACCACTTTAGGGCAGAAACTAACAACTATTCTCATAACTAATTAACCCGTCAATTATGTTTTACGATTAATCGATTCATTTTTACACGATAACGTTTCAAGCCCAGAGCTCCAGAACTCGTATTTGAGAAGCATAAACCAGTGGAATTTTGGATTATTTTTTCCCTTGATAAATTACTTTAACAATTAAACAATTATCAAAATGGTTTTCAATTGATTTTCTATAAATGTACTAATTGTTTAACTAACAAATAATTTCACACAATTTATAGAAAAGTACTTATAATTAATTACTACAATATAATTAACTTATATGTTATATTATGAAATGCGTAATAATTAACTCGACCTTAACAACCTCTTATTACCAGAGATGGCAACAAGATAAAGAGACGAATCTCATTTGTCAATTTGAAATAATAGAGGTGTGTTTCTGTATTTTAGGGGGGTTGAGGTCTCTCACACTCATAAAGCTCTTGCTCTGGTGTTAAAATTGTAAGCGACTTAGTGAACAGTTGCACATGCCTATAGGCCGTTAAATAGCTTATAGCACTGGGAAATTGCAGAATTACAGATTAATGCTTATCTTTATATCCCATACAACCACAGAATTATACGAGAGACAAATCATTTAGCTGCTGCTCGCACATAAAACAAAGCTATTAAGACTCGGGGCTTGAGCACGATACAGTAGCACAATGGCACTGCCTGTATGTCTCTAATGGACAAGAAGGAAGGGGGAGATAAGAGAAATAATATAGCGTAACAGTCTGCGCTCCGCATTGATTAGTATACCATTTAATAACTGTTCTGCACGTCCACTGGCGTCTGGCCTATTGGGACCAGCATATAGCATTTAGCTCTGTGTTTTCTCATCTTGTTTTAGTGGAACAATTCCTCTCTCATATTTTCTAATTTCTAGTTTCTGTTTCTAGTATTAAGAGGGGAGAAAAGAGAGGATCTGGAGGTTAGAAAGAAAGCCAGCAGGCAGGTGGGTGAAACCGTGACTTTCAGTAGTGAAATAGAGCAGACAGCTCGAGTAGAGCACTGCAGGCTTATAGCAGGAAGGCTGCAGCCTTTACGGTAACAGCAATCCCTCCAGTTTCACCACCGTGGTAGTGGCCAGCGCACATGCAGTCTTCAACCCCTGATGAGAGCGAAGCTGTCCACTTGGCTTCATTAAAAACATCCTGCCATGGGAAGCACAAGGTATTGTGGCATTTCATGGGGGCCGCAGCATTAATAGTACAAGTAATAGACCGTAGTACAGCGGGGGGGGTTGCTCCCCTAGCCTCCATAACGAACAGAAGAGGACACAAAGCCCGTTAACAGCCTTTAGATTACAGAAGAGATTTCTCTGGGGATTCTCCTCTGAAACAAGCTAATTTTCTCGCAGATGCAGTTACACATGCCCTAAAACACTCAGTTGCTGTCCCACACAAACAAGTACCTAACATACAGGCTAATTATGCTCCCCAATTTATAGAGAGTCCACAGACAGCTTTGTCTTTTTCTTATAATGTACAGGGTGGATACATACAGAGAAAATGTACCATAATATTTTACTCAGCTACGTTTATTCAACAGATATATTTATTGGTTATTGTTTGGCTTTAGAGTTAAAAAGGTATTTTTGTATCTATTTTCTATCCAATTATTTCTTATTTCATGAATTTGCCTCTACGCCTCCTCTGAAAATGGATCAAACTAAACAACAGCAAAGGGAAAAAATATTCTTTGGTTGACCTGTTCACCAGCTGTTCATTATACACACCATGCCTGTGACAGGAGGAGGTTAGTAGGCTGACAAAAAGGTTAGGAATTGGGGGGAGGGGGTTAAGATGGTGTGTACTGAACGTACCTGAGAAGGGGACGTGGCCATGTCCATCTTTTCTTGACTCTTCTCTTTAGCGAGCCGTGCTGCTTCTTTATACTCTGCAAACTTCTCTGCAAACTGGACACAGAGGACAGCCATAAGTATAAACTGTAATTCATACAATACTGTGGTTTAATCTGTGTAGTAAAGCCCTATGTGCATGGACAAACACACACAGAGATCAGTGTGTAATAGGTCAGATGTGAAGGATAGGGTAAATCTGCTGCCAATAGCAACACAGTTGAACTTAGAAAAGATGGCCCTTACCCATAATGCCTCAGCAGAAACATGAGCTAACTAGGTCACTGTTAGTAACTTCTATATCATAGACATATACACACACAAGCGCACACACACACACACAGAACAAAAGTAGCCATTGTGGTTTCCTGGTTGAGTTGTTGTCTTTAATCAGAAGTTGTTGGGGGCTGAAGTTGATCTCCGGGGTTATTTTAGTCAAGGGCCAAGATACATCCAGCGATCCTGAAGCAGTAAGGTGAGCTCAGCTGAGGGGCTTTGAGCAAATATAAACATCCTGGCACATTTCTCCAATGTCCCTTTAGGGTGTGGTTCATCACCGACACGACTCCCACAGTGTTACAGAGTAATTTAGTATATCCAGTACTGCAGAGGGCTGAGTGGCGAGGAAATCAAATTGACAACACTGAAGCCGGTCTTGTGTCTGCTATTAGTGGAGTTCCAATAAGTAACTCAATATCTTTTCACTTCAGTGCAATATAATAGTTCTGGTCCAGTGATCTAAATGCCGTAGTTTTCAGTGTAAGTGCTCCAGGAGTGTTTGGCACTGCAGTTATCTGAGAGGTGAATCTGATTATTTCAAATTCAGACCACATAAAATACTTTTAACTGGCTGTTAAAACTGCACATTGATGTACATCAGACATAGTTCCTCTCAACATGAGACTCTGTGAATCAATCAAACCAAACATGCTGTACATTTGAAGACATTTTTTAATATATATCTTGTAAATAATACATATCTTAATCTAAATGAGACTTTGTAAAGAAATAAATATGGTAACATATAAAGGTACACTGTAAGCATACATCATCGTCACAAATCAGAGAGAACAAAACCATTGAAATAAAAAAAGAGTAATTTTAAAAAATGTCTTCAAATGTCTCAAATGTATGTCGCATGTTTGGTTTGACTGATTCACAGTGTTGAGAGGAACTATATCTGAGGTGTATCTATATGCAGTTTTAACAATTAGACCATTTATGTGGTCTAAAGTTGAAAAAAAAAATATTGCATTTTAACACATTCATACAATAGGAAAATAACTTTACTACTTTATTTACCTGGAAAAAAAGACCCGAGTGTGCATATTGTTCTATAGTAACTGTGACGCCTTAAAGTCACATAATTAGATACTCCATCAATTGGGTAATCCATGAATTTAGTTTTGCAGTTTCATAAATGTTGGGGCCTTCGGAGAAACGTATCTTTAAAAAGGAATGGTCCGAATCAAAGCAGCAAAAACTGAGATACCCTGACTTTTGCTCACTAACTGGAGCAATGCCCGAAAAACCAAGCCGAAACTTAGATGACTCTGGTGACGTCATCAGGTTTTCACAGGTCACATGACAAATAAACTAAACTAAACCAATGTAAAATTGGCGGAGTTCCCTTTTAAACTCCTAGGCACCAACCACGAGGTCCATCTTTGGGCTGCCAAACTATTTCCAGAATTTCTTAAACTTAGGTGTATAAAGAGGGAGATGATTGGGAAAGGGAAGTTTAAGATGTTACTGTAATAATAGCTGAGGCCTGACAATATTATTAATGTCCAGTATATGATATGAATCAGGAAATGTCTTTGATTTCAGGACATCACAGTTTACACTATTGAGTTTGATGGTTGAGTGTGTGTGTGTTCTTCTGACAGTGGGAATGGTGTACGCCTACCCGATTCACGATAGAGCTTAATCATACTGCAGAGGAGAGAAATCACCACCTACACACACACACACACACACACACACACACACACACACACACACACACACACACACACACACACACACACACACACACACACACACACACACACACACACACACACACACACACACACACACACACACACACACCGAAAAAAGCCTCATTAGGGCTAAGCAGATTCTACACCTTGAAAGAAGCTATAGCAACTAGAATAAAAAGTTGAAATACCATCCTCTCTCTGGGACTGAGGGAGAAAAAGAAAGAGAAGCCTCCCTGTGATTGATGTGTGGTTGGATTGTGTGTGTGTGTGTGTGTGTGTGTGTGTGTGTGTGTGTGTGTGTGTGTGTGTGTGTGTGTGTGCGTGTGTGGGTTGGATGGGGGTGGTACCTTGGCTAGATGATGCTCAGTGGAGAATCCCAGGCCGTAGACAGTGTTCGCTCGACTGTCCGCCCACTGGCCAAACTTCTGTGAGGTCTTTGTGAACGTCATGTTGGGACTGATGGTGCTGTTGATTATTGCCTGCAGGACATAGGGAACCCACTTAATACATATTAAATCAACTTAATTTCTGCAGTTTAATGTGTGCAAGGTCTATGTGTGAGTACTAGAGAGAGAGAGGATCAAATGAAGAGCCAAGGACAATTTTTAGCCCCAAGTATGTGCTTTTTGTATGACTGAATGAAGATTACTCACACCACAAATCAAGACTACAGATGAAAATATCAATGAATCATTATATATTTGAGAATACACAATTGACATATTGCATCTCTACTTAATCAATCTGTAAATGTTGGTATTAGTGCCTTAATCATGTGTCTTTCAGACTCTCCAAGTATTGTAGTGCCAAAACACTTAGCCAATTAGTCAATTGATAGAAAATGTATCGTCAACAATTTCAGTAATCAAGTTATCATTTAAGATGTTTATCAAGCAACATGCAACATTCACGCTTCCAGCTTCTCAAATGTGAAGTGTGTGTGGTTGAACAAATTTATATTGTGTGTGAATGGTCTGTGCTGGGAGATTACATAATTTATCAATTAGTCAAAAAATTTTAATTGATCATAGTTGCAGTCCTATACTTCATCAGAACAAATAGTGCTGTTTCTGTGTGTGTGTGTGTGTGTGTGTGTGTGTGTTTCTGTGTGTGTGTGTGTGTGTGTGTGTGTGTGTGTGTGTGTGTGTGTGTGTGTGTGTGTGTGTGTGTGTGTGTACGCGCATGAGAGACAGGGGAAGCCTGAGAGAACAGTATATAGCTTCCGGTCTGCAGCAGTGCAGCTCACAACCACCAACACCAACACAATAAAATCCATGCATGGATAGTTAACAGAGGGCAGCTGAGTTTGACTTTAAAGCCTTCAGCCGTGGATTCAGTGATCCATGGTTAGTTAGACAAGACCTACACCAACATGAGCATGTACATATACACACACTCACACACACACACACACACGCACACACAGAGAGTGATGGCAGAGAGGCACAGTGGCAGAGACATCTGATCGGGAGATACTAGGAAATGAGGTGGTGGTCATGGAAAAAGTAAAAAACTGAATCTGAAAGTTGGTGAACGCTGAAATATTGAGAGCTTGAAGTTCAACTGTAAGTCTGGCAATATTTTACATTTTCCTTATTGTCAACAAAACCCATGAAAAGACCAAAACCGACAATGTATTGATCCTACCAACAAGTATTGTATGTGTATCCAATGTATAATTTAATCCTCTGTGCCATTTACCTGTATTGTTGTCCAAAAACTATTACAGACACATCAGTGAGCCACACTGTTGCACTGGCTGTCACATTGCTTTGAAAGGATAAACCTGGACTCTCCAAGTTCATCTAAAGGCCCATTATGGACATTCTCGTTTACTTTGAGTCAATCCCACATACAGCACACCGTTCCACTGCCATACATACTTAATAATGCACTAAATGTGCTGCTGAAAATAGTCACTAACAACTGCACTATTTACTCCTGTTTGAGAAACACATTTTATGAAATGATTGAAGCTTTTCACTGGTTTCTAAAGATGAATATCTTCAGTAGGAACCAATGGGCTTGGGCGTAGTGCAACAGACAGGATTGTGGAAGTCAGAAAGTATTGAGAGACGTAATAACACATTTGTTTGTGCCTTCAATAGATTTGTTGAAAATAAGATTTATTTCTTTCAATTTACAAGAGCTCAAATATAAGGCTATCTCTAGATCTTATATAATCCAACCTCCCTTAAATAACACTAATGGAGAACAAATTAATGTCTGATCAATTAGCAGTGTTATGTAAAGCTTGGCTTTCTGGTTGGAATCAATGCATAACGATGAGTTTGGGAGGGGTAGCAGTCTGTGAGTGTGTGTGTCACACAATAGTTGAATTTAGTGATCAACTATCTACTCCCATCGGTCCATCTCGATCCCCTACCTTCACACTTTTCTGTATTTGCCGCTCTTGTTATTTCCTCGACCACACATTCTTCTCACCTCTGTCATCTGTTTCTCTCATTTAACTTCACCCCTCCTCTCTCCATAACTGGTGAGGACTGGCCCGTGCCTATAAATCACACCATGTCCAGCAGAAATATCCCTCTCGGTTCTCTAATAAGAATATCCTGAGACAGAAAGTGTGGACTCTGAAGTGCAGAGAGACACACAGACATGCGCACACAAACACAGTAGTTGCATGCCTACGCACAATGAAACATGAGCTGTCAGTCTCGGGACAGGTTTCAATGCCGATCTCTTTTAAGATGTGTTAGCACATTCGATTCCAGCGCAGTGCTTATTAACATCATTAACACTCACTAGATCACAGTGCCACTAAAATCTCCCAGAGCGCTGTATGACATCTTAATAAAACCACGTCAGTTGGCAGAAATTAAAAATAACAATGGATGCATATGCAGGAGACATAATGAAATCTGTGTTTTGCGTGCAACAAAAGTTTGTACGGTGTACAGTAACAATCAGAATCAACCGCTCACCTTGGTGCCATCCAGGCTGATGATGCGGTAGACATTGCGCGTACTGTCGTAGAAGTAGGAGACAGTGACGGCATGCTTGCTGGTGGGCAGCCAGTTCTTCTTGGTGTTGGGGTCAATCTGGAAGACGTGGGCCCTCGTGCTGTAGATGGGCTGCTCCCTGAAGGGGACGAAGAAGAAGTGGTGAACCTCCTTGTGCCGCAACACCAACGTCTCACCAAACCCAGCGCCAGCACTGCAACTCCTATTGTCCACGGGGGAGTCAGATCGCCCTGGCAACCGAATTACCAACTCACCATCCTCCATAGTTACACGAAAGAGAGGCTGTCAAAGGACGACTACATGTACTCATTGTCTTGTACTGTATACATGGATAACAAGCTAACTGAGCCGTCAAACTACAGCAAAGTTCCCACATACACGTTAAGTCTAAAGTTCCTCTCTGACATCACCGCCGCTTGTAAATCAATACACTAAACGCATGCAGCTTTTCAACAGAAACTCTCTCTGTCTTTCAATCTTTGTAAGCCAGCGCCGTCTCTCCATGCTCCGATATGGCAATGCCTGCAGCACAGAGCGAGGGTCACACAGGGGAGCACAGAAGGGAAAGGAGAGGGTTTAAGGCTAAATATAGACAGTAGGCTACAGTTAACTACCAAAGACCCACCCCACAGAGCTGCAGTTTCCACACAGACAAACATAATGCATGTGCATATACAAACATGCACACAATATGGCACAGAATCATAAATCAGTATTTACGTGTAAATGTGGATTTGTGTCTCTGTAGCTCAGATCAGTAGATGATCAAAACTCCATGATGGGCTCAGTTTAAGATGACTTAATTCCTTATTGACCCCTATATGACACTCAACCCAGAGTTAGGATTCATCACTATTAATGTTGGCGATTATAATATTTTATGATATTATATATAGTCATCTTTGTTTTTTAACCATTCATTCGTCTGTCACTCATGCGCCACCTTCACCCTTTGTCTATTTATCCCTCACGCCTCACTTAGCTCTCACCATGCCCTCATATATTCTAGCATTGTTGGGGCTTCTTGGGGAATATCTACAGTCAGTACACACACACACACTCAAAGTGCAGGGTGCAGAGGGAGATATTCTGGGCTGGCAGTGCTGGCAGAGCAGGAGATAGAGAAGTGCTTACACTGCACTGAGGGGGTGATGGGGGACATCAAAGGCTTGCTGTATAAATGAATATTAAAATTCAGCAGCAGCACCCCTCCTGTGTGTGATTAGCCAAGACTGGGAAAGAAAGAAAAACATGGAGACAGGGGGAGAGAGAGAGGGAAGTTAGACAGGAAGAGAAAGAGAATGATGGGGAATGTGGAGAGTATAGGAAGTCAGAGTGAATCTGGGATGATTAATGCCGCTTTACAAAGCTGCTTGTGGAGTGCTGTGCACAAATTATCATGATCATCGACAGCAGTGTAAGTGGTGGAACTGTGAGTCATTTCAACTCACACCAGCACGGCCTGTCCGTATGATCCGTGCAATAGCCGCTTGGCAACTGTCATCGTTTTTCATTGCATAATTCGATGGAGCTGTGGCAAACTTCTTGTTGCTCGATGGTGTTTGTACCAAACGACACCCACCAGTTGTAAAAAATACTAACTCCTACAATTGTACTTTTAAAAGACACCACAATAAATAATGGAATGTGATTTGACAGTAAATTCTGCTTTCTTAAAAAATATATCCAACAATAATTCTTATGCTGATTTTCCTTCCTCAAAAACGGCCATCGCCATAACATGAAAGGCATCACTCTCCTCACACATGCTTCCCACTATACAGTGACTCTGGTGTGAGCCAATAGCCAGAGTTATCGGTTAGGGGATTGCATAGAGGTCAATTCAGAACGCGTTGATCCTCTTGCACTCCAGCGTCGAACTCCGGCAGTAGCATGTAGGCTGCATGGCAGCTACACAGAGTTGGCAACAGGGACACAACAAAAGTATGAAAGCCTTAGAAGGCTGTCTATCTCCCATCAGTGCATGACAGAAGTGCATACACGAGTGTGGATGTGAAAACAAAAGCTGTACACCCCAATATAGGAGGGGGGGGGGGACATGATCAGAGGAATCACAGGATGAGGAGACAGGAGAATAGAGAGGAAAACTAAGCGGGTAAGCCAGGGGGTAATTTCAGTGGGCGAATGAGTGGTAGGACTACAGGAGAAAGGGTGGAGGAGGAAGAAAAAACACAGAGGAGAAAGAGGAGGAGGTGTTTTAGAATGCAGAGTGTACGGTGTGACACAAGGGCAGGTGATGGAACATGAATGTTAAAACAGAGAGAGGCGGCCGGCAGGAGGGATGAGAAGAACGTAGAGGAGGTGATGTATAGAAGAGGATGGAGCTCTGAGAAGAAGATGAAGGGAGTGGGAAGCTCTAAACTGCTACACAGCGTGGTATAAACAATTATGTGAACTATGGTTGCTCAAATCCGAACTTTCAGAAACCCAATAAGAGTTTATTAAGGAAAAAGCATATTAGTGCCTATGAGTAAGTAGTGTGCTCTTGCTGACATCTGTAGGATGATGAGGATGATGATGATGAGAATACTCATGGATGGATGGTGTAAGAGCCATATCATGAAAAGCAATATACAGATATACAGTATGTTGTGGTATAGTATAATACATACAGTATTCAAATTGTTTAACTCTTATGTGAAATGATGTGTTCTGGGAAACTGAGTATTGAATTATTGTTGTTGCTCATGTTGACATTGTGGTACTAAAATGTTGCTGTTTTTGAGATGGTCCTTCACTATGATGATGACATCATGTCCAATAGTTCATTAGACTGGAGCAATGAATAGATTTTGAAACGTTTCATTTTTCACAGTAAAGCTTTAAAACTTTGATACCGGTTAAAGGTTTATTTCACATCAAATTACAGTTATTGCCTAACACAGGTTTTAAGTTTCGGGAAAAAAAAAAAGTAATGTTGCAAGTCGACTGATTTGGGGACAGATTGTCTGCTCTGGGGTATGTTGTGAATAAAAGGGTAAGTACACACCAATTGCACAAAAAAAAAGAAAAAAAAAGGCTTCTCATTTTCCTCTTGTGGCATCTAGCAATACTAGTTTAGATTTATTTGCCCGGGTTTTGAGATATTTCTGTCTATGTCCCAGTACAATGAAGGCAAATAAAAAATACATCTGAAAAAGATTTGACAGACATTTTTTTTTCTTGAAAAAAAGAAGTCCCATGAAAACTGTTGAGTAATGTTAGTGGATTTTGTGGACCACGATATAAATAAAAAATGGTTATGGATGTAAATATGCAACAAAAGCTTCCTGCATGGCTAGATACCACCGTTTGTTTTTTTACATTAAAATATAGGTATTAATCGGTGAACAACACTGTACCAATGCCTACAGGGCATTTCACAATAAAACGAACACACACACACACACACACACAAACACATCTGCAGTTCCAGGAGTTGCAACAGGTGTGTCCTTTAGCGCCTCTTGTGCCTCAGGGGTTTAATGCACAGATGTGAACACTCAGTCTTTGAGTCACAGTGTGTAACCAAACAGCTTACACAAGCACGTGCACATCATTTTATACCACAAAAGGCATTTTCTTTTCTACTTCAGTGTGTCCCCTTTAACCATACAGCTGGCACTCTTTCTGCAAACACTGACAGTGAAACAGAAGCATATTCAAACGGTCCTTCTCAGGATTTCTCACTTTCCCTTGCCACCTCCACCCAGCCTCTCTCCTGAAGTTTTCTTTGCTTCCAGAGTTCATTAATTCAACAGGGTAGAGCATGAATGCAAGTAGATCTTATTTAATGTAGTGAGCGGTCAGTAATGAGAGCTCTGTGTTGTTCCATCTAGTGGGAGTGGCTTCGATGACCTAAGATGTGCCCGTGAACACACAAACCCACACACGCACACAAGCAAAGACAAAGACAGGGAGCAGGGAGATAAACTGAGTCCATCTGTTCATTAATTGTATTAGCCCAAGGAAGTGAGAGCGCACCAGAGAGTTTTGACAGGCATCTCCAGTTCTCACTCAACACTAATGTTCTTCTCTTTGCCATCACCATTAGAGACACGTGGACGGAAGTCTGTCCGAAATCTGTCTGTGCCATTACTGCGAGACAGGCAGCCAGACAACAGATATGTGCGCTTTCATCTCATCTGCACATATTCAGACTTCAATACACACACTGTATGCAACATGGTGCTTTGAATCACACAATGTATTTCACTGCGAATTATTTGACTCATTGAGTCGCTTGCATAACAGTAACTTAGTCACCAGTATGGCAGAGCCCAGTGGAGAGCTGAAGCTGAGTGGGAGACTGCTGAATGATGTGCTGCCCACACTGTAGGAGGGCAGAGTGGGGGCCTGGGAAGCCTCCAGTGTATTGTAAATAGTTAATGCAGGAGTTTTGTGGCTGATGCCTTGAAATGGTACCATGCCTGTGCCATATTGTTAACCTCCTGCTGTGCAATTAATCACAATGAACTGCAGGAGACAGCCGTTAATGAACGACAGGCTTGGTTGGGGGAAATGGACCGCTGAGCTTGGGGTTAGGGGAAATGCAAATGAGCGGTGCTGTACACTGGGCAGATATTTTACTGATGGGTGCCTGTTGTTGAGGAGGTGTAAGGTAGCGGTCACTGTGCTGCCATAGAGACAGGAAGCCGCTTTCTGTCACTGGAGCCTTGTGAAGCATTGTAGCTACTGACATTTCACTGCTTCTGACATTATACTGTTCCCAAATCTCATAGAACAGGACCCAGAACAGGATAGTACATCAGACCACAGAACTCTGACAGTATTTGAGAAGAATTGCTGTTTTTATACGTCTTTCAGAATTACATAACTGTCTTTAATGTAGGAGGGGAGAAAACAGCAGAACAGAGAGACCAAGGGAAACAGCATTTTCTAATTCACTCTCTCATTGTTCTAGTGTAACTAGATAATTCAAGTCTTGCTTCATTTAGGTGAGAACACTCAAAATCCCATATTCTTCCACTTTGGGAAACATTGCTGATTAGCTCCCTATTTTGATCCTTAAAGTTTGACGATTTGGTCACTTATGCACCAGCATTTGTGAGCCAGCATGTTGGGCCTAAAGTGAGTTTCTATTTTACCAAATGGAGCATATTCAGAGGAGAAAGAGGAACATGTTCATTTAATGTCTTAAAATGTGTTGGTTTAGTGAGCAACACATCAAGACCGTCAGAAGATCACCACTCAACCACACAGACAGCCGACCTGAGATATCCACCGTCAAGTTCATTAGACGTCATATAAGACAGAGATACATTTTTACGCATACGCCCGGGTCACTGTGATATGCGTGGTGTGGTTTCCATGGGAGAGAAGTTCATAACCTGTGAAGCAGGCGCAGCCGATATAAATACAGAAAGAAATGAAATGGACCCCTTTGTATAATAAGCACACTTACCCCATTGTTATGGTTGACATGGATGCGATTACTGATCCTTTTCACTGGCAAAAAAAACGTATCTCGCAGGTTGGCTGCTGCGTATGAAGGTCTTCTCTCTACACGACCGTCTTCAATGTTTCACCGTTGGTGCGTCTGCAGGAATTTGATGACAACTGGTCCATTACCCTTCCACTGTCACCGCATGAAATCACACATATGTCGTTCTGCACATGGCACTGAAATCAGAATTGGTCTCTTCCTTCGGCGTTGAGCGTTTGGTGATGGAGCAGCAGTAGCGCGGAGGGAGATCCAGCGCGGAGTCCAATGGAGATCCGACAGGCGTCCTGCTGTTGTCGTGTAAAAACTACAGATCCTCGCTGGAAGGGTGCAGAAGCCCTGATGCCTTTACTGGGAAAGACAACCCTCATTTAGCCACTTGATAACGCACAGAATCATACTGTCCACGCGCGTCTCTCTCTCTCTCTCTCCCTCCCTCCCTCTCTATCTCTCATTACCATAGGCTCACAGTCTACACCCCCACTCTCTCGCCCAGACTACAGCTATTTCACAGCTATTCCACACAGCTTTACCTCTGCATTTCTATAATAAAGCCGATTTCTGATGTCGCTAGGACTAAACCAACTTGTGCTTATGCAACATCATTCATGCCTTTTCTGCTAATGCACGTGACAAATGTCTGCTCTCCTTATCAAAGTTGGTGTGTGAAGTCGTTTGCATTGATTAAAACATCCTGTTTCTACGCTGTAGCTGTGCTTTATTGATCTCAGCCTATCCACAGACCCATACGCGTACCCCGCCCCCCAAACCGCTCCACATCTGGCTGATGCATCGCTTCCCTCCTACTCAGATCACTGTCAGTATTGAACTGCCTACGTCACGACACCGTCCTCCGCAGTGACGTCACTTTGTGCTCAAGGGACTGATGCCATTTGATGCTTTATAAGAAGTTTATTGGTAAGTGGCCTACTCACCAAATACTAAAAGAGTCCAAAGCTGCAATAGCCTATTTGTAAGTTCCCTCCCTAAGATTTCTGAATCTACATAGATCTAATGTAATGTAATCAGCATTTTGGTTTAAAATGACTGAATTATGCACCCTAAAGAGATAGAGGACACATTATAATATTGTACACTTGTTATTTCTTAACATCTTATTCCTTCATAATCTCTTATCCGGGTCTATGAGCTGTTCTGTGATTTAATTATTTATTTTTCTAAATACACAATTGGTTCTATCTAAGTCAAAAGTTATTTTGAGGCAACATCTCATTCTGAACCCTGGAAATTGGAGGGGAAAGCTTAGTCAGTATAAAGATGTTCATATATCATGGATAAAGTCAGCCATTTCTAGAATAAACTAAGTCTATAACCAGAGAATCTGAAGACTCATTTATGATCCAGGAGCTTGGGTAGCCTATATGGAGTCGCTCCACAAGGAATGGAATGATGATGGACACAGTGGATCAAAGAAATCACAAAGCTACAGGGGTAACAGTAACAACCCTCAGTACAATATCCAAAAAGTGCCAGTATAAGTCCTAGTGTTTTCTCATTACTCTTATCTAATCCATAGTGGACTTTTAAACAGGAAACTCAAACTAAAACAGAATAAAAGCATGTCATGTTTACAACATTGGGAAAATCCCTTTAAATGTTAAACAAGTTACTCCATCTGCAAACAAGTAGAGACAAACTGACATGACTACAGCTATGGTGATTTTACTGCCAACTGAGCTTTTCCGTTTCATAGCTTTAAGCTTCACATCCAAATTAAACTAATTTGGATACAAATACTTTTGCCCTTGGGGTGGATTTCTCTTTACCTCGCGTGGCCACGTCCCCTTTAAATCCAGTTCCATTACGTCATGGCATCAATGCGGAAGTAGGTTCTCAGGAAACTAACACCTTCAGTTTTGTTTACATGTGTCATGATATTTGGTAAGTGTTACAGAGTTCCGTTTTTGAGAAAAACAAAAAGCAGTTTTTTTTTAAACATTCAGTGACATATTTATAGAGACACAGTCTTCAAACAAGTCTACAGTGAAGCAGGTTGAATTTTGTGATAATATCGTTACCGATAGTTGAATTAGCTAGCGTTAGCTCGGACGTAAGTTTCGGTTTCCAGAGAAAGTTCTTGTGACATTAACGTTTCCATTGCTGTTGGGTGATGAGTTCAGTACTGGTACTTGCCATAGTTATTCTGTATTTGCGGACACTAACGTTACCAGCCGTATTGACGCTATGTTGTCTTGCTTTCAGGAAATCAGCGGAGTTAATGCTGGAGCTCTGTGAAGAACCGCAGCATGTTTCCCCGCAACGCCGTACCGAGACAGCGGTTAGACTACCGAGAAGACTTGTACCCGCCGCCGCCAACACTCGTGCCCCTGTGCTACGATTACAACCACCAACGGCTGGCTGGTGTCAACAAGTGAGCCTGACGAAGAAACCAATTGCTGTAGTGTGATAGACATCAGCTGCGTCACTAAACTACTACTAAATGGTTACTTGTGCGCTTCTGTGTACTGTTCAGTAATACGTGTGTTTGTGTGGTAGCTTCTCTGTTCCTGGACTACAGAGGTTTCCTCCATATGAATGGAAGCCCAGACCACTCTCCCCAGTCCCTCCTTCAGTCCCTCCTCACACACCAACTGTGACCAATGGGCGCAAGTATGTTTCACCATTTATTCATGACTGATCTGTAATTTATGAACATCTACCTTTACCATGTCTTGTCACATGTTTCCGTATTGTGGTGGGAAAATACAAGTATAAACATCAATTTAATGGTGTCAGGGAATAATTGAAGTTGTATTATTGTATTTTATACTGCGAGATGAAAAGTACAGCGAATACTCTGTTTACTATGTTTACTCCTTGACTGAGTAAACATTGTGGTGCAGTTACATAGGAGTATATATATACACCTGCAAACAGAGGTAATCAACTAATGTTAACCAATGTGGTGATGGTCTTTTGTGTAACTTATGATAGTATGTCATATTCAATCAGAGAAATGTACACCATCTTCTCTAACCAATCACGATGTTCCAGCAATAGGCATATGTCTCCTTGAAAGCATAAAGATGGACTGTTGAAAACGGCATCACTATCTGTTTTAGGTGCTTGCAAGTTTATTCTTGAGAATAAAACCTTGAAAGACATCTTTTCTCTTGGGAGTCTCGATTACAGAATTCCCACCATCATCGTGTTTCTTGCAGGAGGCAGAATGAGGACTACAGCCCCCACGTGGTGAAGCGGCAACGCCTTGACCCCCCTTTAACTCGAGCCCCTCCCCCTCGTGTTCCTGGCCAAGTGGTGGCAGGGTCATCAAGATCATCCTTTGCTGGTTTTGATAGCTCTTATCACAGCCCAAGCACCCGTATCCAGCCTCAGGTCACTGCTGCCCCCAAAAGCCCCAACATCTTGCAGGCCTACGCGAAGGACAAGGTACTGTATGTTTAAATGGGCTTAACCTGCAGCTGATATACATCCAGTCTGACTGTGTGCATGCAGGTATGCTCGGTTTAGTCAGTGTACATGTGTTTATGTCCTCAGTTAAGTGATCAGATGGTGGAGATGTTCGAGGCGTGCCAGCAGCAAACTTCCGATTTGGCCCGGAAGGAGACGTGCCGAGCTCGGCTACAGAAAGACATACAGAGTGTCTATGCAGGTGTGTAGGAAATACACAGTTGCGTTCTGCTCTGACTTTTTGTTGCGATCCCTATTCACTGAGCGCGTTTCTCACAGTGGCACGGCTTTACTTGACTGGATCTTCAATGAATGGATTGGGCTGCCGGAGCAGTGATGCTGATCTGTGTCTGGTCCTCACGGGAAATGTGAGTATCTCCGAATCTGCGCTGTGTATGTCATCCAAAGTGAGTAGGTGTATTTACAATCATAGATATGCACTTCCACTTAAACACCTGCATGTTTTTCTGTTTTAGAAAAGACATGATCCTATACAGGTACTCTCTGTCCTCCAAAGGTTCTTCAGGTCACTGTGTAAGTAATAGTAAACTACATTTTGAAATATATATAAAATCATTTAGAATAGTTTATTACACATTTTTTGCTCTTCTCGGATGCCACAAGGTGGAGCTATTTACCTAGTGGAAAAAAGGTTTCATGTTTACAAGAAATGAAACTAAAACAACCAGGAATCTCATGATGTTTGCTTTGATTTGTAGCGTATGTAGAGAAGACTCAACTGATCAGAGCCAAAGTGCCCATCCTCAAGTTCAGAGAGAAAGGCAGGTAGGAGCCAACAATGTTTAAGCTTATTTCTTTTTTTATACAACAACAGAGTCAGAGAGATGTTTTAATAAGACTCTTTTAATACTCCTATCCTCTTTAGTGATCTGGAGTTTGATCTGAATATCAACAACACAGTGGGCATCAGAAACACATTCCTTCTGAGGAGTTACGCCTATGGTGGGTGAGACAGTCCACAATACATACATTTTTATGACAAACTTTTCAAAGTTCCTTTCTTATTTTAAGTCGGCTCCAACTGTGACTGATCACTCTGTTTATTATGCCAGCCGCACATTTGACACTTGAAATGGAGACCATAACCTTTTCTTGTTTTGACTTGCTGTGTTTGTGCGGTCTCTCTCAGCTGATCTCAGGATAAGACCCATGATCCTTGTTGTCAAGAAATGGGCACGGCACAATCAAATCAATGATGCCAGCAAAGGAACGTTGAGCAGCTACACACTTGTGCTGATGGTGCTGCACTACCTCCAGAGTCAGTACAGTCATACACACAGACAAAATCTTTTTTTCAGTCCCCTTTGTACTCTGTCATTATTGTAATTGTTTTCTTTACAGCTCTCAAGGAACCGGTCCTTCCCTCTCTACAGAGGGACTACCCAGTAAGTGTCTCCATTGCTTTTGCAATTCAGTTTTGCTATTAGCAGGTTCATCACAAGAGCTGCAGCCTTAAGTCAGTTTAACAGCCAAATCATAGGAAATGCATGAAATGTAAATTGCCCTACAGACACAAAAGACATTTCAGCATTACTTTGCTTCATCCATCACAAAGAAATGGCAAAAGGTGCTCAGTCTTAAGTCTTGTCCTGTGCCTTGATTTTCAGGAGTGTTTTTATCACCTCATGGACATTAACATGGTTCCAGATGGACCCAAACACATCCCCCGCTACATCTCAAGAAATCAATCCTCTCTGGGAGAGCTTCTCCTGGGCTTCCTCAAGTACTATGCTACAGACTTCAGGTATCTCAAGGACATCACATTACTGAGTGTAGTGTTTCAGATGCACCCATGGTTCCTCATCTCCTGCTCCTCTTGCCAACTTCTTCTACCTCTCCAGTCCCCCCCCCCATCATCTCCTCTCTCCTTCCTCTATCCTGCATCCTCGTCTCTGGTTTCATGTTTCTGGGTGAGGGAAAGGAGCAGGTGGGACCTTTGGCCTTACACAGCACTAACATGACATACCATGCTCCCTGTGTTTGCAGTATGTGTGTTACCGTGCCACGCCACAGTTGCAGCGTTGAACTAAACCTCGCCACACAAACACGTTGATTTCTACATTTCACAGTATCAAACAGGTCACAGATGTTGAGGGTTTTGCATGTGCTTTTTTTTTTTTTTTTTTTTACTGCTGACATTTTTCAAAAGCAAAAGTTTTTTACGATGAGGACCTTTTTTCTACCTTCTTGACAGAAATTTGTTTCAACCAACACCTATCAATAAGCTATCGAATGTAACTGAAATCTACCATTAAGGCACACTCTTTTTCTTTTGGACTTTGAACATTGAATTTTATGCTTTCAATGAGGCTCCAATATTTAAGACGTAAGAATTGACAGAATCTGAACAAAACTCCCCCCTCGTTTGACAGTTAAGTGTGCATATTTTGTAGTTTAGCTGAATTTGCAAAGCTACTAGTATGGTCGTTGAGGACCTCGGTCATTTAGTCTAATGAGCACTAAATAATGCCCTTGCTTTTGTTTTTCTGTGTCTTGCAGGTGGGATAAGCAGGTGATCTCTATCCGAGAGGCCACAGCTTTGCCCAAGAACAATTCTCAAATGTGGCGAAACAAATACATATGTGTGGAAGGTAAACATTTCAGTGGAACTAACAGGCCACCACTAGACAATTACCAGGAGCGTCAATGTGAGAAATGTCCCCGGTAATGTTACATATCCAGAGTTACAGCAACGCCTTGTGTTTCAGAGCCATTTGAGAGAAACAACGTTGCCAGGGCAGTCCATGAGAAGATCAAGTTTGATGCCATCAAAGCCGAGTTTGCCAAGGTACATGCCAGTCCCAATAACTGCTCTCTTCATTATGTTTTTCCTCCTCCAAGCCGCTGTGGGCCAGCTATGAGTTCTTCATAATCATCCTGCTTCCCATATCTCTGTGTCTGCGCAGTCATGCCGGATTCTACAGGACAGGAAGGACCTGAACTCGATCCTCCCGGTCAGAGCCATCATTAATGAGGAGATAAGGAGATAAGGGGCTCCTCTAATTAGAAGAGCGGACAGGAGTCTTCTACCTCAAGACAGGCCTGTTCCCAGAAACAAAGACGTTTAGGATGTGCTGAGAGAGGAGCTCCGCTGCCTCCGCACCTCGCAGCCACAAAGAGTCTGGGACTCTGAATGCTCTGGCTGCCTTGGTATTGCCTTTTTAAAATACCGCACTCGACTTCAAATGCTTTGCAGACTTCGCCATATTATTCAAACTCATGATTCAAACTCAAACATTTGTGGAATGGCAAGAGGGCTCTGAGATCATAATCCTGTCACATTAACTTGCAACAGAGATGCTGCACTGAAGCATGATGATAATGGTCAGTGTTACAAGAGATAGTCATTGATGTTACACGGCCCGCCCCCTCCCAACACACATTGCATTATGGGGTAAACGTTGAGTATACTGCCAAATTGTGAAAGACACAAGCTCATATCTAGCTTAGATGGAAGCGTTTTTCTCCTCTGATCTCAGTTTGTTATATCCACATTGTTAGAGCCATACTGCACCGTTTTGGAAGTCGGTAATTTGCTTCTGCAACACATATGCAGAGTATACACAGTATATTGTCTTCAGCCTGTGTGGACCAACTTGTAACATCAAAGTCTTTTTTCTATTTTTCTAGGTCAGTAGTCATACTTTCGTGGGTTTAAATGCCATAGACTTTTTTTCTACAGATGCATTAAATACCCCTAACCCCTAACCCTAACCCCGTTTTTCATTCTCACATTGTTTAAGTTTCTGAGCTCCTCTGAAAACTGAGCTGTTAATTGAGGTTGTGTGATGTTTAAGTTGGTGTCATCGTTTAAGTGACTCCAAGGTGATTATTAGAGGGCTGTGAAGAGACCGGTCTGAATGTTGTAACTCCTTTATCATTGGTCCTGATGTGTTGTGTTCTTTCCTCTGGACTGGTCGGGCTTACTGGATTTATTTGGACAGAAAATTATGTTGATCTCTGACTTGATGCATACCTTATCTGAAGAATTTCCACTTCAATTTTTTTTTCCTTGGTCCTTTTTTGTACATTACGGACTTTTAAAGGTGTATTTAAAAATTAAATCTATAAAGATGTGATTTTTTTTTTTCCTTTTATATTTTTGAGCTATATGCAAAGCCTGCTAAATTCTTGGCTATTCTAATACAAGTTCCAAAACCATCATTGCAGCTGTTCATATTCAGATATGTTGACTTTGGTGGCATCTTTATTTCATGTTTTAATATATTCAGGGGTATGGGAGGCAACAAGACTTAAGAATAAACACTGGCTAATCTATCACACTATTATATTTGATACCCTCGCAGTTAAGAATCACAATCAGAGATTTCATCCACAGGAACTAAATGCTTAACCTAGAACACACTTTGACCATAAGCACAAATACGATCCTATAGACCTGGTCCACTCCACCTAGTCCATCTAATATTTTAATGTCAGGTGTCATTTTGTTTTCTCAAGGTAATGCAGTTCATCAGCCATCATCAGGATCTCTTACATCATTCACTACGCTATAAGTGCTTGTGATTCACAGGCCTTAAAAAAAAAGATAAAACTAAAAGTCGCTCCTGGAAAAACGCACCTTTTTTTAAAGTGTTCTCTGCAGCCTCCTCTGGCAACTCTTGTGTTGATTAGTTTTTGTTACGTGGTTCGACACCTAATTACACAAACTTTTATGACTTCTGCATAGTGCCAGTGCTGCTAGGGGATAGATGCCTTACAAGACGTGTGTGTGTGAGTGGCCCCGTTTAGTGTTGCCACTGGTAGCAGGGCCAAAGGGGTTACTGTTTCAGCACATGGCCTATATTTAACTAAGCAAGGGGGTTTTTGATCTTAAAGTCACACTGGCTCATTCAGCTATAGCCACTGGCACGGACCACCTTAAGGATGATTTTTTTTCCTTTCCTAAATCTATAACAATCTTTTTATGACACATTCAACATCTAACAACTTCTTAGTTGAAGTACACAAAAAGCAAACTCTAGACCCAGTGAGACCTGCCGACTCTCACTGCTCCTCTCTCTAGCTCTACTCCCCTCTTTTCATTCCCCACTCAGTCTATTTCTGTCCCTGGCTGAGTCAGATGGACGCTCCCAACTTAGAATGACACAAACAGGCACACAACTCTTTTTCGAAATCGGAGTGGCTGAAAACACCTAGAGGACTCTAAAATACACAGAAAAACAACATTGGGGACTACAAAGGGAAGAGCTGGAGGATACAAGCAAGATGGAGGAGTTTGAGAGTCTGGACTCGGAGGTGACAGATTTACAGAGTGAGGCTTCAGAGGCCATCAGCCAGGACGATGACGACGAGGTGGAAGAACTGCAAAACAGGTCATTTACATACTTGAGCTGGCTTACAAGCAGAATAACCTCAGATGTAGCTCACTTTTATCTTTGTGTAAAGTGGTGTCTTTTCTGCTTGGAGATCTTACCATGAAATATATTGACGGAGTCGTGAGAAACTACTTGTTTACTTAAGTCAAACGCATTTTGCTTTAAAGACTGAATAGAGAAGTCGTACATCTGGAGAGCGTGACTGGACCAGTGCATCCAAGTGACACAAAGTTCATTTATTATATTACATGACCATCTGTCAGGAATTGTCAGATAGGCAGTGCAGACAGCTCTATTCTAATATTTGAATTAATTCACCGAATCATCCATCTCATTTATCATGTCTCATACTTGGTGCTCTAGTTTTCCTTGCCATGTCATAAATAGTAGAAGACACTGATATGTTGGATGCATCTGGGAAGGCCAGGCATCTCTTCTCTAGTGACATGAATGACGCTTTGGGACGTCACCTTGCTGTAACCCTGCAGGGCTTGAGCTGTATTGATAGCAGGTGAGTCAGCTCAGAGAACATTTGATCATTATTTTTTCAGCTCATCACTCACATTGGCAGCCTAGCACCAGGTCTGGTCTAACGCCGGAGATCTACACGTCTCAAGTGATCATCTTGAGAGTGGATCAGCGGGTGTTATCGTGTTTTAAGCTTAGATTTGCTAAGTCGCAAAACATGAATTGGTGGTGGTGGTGGTTTCCATGCTGGCACATCTTGCACAGATATGTTTTGATTTGATTAATTGGTTTGTTCTCTGCTTGCATGCCGTGAGCTGTGCCAAAAGGAGCTCCTCTTGCAGACTGTTTAGTCATGCCCTCTCTCTTCTCGGGAACTGCACAAACAGCCTGCTTTCCTTCTTCTAACCATCCATTTCTCGCTCTTCCAGTCTGCGAGAGGTTGTCCAGGACCAGTCTGTGAAGCCTAAGTTCCAGTGCCTGATAGTGGATCCATCGTTCTCCATGGTAACTGTTCAGAGCGAGGACAGTGGTATTGTTTGGGAGACGGCCTCTAGCCGCTGCTCTACCCCTTGGGCCTCTGAAACCAGCTCCATCTCTGAAGCCTACAGCATGGATGGCTCTGGAGCTGCAGGAAAGATCACCATCATCTTTGATGAGGAAAAAATAGTCCGTAGGAGGATGAGGTCTGGAAGGAGCAGCAGGCTCGGGGACAGGCTGAGCCGACCTGGTAGTTCAAGATCAGCTTCAGCCCTGGGAGTAGAGAGACCTGAGATGGCGGAGATTTCTCTTCCCAATGTCAAACAGGAGAAAACCAACACAGAGCCAGACTTGGAGGAAATCAAAAACAAAGATCAGCAGCTGTTTAGTTTGATTTCCGAGGGTTATGAGATTCTCAACATCAGAGTCCCCTCCAAACTTCCCACTGTGGACGAGGAAGAGAGCACAGAGTTGCAGGACAATTTGTCTTATTTGGACCAGACTCCGAAGATCAGGTCCCAAAACAGAAAAGACTGGACACTGCAAGAAAATCATGCCCTGCCACAGGAGGGGGAATTACTGGATCACCAAGAGGTATTTATTAATTTCTCTATACAATGAGTAGTTTCAATAATTAGGCATTTCATTTCAAACACTTTCTAACACTAGTTTTGGATTAATTTGGTATTTTCTGCCATCCACAAGAAATTACTAAAATATTAATTTGTCTAGTAGAATGCTGTTTTAAACACTTAATTGTCCTCTAGATTGACTTGCTGATTGTGATCTTTCCTCAGTCGTCAAAGCAAGACTCCTCTCAGCCATCAGCGGACACACAGCTCAGACACACACCCACTCAGAAAGAGAGCACTGGCGACATAGACTACTTTGAAAAGTTTACCTTGGTTGATGTGGCGGTTCCTGGAGAACAAGCTCCAGAGCTGCAGGAGGAAGCAGAACAGCCACAGGCGAAGCCCACAGTTGAGGAGCAAAAGCCAGCTAAGGAGGCCACCACAGACAGCCCCTCTGCATCAGAAGACTCCTTTGTCTTTGTTACGGATGTGGAGATAATGGGGGAACACCTTGATGAGGTCTTCTACGGAGAAGGAGCTCCTGCTGATGCATTGCAGCAGAGAGAAGATGATGAGGCGGAGAGTGTGATGAGAAGGAGACGAGTGAGCCACAGATCTTTAAAGGAGAATGGTTCAGTGTTGTTTGGGGGTGAAGACACCGTCCTCACACCCATTTTTCTCTCGCCTGGACCCCCTAAGATCATTGACCAGATCCTGCTGGATGAGCCTACTGCCATGTCCTTCATGTACTCAGACCTTTACGAAGATGCTGTAGGCGAGAGGAGGAAGAGCGACGAGGAACACTCTGAGGCAGAGAGCGTGGCATCTGAGAAGACTTATAAGAGACGTTTTTCAGATTCAGAGGAGGCAGACGGGTACCTGGAGAAGTTTATTTTGAAGGATGAAACTCCCACAGTGGAAGTTCTACCAGAGTCAGTGGAGGAGGAGAGGGAGGGGAGGATGATGTGGTTGCAGAGTGAGTTTGACATGACAGGATGTCTAACAAGAGTGGTCATAGAAGAAGACGAGGACAAGACAAAGACAGAGGAACCAAAGACACAAGAGGTCGGTGTTGGAGATGGGAGCGAAGATTTACAATCAGCCACATTTAAAGGTAAAAGAGAAATAATTACTGCGACAAAAAAGGAGATGAAAGACATACAAGTCACCATGGTGACTGAAGAGCAGGCTGTCAGAGAGGCCTCCGACGAATCAATTCAGGTGTCCAAACTGAGAGAGGACCAGATGGAGGATCAGGAGGTAAAGAGAGATCAGACTGAGCCGCCTGAGAGCAGCATTGATAAACCACTAACTGAAACTCAGCAGGTAGACAGTAAAGTAGACAAAACAGAGGAGAGTGAGGAGCATCAGAGAGAAGTGCCAGCAGAAACAACTAGTATTATTGAAACTGAGCAGCCATGTGAGACACAAAAAGTGGTGGAAAAAACATCTCAGGTGGTTTTAAATGCCGCAGAGGAGACAGCTGTGGTAGCACCTGTAAGCAGTGACGCGCCTCACCTCATCACTGAGATGAGTTTGTCTGAGGTGGCAGCTACTGACACTAAGATGACGGCTGATAATGAGAAAGACTTAACCGAGGCCATAGCAGAGGCCTCAGCTGAAGTGAAAGAGACTGAAAGACAGGAAATGCTCACCTCTAGTGAAATAGAGACATCCGCTGAAACATCTCTGTGTGAGAAAAAAGAAGCAGCAGAAGTTGTTCCTGGGGATGGTGCACCTGTTGAGGTCATCACTGACTGTGATTCTGCAGTACATGCGTTAGTGGAGGTGATTGAAAAAGCAGTGGCTGAAAAAGAGATCCAAACTAAAGTTCAGATTGATCTTCAGGGGGCAATAAGTGTTGAGACAACAGATGCTCAAACAGCTGAAGGAGAGGAAAAACATGGCGTTCTAACAGAGGAAACTGCAGTTGAGAGAAAGTCGCCTGAATTCATTACTGAAGGTGAACAAGAGTCAGAAGTTAAAGCAGAGATCTCAAGTGAAGTAACCGAACCTGTGATGTCAGATGAAGTAAAAAAAGATTCAGATAAAACAAGTATTGAATCCACGCAGCATCAACAGGAGTCAGTAACCGACAGTGAGCTGATAACTGAAGCCAAAGATAAAACACCCGCAGAGGACACTGGGACTGTTACTCAGGGGATGGTGAATGTGGGTGATGAGTTAATCATCCTTGTCCCCAAAGGACAAGCTGTAGAGATGGACTTAGAGATCGGTCAGTTATCAGAGAAGACTTCAAGTGATGCAGTAGCTCTCTCTGACCCTGACAGCACATGTGGACGTCTCATAGCACCTGAAACCCCGACAACATGCCCAGAGACTCTTCAGGCACCGAATGAAGAAACGATGACAGAGCCTCAACTAGAAGTAAAACCAGACGTAGTTCTGGAGGAAGACGCACTACCAAGAAACGAGTTAGACAGTAGGTACACTCCTCCAGCACCTGTGGAGGAGGCCTACACAGATGAGCAGAAGATGAAGAGGGACTTTGAGGAAGACGAGGGCGCATTTTCCCCTCTGAGGAGCTTTACTCCCCATGAGGATTTGTCAGGGCTACACAACGAGGATATTAAGTCAGGAGCAGCAAACGTAGAACAAAAGGCAGAGATTCACAAGGTGGACGATGCCCCAGAAACAAGCATTGTTACAGAGCATTCAAGTACAGAGATTGATCTGCACAGAGAGGATGTAGAACAAAAGATGGCGCAAGACGAGGCAGTTGCAGAGGCTCCAGAGGTGACTATTGACGAGCTTGAATATGAGGTAATATACAAACAAGATGCCAAAGAGATGCCGGAACCTGAAACACAGAGAAATGCAGCGGAACCAAAGCCTGAGTCTGGCCAGGAGAGAGATGAGAGGATGGAGATGGAGGAGGAGGAGGAGGAGAAAGTCTTTGATCTGTCCCCAGATGATGAGTTCATAGAGGCTGACTATGAGATTATCGATGCAGAGGAAGAGAGTCAGGCTCGACTGGCTGCTGAGCTGCAGCAGATGCACAGGTTCTGTATCACCTGTGGACGTCTGCTGTCAGAGGACGACTGTGTGTCTGGAGAGCATCACAGCCACGAGGTTACTGCTGTGGACCAAGCCTACGAGGAAATGAAGGTAATGTACTGGGTGAATGGGAAGTTGGGAACGCATATTAAAATTAGCTTTGGAGTTAAAATTAAAATGGGATCTTCCGCATTATAAAGCCCAAAGAGCATGCGCACTAGCTTTTTCTTTAACCCCGCCTCCCAGCCCTCGGTCCAGCCTCCTTCTCGGACTCATTCTCATGAAGGGAGGAAGCAAAATAACTTGAACAATTTACAACTTTTAGGACCCAATGATTCAAATAAGAGCTATTCAAGTATTTGATCCGCTGATTAACAGATGTCTGTTTCCAAATGTAAGTCTATGCTTAGTAAACATGCACAGTTTTAGTAAAAAGATCAATGAATATTACATATGGGACAAGTATTGAAGGGTGTAGCAAAATGTTAATAGATTTAAAGTACTAACATTTTGAGAGCAAATAAACACATTTCCCAAAATGTTGCAAGTATTCCTTTTTAGATCAGATGACATGTTTGTTTTTTTCCGTTTTGTATGTGACCTCAGATGTCTAACAGCGTCTCCCAGATGTTTCATCATCTGAGCAGTCTCCCGCTGCAACAACGCAGCAGCGTTTCTCATTTCTGATGGCAAGCTGTAATCAAATAGCAGTTCATCATCATACAATTTACCAGCTTTATTACAACACACGGTTATGATCACACACACTTTACTGGCATTAGTTTGAGTCATCATATCATAAAGTGCTCCTAAATTAGGCCTTTATAACTTTTCCGTTCATGCTGGCAGGCTGAATGCTGCAGGCTGCCATCAGGCTGAAGCCAAGCACATTGAACTGGTGTGATGTAATGCTCCGCTTTGATCAGTGAAAAGGTCCACTGTGACATCATCAAGTGGAGACTGATATGTGATCTGCTCACACATTGTTCTCCCTCGCTGTCCCCATCAGTCAGTACAGGGTCAGCCAGCTGCTTTTTCAATCTGAATTAATGTCACAGCACCTCCTAACAATTTAAAATACATATCTTTGTTGTCTTTTACTTGCAGTTTTCTAAAATCCAGCCCACTTTTTAACCTGAAGGCTCATGCCTTAGACACTTCATTTACAGGAGACCATTTCATGTTTTTCTGTAATCTGTGATGATACGTTAGACAACATGGGTGAAGTGACACGTGTTTGATGAACAATTATAGTAAAGAATCTCACATCGAAATCAAACAAAGAATGATCAAATGTAATTTTCAGATTATGCTTGAACCAGGTCTTGTACATGTATGTTGTATTTATGTGAAATTGTGACAGCTCTACTGTAATTTAGACAAAGATTAAAGGTATAATACAAGTTTTACTTCAGCATTGAGAAGTGCTGTCTATTCAGATACTCGGCAGAGAGGGGAAATCGGTCCCAGTTTACCAAAAGAACTTTGCAAAACTTGGTCTAAATAATAACAAAAGAGAGGAACTTCCATCTCCTGTTTACTTTGACCAAAGAGATCCATCAAATTCCCTTAATAAAAATCATATTTCAGATAAATGTTGGTTAAGGGTGAAGACTAAGTTCGGTAAAGTTTTAGTCTGTCTTATTACAATATTACCATGCATATGTACATTTTAGGAGTTATTCTGTACTGTAAATGTCTGTTCTGGAGTAATGTAGAACATGATTAGTTACAACAAATAGCTCTTTCAATATATATATTTCAATATCAACTTATACACAGGTGGAGCAATATTGCTCCACCTGTGTATAAGTATAATGTCAGCAACAAATCCCCTTCTGTCCAAATCGACAGACGAGATCTCTGCAGACTGTGCATACAACTGAATACAAGTAAATATACACAACTGCCTTTCTCGGTGTGGCCTCACAAAAATGAACCACGACAGAGTAGAACTCAGACAATTAAAGAAAAATGATCGACAATAAAGTAAAACGAGCTATCGACACATATTCTGGTTTCAACAGCAGTGTGAAACGTAATCAAAGCAGACAACGTGGTAACGTAAACACAAACTCCACAGCGGCTGCAGGAACTCTTAATGCAGCAAATAGCAAAAAAGTGTTCAGCATGGTTTTCACACACTGCGAAGCGCGCGCGCACACGTAGTTGCCGCAAAGAAGTGTCTGTTGTCGTTCTCGTCAACCGTTGTGTTGTTGCACTCACCTGTCTGAACTGCACCGCGAAGTCCTCCACATTCTCCCCCAGGTTCAACTTCTCTTCTCGTTCATTCGTAACTTAACCAGTCTGAGCTGAATGAGGCTCAACCCTCACACAGGGATTAACGGTCTCAAACAGCCACGTGTTTAGCATGTTAGCCAGGCCCAGCATGCCCCCATCAATTTAGCATGCGCACCTTACGACAGGTGTAACATTTATTAACTATGCCGAGGTGTGATAATGCCAATTATAACCACACCCCATGTGCAATTCCTTGTGATTGTGCCTCGAGGGGCCCCAGCACGTGAACGCGAACATGTGTAACAATCATTTCCGGAGTGTCTCCACTCTGGACGGAGCTCTGCCCTCCTGAGGCCTCAGAGACACCTGCAGCTTGTTCTCTGGTGCAGCTGCTGATTCATCTCTTTTTTTCTCTGTTCTATTCCCAAAGTAAAAACGACTTTGTTACAGTAACGAGAGTGAATGTAATGCGTTACTTCCAGACCAGAATTTTACCTGCACGTGTCATTTTTTTTAATTTATCAGGAGAAGCTGGGTGACTGGATCTCAGAGCTTCAGGGGAGGTCAGAGAACATCGAGGACCTGGTGTCTGAGATCGAACTGGCCTACAACTCTGTAGAGGTAAAAACTGTTTACATATTTAATACTTTCTCTTTTTAATATTTGCCATTAGATCAGTTTATAAAGCATTACATGACAAGATGCACACTGTTACATTTGTAAATATAATATCTCTGTTTTCCTTCCCTCTACTCTCGACCAGGACCAGTGCGTGGAGAGCGAGGCAGCGATGCAGGCGCAGAATGAGGAGATGATGGCTCTGGTGATGGAGCAGTACAACGACATGTCTGTCAGCATGGAAGAGGAGAAGAAGGCCAAACTGGAGCAGCTATATGACCAGATTGTCGCCTTCCAGGAGAGCATCGACACCGCCAAGGCCACTCTGGAGACCACGGCCAGAGAGGCCGAGACTGACGCACGGGTGAGTGTTGGGGATTATTGATCAGTGGTTTCGTATGCAGCCAATAATCAGGGTTTATGTCAAATTTCTGATGAATTCCTTTTCAATCTGTTCTCCCACTAGTCACCTGAAGACATTAATGCAAGGTAACGTGATTTCAGTGAATGGAGTGTGAGCCAGTGTGGTTTTCTAATACAGTTTGCTGCTTGACCTGCAGAGCTACCTAAACTCTGCTCAGTACATACCTTTTTTGACACTGACCTGTGGTTGCGGCCAAAGGCTAAAGGCTGTGTATGTGTGGTCAGTCTCAAGGCAGCTCTGGACTCAGCCATGTCACTGGAGCTGGGGCCCAAGGGACTACTGGTGTTCGAGGACTACGCCAGGGGCAACACTTCTAGCCCTCACCTCGCACAGCGCAAGGGAATCCCAGGTAGCTCTGATATAAACATATCTTTGCAGATTCACCTGATATCTACAAGAAGTCTTGTGCCATGTGCATATATATGTAGCAGTTAATCGTGTATGTCTCCTGGTCTGTGCCTCAGTGCCTCAGAGGCCTACGCTGCAGCCTCAGGAGCCAGGCTCAGCCACCAGCACCAGTGTCACTGTTTACTGGATGGTCAACCCTGGAGATATCATAGACTGCTTCCAAGTTTACTGCATGGAGGATCCACAGGGAGGTAAATACGTTCAGGATGGTGTTACAGCTGGAAAATGGTGGCCAAAGTGCTCCCATCCTATTTTTAATCCCCATCTACTTCAGGTAAATTGACAGAAATTAAGTTTAATGGATAATTTAATTTTAAATTGAAAATTCTTATTTTTGTTTATTTAGAATAGGTATTTTTGTACAAATATACATTCTATATTATCTTGTAGTATTTATAATAGGTATAGCTTTTGTTGATGTGACGTTTGTGATTTACTAAATGCATACAAACAGTGCATGTGCTGTGGCTGCTTGCTGTCCACAGCTGTGTCAGAGGAGTACCGTGTGACAGTGAAGGAGAGCTATTGTGCCCTGGAGGAGCTGGAGCCTGACAAGACCTACAAGGTGTGGGTGATGGCTGTCAACTACACAGGCTGCTCTCTGCCCAGCGAGAGACTCTCCTTCAGAACTGGTCAGTCCCCACAACGAAACGACAACTTTGTCTGACAATGGAAAGCATCATTGTATTCTTTACTGGTATTTTGAAGCGAGTTTAGATCGGTCATTTTTGTTACATTACAACATCTACATTTTTGTTATTGACCTGACTTGTTCTCTCTTTGTGGCAGCTCCGTCAGTGCCAGTGATAGAAACGGAGCGCTGTACTGTCATGTGGGATTCAGCTACACTGCGGTGGAGCTCAGCAAATCTGACTCCTGAACAGAGTTACACCCTGGAGTACTGCCGCCAGTATGAACTAGAGGGAGAGGGGCTCAGGTGAGTGTTTGTTTTAACCAGATAGGGACACATATAGAAAAGTGCAGTCATTAAACATCATAGGAAATCCTGTAAATTTGGTTTAAAACAAAGTAAAAATGATCTGACATAAAAATACAAAGACATAATCATACTTCTTGCCCAAACTAGCTGGACAAAAAATCTACAGTAAAGTATTTTATAAACTAAGGTTTATTCGTTTAATCTAAACGTGTGCATGTTTGTGGGTGTGTGTGACGTACTCCTAGGTCCATCTCAGGTATCAGAAGCTGCGAGCAGAGGGTTCTCCTGCAGCCCAATGAAAACTATCTGTTTTACATCAAAGCTGTGAATGAGTCTGGAGCCAGCGAACAGAGCGAGGCTGCCCTCATCTCCACCAAAGGTAACAGAACACTCACTTAAACTGTGTTTGTACTTCCATTTGTGTGTAACATTACACAAATACAACACAAACACAATCGACACATTTACACATCATTTTCTCTTACCGGTAACTGTTTTCAGGGACGAGGTTCCACCTGCTGAAAGCCTCAGCTCACCCTGCTCTGGAGCTGTCTGTGGACCAGACCACCCTGCACTACGACACACCATCAACAGACAAACAGTGAGTTTCAGTCAGCTCCAACCACTTAAGCTTTTAAAGAATATTTGTAAACCAGAGTTTGTATGTATTCTAGGTGTCCATCCATCCTGGGTGAGCTGTTGCCGGCACAAGGACATTACTACTGGGAGACCCTCGTGTCAGCAAGCACGGCTTACAGGCTTGGAGTGGCTTACGACACAGCCAATAGAAACAGCCCACTGGGTGAAAACAAGCTGTCATGGTGTTTGCAGTGCATCCCTACACCATCAGGGTATGCATAACCCCTCCCCCACACCCCCTTTACAGTACTTCCCTTCACTATTCTGGTCTAAACCCTCCTTTCTTTGCTCTCTTTGTCTGTCCAGCTGCAGGTATCAGCTGCTCCACAGTGACATTCAGTCCAGTGTGTTTGTGATTGAGGTGCCTGAGCGAGTTGGTACTCTCCTGGATTACCAGCTCGGTCGCTTGTCTTTCTACAATGCCCAAAGCGGTCAGCTGTTGGGCACTTTCTGCCAGCGCTTCACCCAGCCGTGCCACCCTGCTCTGGCCCTGGAGATGCCGGGCAGCCTGGAGGTCAGCATGGTGCTGGAGGTGCCGGAGTTTACCAAAGACAGCTAGCTCTACTATCGGCCTCGCACACTCAGGAGTTTACAGTTCATGTTGGACTTCATTGGATTTGAATGATCTTAATGTATAATGATTAAAATGACTTACTGCCTTACTGAGAAAACTGAAGATAAGACAATACATAAAATACAGAAACAGATATCCCACAGTAAAAGCAGAGGACATATTTCTACATACATGCCATTCTTCTATGGGTTTGTGTGTTTATGTTAGATCAAACCTAATCAATAGTGCAATTATTCTCTAATTAACAGGAAATCAATTCAACGTTGATCTCTTTTGTTAACAGCAATGTCTTGTCTAATATCTTATCTAAAATGTTTTGTAAATACCCAAAAACAAAGGCAGTGAACATGAATGATGACGGTGTGAAATACTGGATTGAAATTTAGTGCCTTCAATTTGTTTCACAGGTGAGTGTCTTGTATTGTATTTTGCCACGGGAGAGGTGAAATGTTGTGGGTATAACACATGCTGATGGGATTGTTTTCTACTGTTTTGTAAATGTTCTTTGATTTACTCTTTCTTTAAACCCTTACTTATAGGTACTGTGAGGTGAGTAAAGGGTCTGACTGCATACTTAAGTCGAACACTGAATCATTACTGAGACAAACAATAGTTAAAGCCCTTTGGCGACAGAGTTTATAGTGCCGAGAAACTTTTAAACTGTATTTCATATTGTGGATTTGTGTAAATAACCTTTGTAAACAGATGTGATCTCATCTATATTTTGTTATGTGCCACAGCAGCAAGTGGAGATGAATTGTTTTCTTTTCTTTGTCTTGTAAACTGATTTTAACATCTGAGCTGAATGAACATATTTATTTTTCTATTTGCTCAACTGGACTGATTGTTTCTAGCTTTCTGACGTACATTCACCACTAGAGGGCCTCAGCGCTCCATTAGCTGTAATATTGGCTCAAAATACATTTCTGCCACCAATCCTGAATACTTCTGCTGAATCTATCATGCAATTAAACGTCCAGATTGCTTTTGATGACTTACAGCTACTGTAGTGGGAGCCATACACCTCGCTGACAAAGCTACATGGTTCATGTCATTTCTCAAATATTGCTAAACTATTTTTCCAGGCAATCCTACTGTTTCCCCTCATCTCTGACACCTTTCCTCATTTCTGGGGAAACGGAGCGGAGGGGAGTGAAATGAAGAAGAGGGGTGTGGGGGCAAACACATGCAGACTGTCCGGGAACAGCTGCTGGCTTCCATGTGATCCGTTGGACTGCTCAGCTGGAAGCTGAAGGACAGCTCTTTGAGAAGGGACAGCTTCATTTTACTGGGACTGATAACACTGGATTATGAAGAACATTTTTTATTGTAGCTGAACTCAGGGAGCAGAGAGTTAAGACCCAGTCTCAGTGCTGCAAACTCTTTTTTTTTACTCAATTAGATTTACTTTTCAAACTCAGAAGAACAGAATGGCAATAGTGTCGTTTAATCACCGATATTAAAAAGATAGAAACACGCAAGATATTTTTTGTAGCACAAAATTGTCAACATGTAATTATTTCCCTTTACCACACCTATTAAATAGCCAGCCAAGAGAAGTCTCAGCATGAGCCTCTACCTCCAATGACTTTGACAATATCTGATGTCAAGTATGAATCATCTCCTTTCAGCTAAATTACTCTCATTTTTTCCAGGTCTAAGGCCAAAAACCAAACAAAGAGCTCACTGTCCTCCCAACATCTAAACGACCATACAATAAGCATGGTGGGCAAGGGTAAAATCTGCTGTCACTATTACTGGAAAAACAAGTTGCCCAATAGCTCGCCTTGCTGCTTCGCCTTAGAAGATGGACGTCTCTTAAAGCACAATATATGACCCAAACAGCTCTCGTATAATCTTTTAATTAGGCTCCAGTTGACCGTTTACAGGCACATTTAGTGAAATTATATTAATACGTTTATTTAGCTTCATAAGAAAAGACAGTGGTCGTGGTTGGATTATATTTGTATTTCAATTATATGATGACAGTTGCTACCAACCATCCAAACAGGATGAACAACAGTAACAGAAATGACAAAAGATAATTTGTGGCAATGTATGAAAATTATGAACCGTTAACATTTGCACAAAGACACCAGCAGTCATGAAGGCACACTGCAGCCTTATGGTCCTCACAAGCCTGATTGTTGTCTGTCAACATTTTGTAATTGACAAAACACACACACACACACGCAAACACACCAATGAATGCTTTTGTTTCAGGGTATGGTGCTTTAAAGGGAATGTAACTGTAAAATGTTGTGTTTGGAAGTTGCAGAAGCCCAAGTATCTTGAAAAGTATTAATACTTTTAGACTGAGACACTAATCACAGAGTAGACACAGTTCAGAAGTGTATGAGCTGTGAGGATATTGGGGAGCATGACATTAAAAACAAAAAAACACATGAGGCAGATAATGAGACATTCCCAGATGGGACAGACACTTCAGTTTTAACAAGGTGTTAAATAGGCACAGCAAATGACAACACAGCTGAAAAATCTAAACAAAATAAATGATGTACCTGTAAGATTGATTGTGGAAAAACTATGTCAACAACTGCGAGTGGATTGGTAATGACAGTTATCTTGCAAAACAAAGAAACTGTAATTGAAACACACTGGTTTCTTGGGTAAACTCTCACACAAACACTCATTAGTCCCAAATATTCTGCATGAATAAGTTACTAGTGTGTATGAATCACCTCAGTGTATCGAGCAAAGACTGAAGAAGATGATGATGATCAGCCCTATGAGAGGAAACCACAAGTAAATTGCATTGATTTCCATCATGAGAATATTTACAACTATACAAGCTATACAAAGCAGAGGAGATGAGAGCAAAACAAAATACGTGATTGTTTTTTCCTAGTCATGACTGTATACATACTGTACATAACACTAATTTAAATGTCAGAATTTACAGGAGATTTTTACAGGAGGTGAAAGATCTCAGATCACCATCATGCTAAAATGAAAACGGATTTATAAACTGGAGTAACGTAACTAAACACATCTTCCCATTTGGTGCTCTAGCACAACTCTGCACCATGTTAGAGATCAATGCGTATTTAACCAACTTCAATATCCTCATGACGCAGGTGAGGAAACACATGTCACACGTGTCCTATGGTGCATGAACTGAAAAATGTAAATACATATTTCTTACAGAAAACAAAAGGATCAAGTGGTTAGGTGGTCGCTTCTTTTCCCTGCTGGACTTTTACTTTCCTTCAACTTTCTGTGTCTTTCTCATCAAACGCCACTTCATAGAATTCCATCCATAACCACATACATGCACTCAACCTTCTTCTAAAACCTCACACATGCACTTTTCCATCTCTTTCAGACCAACATCTTTGAAATCAATCATCATTATGTTTCTATAAAATAGCCTCTTTAATAGTTATATAGTCATACTTCCAATAATTATTAGGTTATTTTCCATTCAAACCATATTTCCCCTGGATGACATTTTTTATATATTTTTAGGATGTTGAGTCAGAACTGCAGCTTTCACCGACAGGCTTTCTCTCCTCCATTCATAAGCCTGGATCAGGGTTGACAGGTCAGGGGTCAGGCAGGAGTAGAGTTCTGCTCACTGGCCAGACTGGGTTTGGGGTCTGGTCTGTGGGGTTTGTGCTGAGGGCTGCTGCGAAGGTTGTCATCCATCTACAGTACAGGATGTCCAGTTTAGTTAGAGCACACATGCAGAGGCAGAAAATAAAATGACAATGATTCATTAAGTGACACTATATATACTTTTAGTACAGCTGAGACTGTACCTGCCAAATGCAAGCATGCACCCATGCAAAGAGACGATAAAAGGAAAGCAGAAGCACCTTCTCTATCAAGTTGGACTCTTTGTTTACAAGCTGAGTTAGTTTCTGGAGGTTGGCATCCATTGTTTCCTGAACAGGTGGGGGGGGACCTGGAGAGAAATGATGTAAGCGGACACCCACAGAGAAGATAGCAGCGAGTCAGTGGAAGAGGAACAGCGTTAGGCTGATGAGCACCCAGAAACAGAGCCGGTACAAAGAGCAAGCACGCCGTGAAACAAAGATGTGAGAAGAAGGGAGATGCTCATGATGTTAGTAGCTTTCTGTGCTTGTGTATGGGTATCATGTAAAATGTCCCCTGCATCTTTGTATGTGTGGATTTCACCAAGCTAAAGCCCAAGAGTGCGAGTATTTCCAGTGCGTGCAGCGATCTTACAAGGGTGGTCCGAGCTGAAGTAGACGGCGAGGATGTTGTCACAGAAGCTTGTGAGGTTATCGAGCTGTCTGAGGTGGCTCTGCAGAGGGCTGCTGGGGAGACTGGCTTTGTACATTGGAGCCACAAAACCAAACACAAAGGCGTCCAGACTGGTCGGCCTACCAACACAAACAAAAACAAATTATAAACACACGGAGACAAGAGATATCGGGCCATACGACACATCACTTGTAGTTTTACTCATTCTGTCAGTGTTCCATTAATATTTTTGTCTTAATAAAAACCAGAAAGCATTTTCTGTGTCTGATTTCTCTCAGAATTATTCTGAAATACACTTCAGAGGACCCATTCTCTCTAATATGATGATCATCAACTTGACAACTTCAATACTATGAGAGGAATCTACATTCATAGATCAAAATTTGGCCTATCATTGTGATCAATTGTAATCAAATGGCCAACTGAATATTTAATGAAATAAAAAACATTTTTTAAACTTACCCAGACAAATAAAATAAGAACATCCATCCCAACATTTCAATCCCAATTTTTCATGATTTTTCATCTTGTCTGTCTTCTAATAGCTTGGCAGATGAATGTGATGCACATATGTGGTCCATCAAAGGACATTAAAACACTCACAAGTTGCCAAAGAAGTAGTCTGCCGTTCCCAGTCTGTATGAGAGGAGATTCAGGCACTCTTTAGCATCACTGTAGATCTGAGGCAGACAGTGAGAAAGAGTTACAGTCTACAAAGAGTTGACGCAACATGTGACTGATGAATCAGACGAGTAAATGTTTACCTTTCCCTCGACCTCGGTGATTCTGTGTAGCGGCGCCTCTCCTTTGGTTAGAAGGATGCGGGAGAGGGCGGTGTTGGCATAGTGATTGGGGACGAAAAAGTTCAGAGGGAATGGCGAGCGTGAAGCAAACCATGGCCGTGTCAGATTGGCGTAGTTTTCTGCATCCACCCAGAAAGTGTGCAACTGTGGGACACAAAGCATCACTCTAATTAAAACCATTACTCACGGATTAGTTCTCGTCGGGGATCAAGCAGAGGAGAGACGGCGTTACCAGAGCTGGTCGTAGTTTCTCTTCAAGCAGAGCGATGTACGCCATGGTGTCTGCTCCTTGTCGGGCTGTCAGTTCATAGTCTGCATTAAACTTCTGGAAAAAAAGAAGAATCACATTTATTACAGTAGATCTACTGAATCTGCTTAACGGGTTTGGGGACATAATGACCAGGTGACGGACAGTGAGCAGCATTGGAATTCACTGGTACCCGTTTTCTCAGGAAGTTGAGAATATTTGTAGGTTCTTGAACTGCAGAGTCTCCACACAGCAACTCTGGGACCGTCGCTGCGGGTTGTACGAGAGGAAGAATATATTACAATTCAAGACAAAGCTAGCGTCTGGTGTTGCATCTGCATTAACGTTATTAAGGTCTTGTAATCAACATTACAGTATATTGAGTACCCACAAGTTAGATGAATTCACTCCATTGTGGAACCCAATCAGATGCATAAAAACATTAAATCCAAGCTTTAAATCTGTGTTTTCCAAAGGAATTTCATGACTTGGTCAAATAGTGTGTTAGTCGTCATGTGATTTTTAGTATGCACACTGTTGTAGAGTGGGCTCCTACATTATTATATACATCTAATATTGATATATGTTCCAAACTAAAATGTACTGTATGTATTTAAAACATATTCCTATCAGTCAACCACATATGCATTGTATATTAAGCAATTCCCATGTGGTGTCTGGACCACGCTGTTGTGTAATTCTGGTTTACAGCTGCAGCCCACCTGTGAGAGTTTTCCATGTCCAGTCAATAGGAGAAACCGTGACTTTTGCCCCAGAAAACTTGGCGTAAGCCTGAAAGAAAACACAGACTTCAATCAGAAAAATGGTTTAAAAAAAAGGGAGGAAAAAAGAAGCAAACCCATGAGCAAGAAAACAAAAGAACTCACTAAAATGAGTTCAAAAAGATGTATAACTAAATCAAACATGGTTTCCACTGCCAATTATTTTCATTATCGAATAATTTGTTGATTATTTTTTGGGGTAAATGTCAAATAATAGTAAAAACAGGCTTTTACAAATGTATGGAGTCTAAGGTGAAGTCTTCAAATGTTTTATTTTGTCTGACTAACAGTCCAACACCCACAAAATGTCCAGTTTACAATCAATAAAATAGAGAAAAGCAGAAAACACACCACTGGAGGAGCTAGCACCATAGAATGTTTGTAATATAAAATAACTGAAACATCTAATTGGTTATTTTAAGTCGATTAACCATTCCACTGAATGTCTGTTTCCGGTTGGTGAACAGGACTATCTCCGACTAACTGACACTTTATATATATTATATATATATATATATATATATTATATATATATATTATATATATATATATATATATATATATATATATATATATATATATATAATATATATATATTATATATATATATATATATATATATATATATATATATATATATATATAATATATATATATATATATATATATATATATATATATATATATATATATATTATATATATATATATATATATATATATATATATATATATATTTATATATATATATATATATATTTATATTTATATTTATATATATATATATATATATATATATATATATATATATATATATAATATATATATATATATAAATAAAAGACTGCTGTCAATAAAGTAACACACTAACAGTGATTAGTATCACTGACTAACGTTCTATGCTTTTAGGATGACACATACGTCATCTTTGAGTCAAATGAGTCAAAGTGTCACCTTGTGGCAAAAGTAATAACTGCATAGATTCAGTGACTGAGCAGCAAACTCCTCACTGTTCATGTTCTGACAAGGTTACTACTAGATGGGTCATCGTTGATAGCTAGCTAGCGAGGGTAGTAATACATAATAAATAAACAATATGAATTAAAACCTCAGCCTCAAAAAGCTGACCTTGAAGGACCACAGTTATGTTCCCAGTGAGAGTGACTTCTGACCATGCAGTCAGCACAGTTACGTTGCTTGCTGGGCAGTAAAGAAAGGGAAACTGGAAATATAATATGTGTAATCCTGCAGACCGAGCTGAGCATGAGCAGCTAGCTTAGGAGGCAAGTTAGCATGGATGCTAACCAGAAATACACAGAGAACACGCAAAGACAACCGGAGAAGAAACATTCCGTCTCGAAAGGATGGCTCGACAGAATGACCGTATGTTTTATTTATCCATTCAAGCTGACGACAACGTTACCTGGACTATTAGAGACTCGGTGTGGACAGAAGGCAAACCCCAGTCTCCTCCCCAGCATCTCAGCTCCATGGCAGCCGCCATGTTTTGATTCATAGAAGGAGCCGGTGACGTCACTAGGTGTCATATCGTAGGTGAAGAAAAAACAGGTGGTGGATGTCAAGTGCTAAGATGACATGTATGTGGATATGTGTTTTGAATATGCGTTTTTTTTTTCCAGAAATCTGTCTCTGGCTTATGTTATTGAACTGTAATGGTTTATTCTCAGTTTGTTAGGGTGATTGCTTCACTTAAAGGGTCATACAATGGTAAGTAATGATGAGGAACTAGCAACAACTCAGCATGATGCACCTTTATGAGAGGGGGCACAAAACAAGTAAACATAATGAGAAAGAATTTGTCAACATAATACAACATGGACGAGAACCTGTAATAACATCAATGACAAATTTAGACTCTACAAATTCATGACAACTGGGCAGCACTACAAATTCATGACAACTGGGCAGCACTCGATTGAAAACTGCAGAACAGCTCCTAATAGACCTTGTTGACTGTTTTGCCAAGCAAAGTCAATTATGAACTCTATATTAATGGGGAAATTGTGCCCTTTCAGAATGTCGTCTATTTTCTTATTTTCAGTAACAATAGCATGATGGACTGACAGCCGGACTGTTGAAGGCTGCCAGGTGTTTGGTCCAGACAGCCAGACACAAACGGATGCACGTTGATGATGCTCTGTGGGACGGTAAATGTCTCTCCTTGGCTCAGAGCAGCAGCTGAGATGTTGAAATGTACTTGAGGTTTGAAGAGAAAGTTTTAAGACGAGTACCAGACATCAATCATGAAATGTTTCCAGGATCCCGAGTCCAGCCCTCTTTGTCCTTCCCATCCCACATTATCCTACAGATGGAATTTAGAAAAGGTTTACAGAGGCATGTAGAGCAATTTAGATTAAATTAAATTAAAATTAAATATAAATTGAAAACATCTGGTATACAGTTATTCAATTTAACTGGCTTGCTGGAGATGAGCTAGGAGATCAAATACACATCTATGACACAGGTTTGTGATGTTTGTTAAAAACATTGGCCAGCTGGAATCAAGTTTTCCTCCTTGAAGGCCAGGTACAATCCATTTCAGACATTTGTCTGAGTTGGCTGACTGTGTACAAGCTGATTTAGAGTACTTTTTATGCTATTATATTACTAATCCCCAAAAGATAGTTAGCATAACGACTCAAGGAATAAAAACGTTATCATGACTCTAAATAAAATAAGGTTATAAATGCATAAAAATGCTCCCATTTAGTTCATACAGTATTTTACATTATTTTATTTATATAGCAGATTCAAGCGTAAATACAAAGTGCTTTCTAGATTAAAAGATTTACAGAATAATACATTTAAAAAATAGTCAGAAGTCCATTTAAGCCCTTTATGCAGACAAAAGTGAGAGCACATCAAGCAGCACTGGGCCCATACACAAACACATGGAGGTGCAAGTGCAAAATAAAATAAATAAGTTAATTTATAATTAAGTAAGATGTGGAGAAGAGAAATATGCTCATATGAAGCAGGTAAAATTGAAGTAAAGGAAATAACCACATAAACAAATAAAATTCAAATATATGAGGTGATCTCAAGTAAAGGTAATGTTGTACTCTGACAATCCTTTTAAGAATAAAACAATGTATAAGTCTCATATAATTTTTTTAATGTGCATGTTGTAATAAATGCTCCAGCTTTTACACCTAGTGACTTGATTTATCATTGATGAAACTATAGCAAGGCGACACTCCCTCAAACTATTAAAATAGTTCCTACACTGTGCCACTTTCGCAATAGAGTGCAAGGACACTCCCCTTTGCTTTAAAAGCTGTGCCTGTGTCCACAAAACCATCTCACCTCTGCTGAGATTTGGCTTCAACATCTGGACTTTCTTCATTCTGTGTTAAAATAGGCAATTGATCTGTGATAGACTTACTGATCCACAAGTGGAAACTCAATTATTTCTTCAGGGACACTGCTTCTGCTGAGGTGTGTCCCATACTGAAGCACTAAATGATGGATGTGTGGGCCAGAGCAGCGGCTCTGTCTCTGGTGCTGCAACAGCTGGTGCTCACTGTCACGGCTCAAGGCATGAGTAAGTACTCTTCACCATCTATGCCCATTTGGAAAAAATAATTTTTGTGTATATAGATCAGCACATTTCAACTGGCTGTCTTTTCCTAACAATCTGTTGTCTGGTCTTAAAACTTGTCATCTTCAGCAAGCCTGCAAATAACAAGAGTAATTCTCCTAATTTATTTGGCTTTTTTTGTGGTTAGTAGAATTTGCCATGCAGGATCTTGTAACAGTCTGACCTAAATGAGTAAATCAGTTTTAGATGGTAAAACAACACTAACTGCCATCTGAGAAAGTGCATGTGCAAAACTTTGATTTGCCCGGAATCCACACGCAAATGTTTCCACATAATTTCCTGTCACTTTGCATTATTCTTGAATTTAACTAACGGCCGTGTGCAAGTGTTTTTGTGTATATGTGTGTACGTGTCTTTGCGAGCGTGAGTGTGTAGAGAGTGTGGGCGTGAGGCAGTGGGTTTGTTCCAGTGGAAAGAGTTTATTGCTGCTCCTTTCTGCAGCTCCAGTCTACCTCTCTATAAAACACAGCGGGACACAAACATGAATGTGCACTTACACACATACATACACACGCACACACACGCACACACACACACACACACACACACACACACACAGGTATACTGTCACACACAATAAAGTACAATAACTGACTCAGCAGTAGCAATCCGTAGTACACTGTGATCCATAGCCATCAAGACACACACTCAAAACTTAATAGTGACAAAAAAGAAACCCAGCACCACCAGTGTACCAGATTAAGTGCTTTCAGTTGGTATGTGAATATTTCCTAAGTTCCTTGCACGCTATTGACTGACTATATTGTGTGTTTCCCTTACTGTCTGTGTTAAACTGTGACTTTTCTCTGAATGTTTTTGTCACAATTATGATTCAATCTGTTAACAACCGTATAATGCAGGTTTTTAACAATGCTCTCCTGTGTTAGTCTATGACCTGCTGGTGTCTCCAGACTGCCTGCCAGACTTGCTCCAAGGAAGCCTGAAGAACAAAGGGCGAGATGAGGCGTTCCTCCTCTCTTCCTTCAGGCTCCACAGCAAGGCCCCCACCTCTCTCTACAGTGTCATCAACCCCAAAGACAACACCAAGTACCTGGAGGTCATCGTGCAGGCCAAACTGAGCAAGGGTGAATTATTCTATTAAAACACATACGGGTGTTATACAGACTGCATTATCAGCTATCTGTTTTAACTTTTTTCACTGCCTTCCTGTCTTTTATTCTCGCTTCTCTCCATCTCTAGTGACCATTCGTTACCAGAAGACTGACGGACGATTTGTCACAACCAGTTTCGAGATCACCATGTGATGCTACATGCCAGAGGTCTACAGGGCGGCCCACCTCGCCTCAACGTCTATGTAGACTGCAGACTGGCGCACAGTTTGGATGATCTGCCCGCTGCGTTTGGGTCACTCCCCCCTGGTCCCAACAAGGTGGCACTCAGGACCCTGCAGTCGAGTGCACAGGTGAATAAGAGGCTTACAGTTGAGAGTAATTTCATATTTGTTGGCAGAGATATAGGCTGCATAAAAAATTAGTAAAGCCCCAATATTACTGTGTAAATACTGTTAGCGCAGTGCAATAACTAGACATGCCACATGTATATCATGCAATCTGTTTCTTTCTTCGCAAGGATGAACTGACAGACTTGAAGCTGGTGATAGAGGACACCATAGAGAATGTGGCGACTCTGCAGGACTGCAGCGTGGATCAGCCTGAATCTCTGCCGCTGCTGAGTGAGAACAGTTTGCAACCGACTGTCTGACATCACCTCATCATTAGAACTTAAACCGACTAGATGTGGGATGTGTATGTAATACTCTAATTCTTATTCGTGAAATTCTTTCAGGCATCCAGGGAGGCAGGACAGCACACGATCAGGCCACCATGGAGGAGCTGAAGAGCATGCTATCTGAGATGAAGGAGCTGCTCCACAAGCAGGTATCCCAGCTCTGAGTCCCAGACTTGTGTGTCTCACATGGGTAACTGACGGAAAGAGAAAACACAACAATTCAAAATTGTTCAAGATGATTTGGAAAAATAAATCAAAGTACCAAAGTATTTCAACACAGAGGTCTAATAAACAGTCCAATAATGTGTTGTTTGCCACCCGTTCCTTTTTTAAGACCAGGTTGATTCTGAGATTAAATTAAATGGATAAAATAGAAGAAACCTTTCTTGGAAAACGTTGGGTAGTAATGTGGACAGGTCCCTGGTTGTTTAGAGTAGTTACCTACTTTAAAAGTGGAAGAATGTAGGCTGATTCACAACCATTTGGTAATTCATTTTTCCTCGGGATAAGATTGGTTTTGCAATAAAATGAGCAATTTGTTATGAAAAGTGAGAATCCAGACTGTGAGGACCTGCTGGCGGTCTCTTGTTGCAAGACTTTATGTATAACCTCTGCAACAGACAGCTGAGTAAAAGAAAAATTCACCCACGCAGCAGATAGACGTGGATGATATTAGACGTTCATTTAAAGCAGAGGATTTGTAAAGAGATAAGGCATCAAACAGGGAGGCTGAGGCAATAAAGTCCTTGTTATATAGTTCAACATCTCAGACTTATCGTGCGCATTGAGAGAAACAGATCACTAGAGCTTGCCTTAGCAGACACACATTTTAGTCTCATTCAGATTTTCAATAGGTATTGAAACATAAGATTGTGATTTGCCTCCAGTGATATAAGCTGTAAAGTAATAACACTATTACCCAAAATAGTTTGTCCCGACTAACAGTTCTTCACTGTGTTTCTTTAAGATTAAGGAGACAACTTTTCTGAGGAATACTATCGCAGAGTGTCTTGCCTGTGGTAAGCAGTACAAAAATCATGATCATGTACTGTAGATAGTATTTAGATACTGACAAAGTGACATTTCAACAAGATGCTTTCATATCTGGCTGTGTGTGCCCACAGGTCTCGGGGGTAATCCAACCAACACAGGTCCAGCTCCAAGTCCGCCGCAGTTTGTCATGCAGCCTCGGCCTCTGACTCAGTGCCCACCTGGCACCTGTTTCAGACAGAACATGTGCATCCGTTCAGAGTCTGGGGGTTTTCACTGTGCCCCCTGTCCTGATGGATTGACAGGAGACGGGGTACACTGTGACGATATGGATGAGGTATGTATTATTTGTTTCCTGGTATGCGACTCTGCAACCAGTAAAACTAGCAGTAATTATCATTTGACCGTGTTTATTTTGTATCTCTTAGTGCCAGTTTAATCCATGTTACCCTGGTGTCCGCTGTGTAAACACTGCTCCTGGTTTTCGCTGTGACAAATGCCCTCTGGGATACAGCGGACCAGAGATAACTGGAGTGGGAGTGTCCTATGCTAAGTCCCACAAACAGGTACAACAAACACTATTACTACACTGTACATAAAAACATTCCTACTGTTGGATATATCTGTGCCCGTTGGCAGAATGTGAATTCCATCTTCTACCTGTTCTTTCCAGGTGTGTGACGATATAGATGAGTGTCTGGGCCCGCCAAAGAATGGAGGTTGCACTGCCAACTCGCACTGCCACAACACTATAGTGAGGCCACTGTAACTAGAGTATGGTTATTGTCACACTCTCTTAGCATGAGGACTGGTTTTTGACTCAGTATTGTCCTCACCAGGGCTCCTTCCGCTGCGGAGAGTGTAAAACTGGCTTCACAGGTGACCAGGTGGGAGGCTGCCATGGTATCAGGCTTTGCCCCAACGGTCAACCCAGCCCCTGTGACACCAATGCCGAGTGTGTCGTGGAGAGAGACGGCAGCATCAGCTGTGTGGTAAGGATTTAGAAAATACTGAATGAGTGTGAATCACTAAAGATTGTGCTGTTCCTCATTACACCATCTACATAAAACGTCATAACATTACTTTTTCTTCTTGTGTGTGTGTTAGTGTGGCGTTGGTTGGGCAGGTAATGGCTATGTGTGTGGAAAGGACACAGATATTGACGCATATCCTGACAATAAGCTCCAATGCAGAGAAAACAACTGTAAGCAGGTATACCCCCTACCCTTTTTTTTTTGCATTTATTTCATGCTAGTATCATACATTAATGCTGTGTGTGTTTTGCTGTGTTTTCTCCAGGATAACTGTGTCTTTGTGCCAAACTCTGGCCAAGAGGATGCAGACAGGGACGGGTGGGGTGACTCCTGTGATGACGATGCAGACAGTGATGGCATTATTAACGTAGATGTAGGTAACTTTGTTCAACCGGACCAGCAGGCAAATATTGATGGGCTCTAACATTTGAATGAACAGGAATTTAACTCACTCACTTGAGCCCCTGCACTGTACAGTAAACCCTTTTTTTCTGTGCTAGGACAACTGCTGGCTCGTACCTAACGTGGACCAAAGGAACAGCGATAAGGATCTTCTTGGCGACGCCTGTGACAACTGCAGAACAGTTGAAAATCCCTCACAGAGGGACACCGATCAGGACGGGCTGGGAGATGAATGCGATGATGATATGGACGGGGACGGTAAGTGTGTTTGTTATTATATAACAGTCAAATTATTATTATTGTCACATAGTTTTGTGATTGCTGTACATCACTGGGTGTAATTGGAGGGGCAATGTTTTATTAATGGTCACATTGAATGGAAAGGTTGGATGGTCATTACTGTGGGAGGTTTAGTAACTGGGCCATTAATGCTTTTATTGCATCAATTAGAGGTAATATATGGAGGAACACATTGTGAAACCAAGTGACTGATAATCACATTAAACAACTACCATGTCTGTGAGGGCTATCCAAACCACAGCCTGTCGGGACCAGACTGTCTAGACAAGAATACAACCTTTGCCATCCTGTTTGGTGGAAAGTGTGGGCATTTCTGTTGCTTTCACTGGACTGGCAGCACTTTATCTGTTCAAAACATCTCCCTGGTATTTTTGTGTCTGTTTCCAATTGACATCCTCTACCAGTTAGATCATTGGCTTTCATGGAAACAACTCAAGCCTGGAAGACTAAAAACACCAGTAGAAAACAGTGTTAAATGTTAAAATGTTCCTACTGGAATCGTAGGTGTAAAAACTTCTCACATACTTCACTTGATTGCCCTTTTAAAGCACCTCTCATTTGTTCCTTTAGAAACACAGTTTTAACTTCTTGTCTTTGTGTGTGCTCCCATGTTTACCGTTGCATGCTTACGCATGTTGCATGTCGGGACTCTGTTTGTAGATGTTCGTTCCTTTTGGCAGAGCTCCAACCTCTTGATCATTTGGTTATGTCTTTAACTCCCAGGCTGGATTGCTAAGCACTTGGTCATGTCTGTCTCCTCTCTCAAAGCATTTTTCCACAGTAAGCCTCCGCCAGGCATTGAAGGCCACTGGAAACTATTTCACCTTCTACTTCAACAAACACTGCCATCTGGTCATGCATTTGACAGACCGTGTCTGCAGACTGTGTTCTGTCAGGCTTTTTTGATTTTCCTGTCAACGTTTTTACACATGACGCAGAAATAAAAAGGCTGAGGTTGTTGATGTTTGCAGGCTATAAGAATATCCTCGACAACTGCCAGCATGTCCCCAATGTAGACCAGAAAGACAGAGACAACGATGGGGTGGGAGATGCCTGTGACAGCTGTCCTGATGTTGCCAACCCTAACCAGGTAACAAACCAAACAACGTCCTAAAAAAAGTCTCTGCTGTTACTACTCTGACCAACCGTGTTTGTTTCGTCTACCTGCAGTCTGACTCAGATGATGACCTTGTAGGAGATTCCTGTGACGATAACATAGACAGGTAGAGCCCTCTGTCAGTGGTATGAATGTATATACAGATGTGTCATGTTTTGACCTACCTCCTCTTTGTCAGTGATGGTGATGGCCACCAGAACACAAAAGACAACTGTCCCACAATCATCAACTCCTCTCAGCTGGACACTGACAAGGATGGAATGGTTTTAATCTCCTTATTCATACTTTACTTCATTTATTAGATTAATCATATTTCATTAATTCCTCTCATGCATTCTGACATATAGATGGCTCTGTGTTTACCCTGCTCCAAATGTGCATTTTTATCTTGCTAGGGAGATGAATGCGACGATGACGACGACAACGACGGCATACTGGACGATGATGACAACTGCAGACTAGTCCCCAACCCAGACCAAAAGAACACAGATAGTTAGTATCACTTCATGTTTTTTCCTTGGTGTGTACATGCATGTGTACAGTATGTGTTTGTGCTATGTGGTCCCTACTAAGCTGCAGCCTTGTATTTCAGATAACAATGTTGGAGACGCATGCGAAGGAGATTTTGACAAAGACAACATCATTGACATAATTGACCACTGCCCAGAGAACGCTGAAATCACCCTGACCGACTTCAGAGCCTATCAGACCGTAGTGCTGGATCCAGAGGGGGACTCTCAGATTGACCCCAACTGGGTGGTCCTGAATCAGGTAAACAATAGCCAAAGTTCAACCCCCTTTCCTAGCCAGCCTCTGTTACAGTAACATTACAAGTCTTTGTATAAAGCTCATACCTGTTCCGTCCATATTATTTAGAACATGAGTATAGTACTGTACTGGTAGTACAATTTAGTTAAAACTATTATTATTTTTGTTAAAATTCAACAACAACATATGTAATGAGTCCCGTAGTAGGACAAATAAAGTGAAGCTACTCTGATTTGTCCTGACAGGGCATGGAGATAGTTCAGACCATGAACTCCGACCCTGGCCTTGCAGTCGGTAAGCACAGAATACCTTCCTGCTGTCTCATCCTCATCTGTTTGAATATTCCCATCTTCTTCAGTGTTTTTTTTTTGTCAGCCTTTGCCTCACATATATCGTGTCCTTCTTCTCCACTGTCCACATCTGCAGGCTACAAAGCGTTCAGTGGGGTTGACTTTGAGGGAACATTCCACGTTAACACGGTGACGGATGATGACTATACTGGTTTCATCTTCGGCTACCAGGACTCCTCCTCCTTCTACGTGGTGATGTGGAAACAGACAGAACAAACCTACTGGCAGGCTGCACCCTTCAGAGCCGTTGCTGAGCCGGGAATACAACTCAAGGTAAATGGCTGCATTTCTATACACATCCACACACCGGTGGCAGCGAGCTACAGTTCAAGGTGCTTGCAAGGCGCAATTTGATGTTCAATGTCTTGCCCAAGAACACTTTGACAGGAGGATCTGGGGATTGATCTGCCAACCTTGTGATTCGTGGATGACCCACTCTGCCTCCTGAGTTACAGCTGAGGGAAGAGTGTTTACTTTCATCATCTCTTCTTTCCCTCTCTTATTCTATCTGTCTCTTTATTACTACTAGGTAGTTAAGTCAAAGACGGGTCCTGGTGAGTATATGAGGAACTCCCTCTGGCACACAGGAGACACCCCTGATCAGGCCCGGCTCCTGTGGAAGGACCCCAGGAACGTTGGCTGGAAGGACAAGGTGTCCTACCGCTGGTTCCTGCAGCACAGACCACAGGTTGGATACATCAGGTACACACATCAGGACACCCTCCAACACTCAGAGACATACACACTCTCATACTGTGCGGACTGACTTAACTAATTTCACCTCCTGTGTGAACCAGAGCTCGCTTCTTTGAGGGTTCAAAACTGGTGGCGGACACAGAAGTGATAATTGATACCAGTATGAGAGGCGGGAGACTGGGCGTGTTCTGCTTCTCTCAGGAAAACATAATCTGGGCCAATCTAAAGTACCGTTGCAACGGTGAGTGTCTGCAAGTTAGAGGCAGTCCTATCGGCTACATAAACTTCAAGTATGCCTAAGCGTTTCTTTTTCTTTCTCATCACCACAGATACTATTCCTGCTGACTACGAGGATCTCAATGCCCAGAACACAGAGTGAAGCCAGAGTAGCCGAGCGATCCATTAGGAAACAACTTAGCAGAGGAGCAGAGCTGGACAGCTGAAAACAAAGAGTTAGAGGACACGAGTTAGAGAAAAAAAGATTATGTGAGAGGGAACATGGAGAGTTTTGGTGAGGGACTTTGGTGATGGTATTTTAACTTTGACATTTGAGCTAAACTGTAACATTGGGCATTATATACTTTACTTGTGTTTAACTGAAGCCAGTACACTCTTGTATAAATCAGCAGCTTGTATGTTTATGCAATATCTCAAATGCAATTCTATGAGTAGTGTTAAAGATTCAATACTATTTTTGAATGTGTTGGAAGTACAATAAATTCTGAACATTAAAGAAAACGTCTTTTTTTTTTTTTTTTTTTTAACATGAGATCATTGTGTCATTTATCTGTATGAGAGAAATCTTCAGCAAATAAAGACACCACATGGCGTTCATGGCTGTTTTATTGAAAGAGTGTGAACAATGAACTGCATGGCACCCACGTCTCTGTATTTCAAACATACATCTTGGTCCAAAAGTGTTCATGTACGTTATGGTAGTACACAGCCTTCACAGTGGGTCATGTCATCTGATTTAGGTTTCTGTTTAGATTGATATCAAAGCTGCAGAGCACCATTCAATTCTACATTCATACCAAAAGTAAAAATGCAGAATAGTTTCCAAAACAATGAAGTCACCTGACAAGATTTGCATGTATATGAAACATAAACTGAATGAATGAATCCACAGATCACAGGACTTAAGCCAAAATGTACATAAAACTTGTTAGTAATACAATCAGACAAAAAGGACATTCTGATTTATAGATGAATGAAAAAGAAAAATGACTTGCAGTTGACAATGTGCGATAAATTGTAAAGAATCGGTTACACAGGAAAACAGGTGGAGGTCTTTGTGTGAATTTGAATTCGGCAATAAACTCAACATCCAGTGTTGAATAACTTGCTAATAAAAGCAATTATGCTACCTTATTCTTACCACCATTATTAGATGACAAATTTAATAAAATCCTTTATAACTGTACAGAAAACAGCTGATTTAAATGCCTGCGTCTGCATGCAAATATTTAATGTTCTCGGTTATATTTTTCTCTGTTACTGACCAAACAATTCTGATAGAGTAGTTTGTTGTTTTCTGACATCTACCTTTGGCAAACATTCCTCATCTGTGACACTACAGCTCTTCCAGAGAGGCAGCCGCGGCACTCCACCCACGTCACTCTTACATAAGGCAGGTTGATTTGAAGAGCACCGCCCTGTACAACAACAACGACGACGACGACGGCAGGAAATGTTGTACAGATGACATGGATTTTCCTAAGAAAAGATCTTGCTCAAAGGGAGCACCGACATTAATAAAATCTGAATTATCCTTGTAATCTAAGTGGAAACTTCACAACACTGGGTATAATATTGAAAAGGGCTTGTTCTGTTGCATAGAAAACTTCTACAAAAGGGAGCAACATAACAAAGCACAAACATACACCGCTTAGATGTGAGCCTGAGAGATGAGTTCTTAAACAGAGCCAGGGACAAATCTATTTCTATTCCCACCACATTCCTTCACAAAACGATTTCTGATTACTTAAGACACACGTAAATAAATACATTTTCTCTTGTAACATCTCTAACCTGAAATACATTTGTCCCAAAACTTTGCTACAACTTTATGGTCCAACTGAACAGAACTGAAATGTCTGGCTGAGAGCAAAAGCGAGAAAAAAAAAAAATCTAAAACACAGGTAATATTTACAAAATACACTTTCAAATCTGAAATTATGAAGGAATCTATAGGGGCTGGATGATACTCGTGTTTCACAATGTAATTTAACTCCCATGATTCTTTATGTAATTTCAAATCTATAAGCAATACAAAACTCCATGAGTAAACTGGTAGTAAAAGATACATTTACCATCAAGGTATCAACATTGTAAAACAAAGTAAAACACTAGCATATATAACAAAAGGCAACAGATAATCCTCCATTTTGAACGCTGAGGGTAGCGTGGGGTTTGTGTTTCAAGGTAAGAGGGAGGGGTGGTTGTCCCTTGGCTCAGCGTGAGAGCGTCTGCCTCGCCACGTCCCAAGTAGCCCGACTCTAGTTTAGTGGTGGGGCTCTTAGGCGTCAAAGCGCTTTGGGCAGACCATGGGAGCGAAGAGAGTCCACATGTAGAGGATGAGACAGACCCAGCAGGAGGCCATCTTGATCCAGAACACTGACCAGCTCCCGTCTAACAGCTTCTCAATCTTATGGCCATCAAAACTGCAAACGTAAGCACAAAACGAGAGAACTGAGCAACGACTACGAGACTCATTAACAGCTGAATGGTCCACTATGTACACCAGCTAGATGATAACTTTAGTCTGTCATCATTTTGATGTTCGGTAGGTAGCAGTGGCTTATTTTCTCTCTCTGAAAACAGCTGGCTGCTACAGCCGAAAACAAACGCTGCGAGAGTGAAACAAATCTGCAATGAGCTGAAATATGCTATAAAGCTCCATAGAGGGAACGGCAGTCAGGTGATTATTCCATATGTGTTGGCCACCATTAGTCCATAGTCATTTGATCCATGGTTATAACAAAAATATTGATTATAGCCACTTTAACCTAATTGAGACAATACTAAGGACCTGCAAGCTTATCCTTAATCATATCTTAATTAGAATAAAGTCACTACAGATATTTTTCATATCTGACATTTTAACTCGTCATAGCAGGAGAAGCAGTTATAACTAATAACATTAACAATGTCTCATGCAATTAAGTGTCCCAGAAAGCCACACCAGGATCCTTGGAATGGCTTATCAAAATGGAAAGCAGTCATTATTGAAATAATTAAATATTATTAATAACACCTGTTATGCTAAGGCATGTCAAAATGTTTGCTGAGAGAAAAGTTTGTTAGCGAAAGGAAAGAGATTTTATTGACCCTTATTTTAGCTATTTCATACATGAAATAAAGTAAAATATTGACTATTTTTGCACATGTATATATGCATGTTGATACTGTTATTAATTATATTTCCAGTTGACCAAACAAATATTCATCCTGTGATTGGATAATTCTACATATTGCTTGTTCCAAGTTGGTGATTATTTATTCTGCACTTAATGAACTGAGTGAGGTCTGCTTAGTTCAGTCTGATCATCCACAGTGACTGTGGTACATGAGCATACCCATACTGTATATGTCTGAGCATCACTTACTGGAACCAGTTGGTGACGGTCATCATGACGTACAGGGATCCCAGGAAGAAGACAGAATGGAAGTAGGCGTAGCTGTAGATGGTTCCTTCTCTCTCATCATACATCACGTTTTGGCCTCCACGAGTGTTGTTCTCCTCACCGTCATCTAAAAAGCACACATTAAAGAATTCAAAGAGGATGTGAGGGAGTGACACTTTTAATGTGAGAAAATGCCGTATAACACTGATGTCATTCTGGACTTGCTTATTTAAAATACATGCAAATAGCATATTTGTACAGGTGGAAATATAATTCCTATATAACTATTGTATATTTCCAGCAGGGGGCAGTGTCAGCCTACCCACAATTCCACTTTGCTTTTGGTCCTGCTTCACTCTGTCATACGACCCTCCTAGTAACAGTGACATCATCTATGTTTGCTGACCAATACTTTCTCACCCTCCTCAATCTGGCTGAGGAATAGCAATGAGCATAGCCCCTCTGTGTGCAAACACTACGGCTGGGCGCATATGCATACACACTGAACAGGCTGGAGTGGCAGGGGGGGGGGGGAGGAAAAAAGCAAGACGAGACAGTGAGGGGACATTTTTTTGACTTTCCTCACCTGTGTCATCTCCAAAACAGAAACAGCAGCGAGCTCTCTGCAGGGTGAAGAAAAACGTACAGGTTACCACCAAACTGGAATAGACACACATCTCTCTCAGGTGTAATTAGTTTAATTTAATAAGGACGTCTAATTTAAAGTGTCTGGTCAGTGGGGTTTTCAAGTCCTGTTAATCTGTTTAACCACACACCCTGGTGAGATATGAATATTTGTGTGTGTACCTCAATCTCTGGCTCACAGTTCCTACACACTCTGAGCGCTGCAGAGCTTCGCCTGGTGGTGGACGTCAGGCTAGAGGGAGGGTGGAGAAAAAGATAGAGATACAGATGGAGGGAGAGAAAGGTTGTAATTCCGTCACAATGTATTTTTCCATTAATTTGAAGTTTCAGATTGCTGCAGAGTCTAATTCCCTCTCCTTCAGGGAACGGCCACAATAGACATGATGTCTCCACTTGATGGGAAACGAAAAAAATCCATCGTTCTCTTCTCTCACACCCTTCGCTTAGCCACAGCCAATCATGCACTCCCTCTCAAGAGTCACAGCCAATCAAAACCACCCCGTCTCTGTCGCTACAGCCTGCCATGAAATGCATTACCGTTATTCAACATTGCAGATAACAGAACTGCTGTTAATGGGTTTGGCGTGTAGCCTCTACATAATCTCTCAACTCTCTCAATTTAATGATATAGCACTAACAAGAGATATGTTGTAGGGAAACTTGGCTTGTATTTGTCTAGACATTGAGATCAGGAAAAAGGAGAAGCAAGGTGTGTGCTTGTGTGTGTGTGTGTCTTACCAAGAGTAAAGGATGCAGCCAAAAAGGATAATGGTTCCAAAACCGGTCACAATCTGCTTGTCGCTCTCAGTGTCAGAGTTGAAGGAAAACATACAAACGGTGGTGTTCACACCATCTCTTTCCACCGCTAGACGTAAAGAATGGAGACAGAGATGGATGAGCCAAAAGAACAAGTAGAGGGAGTATTGTAAGGCGAGGGGATATTGTGAAAGATGCAGTGAGTGCGTGTGTGTATTTTGGTACAACGTATCGAGAGCGGGAGGCAAAGGGAAAATAGAGAAGTGCAACTTACAGTAAGTACAAAAGCACCAACAGCCTCAATAACAGCATACTTGAGTGTTACTTTGGAAGCATGTGCTGATATTAAATATTTATGGTAAGATTATCTTTACAATAGCGTCTCAGCATAGGATATTATCTTGACAGCGGCTGTGGAAATAGGAGCGCTGTAGGGATGGAAATGTACCTCACAATCTACAGAGTGATTTGTTTTAAGGATCACAACTTTCTCTAAAGCTCCAAGTTAAACTTTTTATCTTAGTCATAGAGATATGAATCCCTTATCTTAGACAGGCCTCACTGTATTGTGCCTATAGGTTTATGTTTTTTACACTCGAGTGTAACACAACAACATTTCACAAAACAGATGTGCAGGATTCTGTATTCTGTATTGATAACATTGAACACTTGACTTTCAAATCTGGGTCCTCAATCGTAAAATATGATTTCTGGCTTCTGAAATGTGCTTTAAATGTGTGTTTTATTGTCTCCATTATTTTTGGTTAATTTGAACCAGATGACTTACAATCAATATTTATTATTAAAAGTCACATGTTATGATATGAGCATAAACATTTTTGTAATTTCTTCAGAGTTCTTTTTTTTAAACTGTCAAACCACTGATGTCTTCATCACCACCAATGAAATGCATGCTAATCCTAAAACTCCATTAAAACACAGGCCACTGGAACAACTAGCTGTTGTTGTTTTTTGTTGCCATTTTAAAAAGGAGCAGTGTGTAGTATTTGGTGGCATCTAGAGGTGTGGTTGCAGATTGTAATCAAATGAACAAATATTCGCTCACTCTTCCCTTTCCAAGCCTGCGGTAATGTGAGCCGCCGAGTACAAGGCTGTGGTAATGCCGCTTGCCTAACTCAGAGGACATCCATACCATAATAACTCTGCTTTAGGAGCAATGAAAGTCAGAAGGCGACTGGCGGTGCATTGGTTTCACAAGTGTGCCTGAGAACTACCATGGCCTTCAGGTAACGTGAAAACGTGAGAGGCCCTCTCTAGAGTCAGTGTTGGGTTTGTCCGTTCCGGGCTACTGTAGAAACAAGGCGCTGCAACATGCCTGATGCCGTGAGGAGGCCCTGCTCCCTATGTAGATATGAAGGACTCGTTCTCAGCTAACAAAATCACAAAGATTCTTATTTTCAGGCGATTATGCCCTAATGAAAACATAGTTATGAATATAACACTCCAAATCTGCTAATAGATCCCCCGAAAGGCTACACAGTGACCCTTTTAAAAACACACTTCTCGAAACAATAAAAGTGCACTCAACATATATAATACCGGTTGATCGAACCCAACAATGGCAGTAACTACTAGTTGGAGATGGGTGTCTGGTCATACTCACTTTCTTTTGGTTTGCTGGAGAAGGCTGAGAAGGTGAGGTACATGACATACAGACTGATGACTCCTGGCTGCAGCAGGCCTGATGTGGGCTGCACTGTAGGGATACAACAAAGGTAAATAAAGGATTTAAATATCACTGGCTATACCGACAAGAGATTCGTGAGTCGGTGCAAATGTATTTTACAAAATAGTGTAAGTATTGTAGCTAATAGTATTACTTATCGTTACTTTCCATCATTATCTCAAATGTGTTGATATTTGTGAATTACTCTTTGTGATAAGCATTGTAGCTTTCTATAAATGGCATCTAAATGCAAATGCTCGTATTTTTCATTTGTATTACACAGTCAAATGAGATAATGTGCTTGCGTGTACAGGTCCTCACGTTTCTGTACGCATGGGGAGATGGCCAACAGGGAGATAATGAGGCACAGGCTGCCGTTGATGCCCAGGAAGATCTTGTTATATAAACAGGCCTCGGCGTCGGTGTAGAACACGCCCATGAAGACCAAGGCCGCCACCGCACCACTGAACAGCATCAGAGTTACGAAGGCCAAAGCTGCGTACCACATAGTATTATATTTCAGTCCTGAACTCCTGCAGACAGAGACAGAGAGAACGAGAGAGAGAGAGAGAGAGAAAGCAAACAACAGAAAGGAAAAAACACAAGATGAACAAGGGTAACGCAAATTAAATAAGAAAAAAAGATCAAGTGAACAGGAGGAAGAAAGGAAGAAAACAGACACAGGAGAGGTTGGCCTAAAGAAAAATTCAAAGAAAGAGAAAGTTATGTTAGTGAGTTATTTCTGCAGTTTGCAGAGATGAAGAGACAGGTTTATGGTTCTTTAAGTCCGGAAATTCAAGGTTTTACTAAAAAACTAAATGGGCGCAAGTGCACATACCAATACTTGTTTAGAAGTTTGGGTTTACTGCTTTGGTTACTAAAATATTAGACGTTTTTAAAACAATTTGCTGTGGTATGTGTGTGTTTGCGTGGGAGGGGAAGGGGAAAGGAAGTGCAAACTCCTCAACATTATACATCCTGTAATTCTAAACAGGGCCGGCCTGCTGACAAGCCTCCGCCCACAACAACACAAAGCTACACGACTCCCTCTTTCCAAACCTATTTGGATTCACGTAAGTGAGCTGAACTCTTTTGAGTTACCTGGACAAAAGAGACAAAAGCATATAGAAGACATGTTGCTCTCACCAGTTTGTGTTCCATCTGTGTGCGAACTCCACCAACAGCTTGAGCTGGATCAGCAGGAAAATGAACCCGCCAATTGCTCCTATGTAGCGCCACACTGTGGCATTGAAGAGTGGGAGAGACAGGGAAATTGCTTTAGAGATGAGACGACCTTCCAGCAGATATCTGCTACTTGTTGCACTTCGTGTCGTGAGATCATATTCAAACTACAGATAACGTGGCAGGTTCATTTAGAAGTTTGACTAGAGGGCAGTATGTTTGAGTGAGCTTGGAAAAGGATATGGCTAATGGAAAAAAAAAAACATTACTTGTTACTTCCACTCTTTTCTTATTACTTTCCTGTGTCTTCAACTTTTTTGCCACAACTGAGGTGGATTTACAGTACATGTATTTATGATCTATATTATTATGAATGTTACATATATGACGAATACGAGCTTTAAAAAAAGATTACAGCACTGTAGGTTTACTATCGAGTGTGTTCTCTTTACCTTCCAGAAAAGTTTCCTCTTCCGGGATGAAGAAGGCTCCAGCGCAGCATCCCACCAGCACAATAAACTTCGGCAACCAGAACCTGACATTTAAATCAGTCATAGCGTTCAACGTTGTACATTTTATATACAAAACTATTACACCTGACAGAACAGATTCAGCGTGACTTAGATCAGAATTTTAATGTACAGTGTTAGGAAGAGACATGCAAGAAATACATGTGTAATTCAGAACATTTAGTATAATGAACCCAAAAACACTAATACTAAGGTGCTTATGTTTATGACATAATTATGCTCAGAAAATCTATTCAGGGATCACCTGTAATGCTGCAGGATAAGGCTGTTTGCTTACAATGTATTGTGATTTTTGATGTTCACATTCTTAGAAACTGAACCGTACTAATGCCGGCATTAATGAAAACACGCCTGCGAGTTATGTACCTACCTTCAGCCAAGGGTTAGAATTTCTTTCGCTTTCGCCTGAGAGCTCACAAACGAGCACTATACATTAGCAGCCATGCATTATCGGTGAATATAAATTGTTTAAATGACTGACGGGACAAAAGGTGACCAGAAAGAGGAAGAAGGCCTTCTTACCCGTTATGCACGACCGCCCTCCAGCCTGTGCTGTTGTTGATGCGTATGGTGAAGAAAGCGAACAGTAAGAAGAAGCAGGACATGCCGAAGCACACCTTGTAGACAGCAGAGTAGCCAACCAGAGTTCTGCAGTTCTCCCCTGCATTAATCCTCTCACACAACTCATTGTAGAAGGGGATCTGATTGACAAAATCACAAACGCACAAAACACTCAGATTAGATTATCATGGAGTGCCCTCGCCCACACACACACACACACACACACACACACCTCTGCTCATGTTTGTCTAGTACGCGGCCTCAGAGAATAGGCCCAATAGCTTCCATTCTGAGCGTCACGCCTCTAAAGGAGCAGAAAGAGAGAACAGGCAGCAACAACAACCCCTCTTTCTCTCCGCGAAGCCTTCTTTCATTCCTCGTTCTCTACAGGCTGTTAGAGGGGCCTTACAACTAACTGTCAGTGTACACAAACAAAAGACACCGATGAATAAATTAACCGCCTTTTGTCGGCAAGTCAGAGGGGTTGGAGAAGAGCGAAAAGCAGAAGAGCGCTTGAGCACAAGAGAAAGATTGGCAGATCCGTCTTAAAATAAATATCCAAAATGTGTTTCGTCCCACAGTGAGCTGCATAAACAAGAAGAGCGGAAAACTGGGTAGAGTAGATAAGGACTTTGTTGTGGCCTTCAACAGGAAATTGGAAGTGCTTCAGTGGCTCAAAGCCAAGAGAAGAGACGACCTTTAAAAGATAACAGAATGGAGGCTCAAATATCTATTCCCTCCTCTCACTGTAGATACCTGAACCAAAGTCAAATACAAGAGCTGCTTTTCAAACACAAATCAATTGTTGAGAGAAATACAGACACTTACTTTGAGCTGGCTTTACTCGAGTATTTTGGTCACTGAGGTTGTACACATGGGTGAGACGCCAGCGGATTGAGTTGTCATCACGTCAGTGTGCACCACAGTCCAGGCCAGATCACAACATAGAGTAAAAAGCCCATTTTGGAGCTTTTGTCTCGCGTTGAGGACCATATTAGCATGTCCATGGTGTCGTGATTAAGAGGGAAGGGGGCCGGCTGTTTCAGACAGCTGTAAATCTCTGGAGAAAAGACCAGCACTCTCATACGCACAATGGCTGCTCTCTTAGCCGGGACTTCCCACTGTGCTCAGTGTGTGACTGGCGGTGTGTGTGTAAATGTGTATATACGTGTGTGTGTAACTCAGCAGGCTTTGCATGGGGCTATCAGAGGCCATTTTGTGCCTGGACAGGCCCGTTTACAGGGTTTTCCTCTGACAAGGAGACACACAGTTGGGAGTCGTTTTCAATACTGTACAGTAAACACTGCCGGAGAAAACAGCAGAAGAAGAAGAATGGGGAAAAATAGCCTAAAAAGCTCGCAGTCAGTTGGCGGTATACTTCCCAGGCTTCCGAGTCTCATGAATGCTGATACAGCAAATGTACTGTATGGTACCTCGCAACAGGGAAGTAATTTCTCAAGCTCAGATATTCATCTATAAATATTAACTCAGACAAAAGAGAAGGAAGGATGAGAAGGCCATGTATCACTACAGTCTCACCAGGATAACTAACGATATCGTATCAGTAGCCACAGAAGCCTTCCAGTTAAGTTGGAGTTTTTCAGAAACAAACCACAGAAAAAGTCTGATAATTATCCTGCATTATGTTGATTCAAAGACGTAAATTTTTGGGGGGAAAACACATGAAAGCCTTAAAGATCAAAAGAGAGAGCAGCAAGCCTCTTGTGTGTACTTCAGAGGCTATGTGGGCGGTTAAGAACGAAACACTACGACCCTGAACTCCTGCCTCCTCGATTATGGCCTCACCACTGAGATACACGTGGGATCTCAAGGAGAAATAGTGGGATGTCTGCTTTGCCTGCAGCAATGTTATAAATCTTTAATTTTGCCTGTAAGCGATGACATGTTAACACTCGTACGATCTCCGAAATGTTATTCTATTTATGCCACAGAGCCAAACACAAAAGTTGGCTTACCTGACAAGAGAACATCCAATTTCAAAATATACGTGTGGAGAGCGAAGCCTCCAAATTCATTCTTGCTCTTTCTGTAGTGGAGGAATACAGTGAGCCTTGACCTTATATTGATCTAATGTCCTCTCTATTACCGGTTATTAACTGTTGGGAAAAAACTAAAGACTAAGGAATGTTTTGCTCCAAAGGCCTGTGTCCTCATGTGAAACTTTGTGTGAACGTCCTCTGACACCAAGTGTCTCAGCTGGTGTTGTGATTAGGTATCACAGATGACTACTTGATGAGCATTTCATCCGTTTGTCCTAAATAAGAGAAAATAAACCTGTTGAGCATGTCAGTGTTTACGCAGAGCTGATTTGCAATCATGACGTTTCCTGATTAGGACAAGATGACCGTTAACAGAACGAATTCAACGTCTCCAAAGTGATGTTCCAGACCGTATGCAAATTACTCTGTGCCAACACATTTGTGTTTTATCATAGTGTCCGGAACTTATGCAAATTACTCTGCGCCAGCGCACTTGCCTGTTATCCTCAGTATATATGTCAGAGACTCAGAGACAAACCTCTGAGCAGCCAATTGACTCATATTCTGTATGTGTTCAACCCTGTCTCCTCCTTGCAAGAATAAATGTCCTGTTTAATGTTAATTGTTCTAACATTAACTTACTCTATATATATATATATATATATATGTCTGGAGATAACAAGAAGTATCTGCCTACGTGTCTCAAATAAGTATCTACATCTGTGTAGCTTCACAAATTGTATAAATGGATACTCAGAGAGCAGAAAATTGCTCTCTCAGCCTGAAACTCTGTTGAAGGTTGATTGTTGCCGCTTTGAAGTGTGGCAATTAAGACTCAGAAAGACACTCTTGTTTGTGAGCTCTATATTACAGGACTTCTGCCACACTTTCTTTTCCAGTTGTGCTCCATGTCAGCATGTGTTTCTGCATACTGCACTCTACTGTCTAATGGCACAGTCTACTGTTGGCTTGGTTATTATAGCCTCTGAGCCGACCCCCACTCTTCTATTCAAACAACGGAAGAATTAAGACTTAAAACCTTGGAACAAACCTATAACATTATTTAAACTATCACATTATTTACGAGAAAATCCACAGATTTTGTAGTCTTGACAATCAATAGAACCCTCCGTGTTTGTACAGTTATTTAAAAATTATTTTCCCGTCACACCTGTGATAGACATGCCTGTTAAACAAACATCTAACTGACTTTTATTTCCCTATTGTCAACAGCAACTGGGCTAAAACCCAAATCATAACTATAATAAGCCTTATAAATGTAGCACCCCAAGAAGTCAGCAGGCATGCTGCTTCCTATACAACTCATGAGCTCCAACCTGAGTTGATCAGAGTAGATCTCATAAAGTATTAGCAGTCATCACTTTACTACGGAAGCGTTTATCTGTTGGAGGCTTTTAGTTCTGAGAGTTTCGGAACCACTCCACTCAGTCTCCGTTTAAAACGACGCTGTTATGGAGCACAGATGAGAGCTTTAATTTTGTCTCTGTGATGTTTACACCTTCCTGTAATTAACACTTTCAACCATCTATTCCTATAGATTCTATTCCTAAATATACCTGTAATTTAAGAGCGTGTACATGTGTATGTGTTGTGGTTAGAGTGATACTTTGCTGTGTGTGATTTTTGTACTTACATTTATTTTCAACTGCTCCTCCACAGTGGGGGACATCATGATGACACAGACGACGGTGACCAGCACGAAGTAGAGGGCGTACATGATTCGGGTCCCTGTGGACTGCTTGATCTGGGGGCAGCTGCCACAGCAGCACGAGCAGGCCGCTGATCCGCAGCAGCAGGCCAGCTGCACAGAGAGAGAACAATGGAGAAAAGAGGGAGGGACGGGCAAAACATTACCGTATCAATTTCAGAATTTTCCACACGTTATAATAGAGACAATGTATTTACAATAGACATGGATAAGGAGAGACCGGGTGTGTGTGTGTGCATTTTGCAAACACCTCCCTCAGCTACAGAGGATACAGATGGAACGGAGTGATGGAGTGGACAAAAGGTGAAAATCTAACCAAGACAAAAAAACAGAGACAGAAAATAAAAATCACATGGTCTCTTTCCTCTATCCTTGAACCCATAATTGAGTTTAGACAACCTCCACAAAAAAAGAAGGAAAAAACCTTTAAAAAGGAAAAGAAAGGAGGAACCTCAGAGGAGCAACAGGGGAGGGATTCATCTTCCAGGATGGACCGACATGCAATGAACAGAATATGGACAGAAATAGCAGTAGTAAAACACGACAGTTGGTTAAACCTTAGAAGCCAAAACCAAAGCGCTACAGACACTTTAAGGCGGCGCCTGAAGGTGTCTCCTCCTCATGAAACACGATCAACACTTCTATCAATTCAAGGTTACAAGTTCAATGTTACAGTATCTAAGAGGACTGCTGTACTCTCCGTGGATACTTTGGTGTTTACAGATATGGTGAGTTCACCTTATGAAATGCAATATTCACTTGACACCCCTTAATTGTAAAAACATTATAGTAAAAGGTGCACGGTCAAGCATTTAGAGCATCTAATGGGTTTTTTATTTAATTGTTTAAAAGGTTGCAGCCATTGTGTCAAAATAGCGGCACTATCTGATGCCTTCTGGGACATTTTCATCTTTCAACTACTGCAGGTCTGAGCCGGAAGACAAAATGATGGCAGCTTACTGGACAGGGGGACACTTGCATTGAAGACATTCGCCTGAGTGTCTCTTTGCTCATTCATGGTTTCTATCCCGGTCTCTTTCACAGTGCCAGCTCTCGGTCAGCGCAGACAGTGAAGACTTGTCCGAAAACACACACAAACAGAGGCCTACTGTTTCTTCTGACGGGCTTTCATACAGCGGGGCAGTCTCTAAAGGACGGCCCTGTGTTCTATTTAGGAAAGAGCAGGATCTATAATTATACAGTATAGCACCTTTCTGTAGCCGCCCCACCCTGCTTTAGCCTCCTACTCCTCGCCTGCAGAACGCACACACTGCTGCGATGAGAGCTGAACTTCTGTTGTGGTCCACCATTGAGGTGTGGCCCACTGTAAGGCTACGTTGGTGCTGCACTGCTGGAGGCCAACACGCAACATTTTCCCCTTATGGGATGCAACTCATACTTTGCTAGTGAAAAGGGAAGACAAATGAGGAGGGTGGTAACAACAGGACCATATGGGGTGTCTCTGCCTTTGCTTCGATAAGGGGAAGTTACCAAATGGGGGTTGCAGTTTAAACAGAGAATGTTTGGGTGTGAAGATTCCCAGGGGTAATCAAGGGTAATAAAGAAAGATCTCTTTGGGTGACAAGGCTCAGAAGAGGAAGGGGGTGACTGGAGGGGTCAATGGGGAGCTTGAAACTGCTGATCAATTGTTGTAATGTAAATACCCGATGTTCCCCCCTACTGTGTGCTGAGATGCTTAAGAGCAGTAGATAAACTGAACTCTTGGCTCATCCTCTGCAGACTGCGCTGCAGTCTGTATGACGGTGAAGCCTTCTCTGCGCAGAGAATAAATACTTTAAAGACAAACTTCTTCTCTCAATGTTTCTTGTTTCAGTATTATAGGACTCACTCGGTACTATTGAATAGGTTTTTTTCCACCACAGACTCCTACAGCAAGTTATGAGAGGCTCTCTGTCCCTCAAGAAGATCCCATCCTCTCACACCAACTTCACATTATTTGGACACAACATCCCCCTCAGTAACGGACTCAAACTGGTCGCTACATTGTGATGGAAGATTTCTATGTTAATCAGAGGAAGAGAGTTTTTGTTCACAAATCAATAAAAAAAAGTCTTCAAAAGATTCAAAGTTGTCTTTGTCCGTTTATTCGCTTGCAAGAGGGAAGAGAATACCACAGCTACGTATTCAGTAGACTGTGGCAAAAACTTCGACTAAGTACAAGATTCAACATCATTTTATACATAGAGAGGCCCCCTCCTCTAGATAAATCATGCATAGGGGAGTAGAGGTCTTTTGACACAGGCTGTCTTGATCTGCTCATTATCTAGTTTCTGCCAGATGCAGAACCGTGGAACTGGGAACCAGTTACGGTTTCAAGGTAAGATGAGACTTTCACCTACATGTTCCTTATTACTGCATAGTTTTAACCACACGTAAGTTTCGGGTTCACAACACGGACACATAGTCGTAAAATATATTTTACCATTACAACATCCACACAGAAAGCGTGGCGTTCTATCCAGCTCAAAGGTGAAACTAGAATTGAGCCACTTCATTGCTTTACGCTATAAGACATTTGTGTGAAATTCTCATAATAAACACAAGAATTCTTGAGTTATGGCCAAAGATGTGTTTTACGAGGTCACAGTAACCCTTGACTGAACGCTCAAGGCGTTCCCTGAGATAGAATCAGTTTATCCTCGAGTCCAGATGGACATTTCTGCCAAATCTGAAGAAATGATCTCCTGGCGTTCCTGAGACATACCGTTCACGAGAAGCGACAGGACGGACAACCGGAAAACTTGTGGCCTCGCTCCACATCATTAATTTTGCTCAAATCTTCATTTACTTTTTGTTGTATATATTTTCTCTGTTGTAGAACATATTTGTCTTTATTGAAAAGGATATAGTTAACAGTCAAGATAGACAGGAAATGAGGGTAGAGAGAGACATAAAGAGAATGACATGCAACAAAGGTCTCCGGCCACAACGGGGTGGGGGGGGGACGTCGAAATTACATCGTCAGAGTCAGACAACCAAGTCCACTAGGACGCCCTAACTTATTGGTTCAACTGTTTTTTCTCCTGACCCGTTAATGCATCCAAGTAAGATCAGTTCAGTTCGCCTCTCAGTCATAACAGTAATCTTAGCCCACGTCTGTGGGTCTGTGCCCTAAGCCGGGGTCTGTAATCTAGCCAGCGTGTATTGATGCAGTAAAGCCAGCGTGCAACATTGTCTGATGTGTGGCGTTCCGCTCCAGATGCCAGTAATGTGCGCTACGCTGCAGACTCGTGGATCCACACATGGTCAGGATCAAGTTATTCTCTGCCCACATGGCTCTGCCTCCCTGCTCCCTCTGTCCAGAGGATTCCCTGACTGGCTGCTCTTGCCTGGAGCTGAAGAACAATTAGCAGTGGCCTTGCCTCTTTGATGCAAGCTGTGTGGTGTTGATTTGCTAATTGTCTAAGTAGATTCCCATGTGAAACCAAACTCTTTATTATTTCCATAAATAAATTCTAAATTTGACATCCTCATGCTATCCGGGCAACAAACACAAAGACTTCTTTGATGCCAGATCAACTAAGATCACGTGCAAACAATTTACCTGAGATACCACAGAAGAGTGCGTATAAACAGACTTCTAGCCTTGAATCTAAACAGAGTTTTAAGTATGTGGCCCCTGGTCTCCATTTGACTACACACGTCTGGATGAGCCGTTTCCGTTTCCTCTGCAGGGCACTAATGTGTTTCTCAATTCAGATGAACAAACCACAACAGACTGAAAGTAAGCAGAAAAAACAACAACAACAAAATGATTTAAGTCGTGAGAGTGTTTAAGTTTCATGCACACAGTTAGGGGGGGGGCCGAACTGATGCAGGGAGAAGGAGCCAGGAGAGGGGAATGTCTGAAGGAATTCCACCAGACACAAATCCAAAAATAGTATCCATGGTAACCATTGCTGACCCTACCCACTTAATGGGCCACCCCCTCCTCCTCCGCTGCCCCACCAGCATGTCGACAGGTGGCCGGCGTGTCTGCAGTGTACACCCCTACTATAATACCAACAGCAACCCCCCACTGGTGTGTCATTTCGCTATGGCCATCCGTCAGAAAGATCATCATCACATGCTGCAGCAAACATGGCACTTTGACCACTTGCCGGGTAGTCTCGCTTTACCAGACTTCAAATGAGCCAAGTCTCTCACAACCCTCCACTGAAGGCCACAAGCCTCCCTACACTGTGACTGTGGGACTCTCGAGAGACAAAGACTCGTCTCTTTCACACTCAGGCTGCAGCTCCCTGTTTCACTCTCTTCCTCTATCCTCCCCCACCCCGTTACTTGGGAGGGGTATTGCTATCATCTCATCTTTCTTCCTCCCTTTTGCCCTTTCTTTGTTGTCTTCAGCTGCCCTTTACTCAAAATCACTCATTCCCCAGCTAGCTGTTCTAGGGGTCGGGAGGATGACCATATTGCTCAAAGCCACACACACGCACACACACACACACACACACACACACACAGGAATCAGCCTTACACAGAGAAGATGGACAATGGCCACAGCAGTGAGAATATCTAAATGACATTCAACATGAAGCAAGTGGTTGCAGAGACAGAATTAGTCAGCATGACCTCGGATGGTTAAACAAGGACTCTGACCTACATCTGGATGCTTAATCAACAAACGTGACACAGTCCTACATATAGTCAATAAGACCACATCTGTGACCTGTTTATCAGAGTATTGATGATGATTACCATGTTTTTCCCCCTCTTCCATTCTCTACCGTCTTATTATCCTCAACCAAGCAGTGATGGAAAGAATTGCAGTATTTAACAAACAGGAAATGACAAGGGAAGCCAAAATCAAACAACTGGGTTAACTCAGCACATAGCCAGACAGACACGGCTGCTTACGCAATACAAACAGTCCAATTGCAAAATAAAATAGGTCACTCACTCTATCACAGTAGGCACAGGGAAGGAGAATCAGGAGGGTTAGACAGATGCAGAGCTAGTTAAGGGATTTCTCCTCCATCAACCAGCCTAGCCTATTCCTATAGGGAATAACCTAAAAGAATAAAGTACTATTGGTCGTACATGTGGCATTTCTGAAATGAGTATTTGGCACCAGACTAAAGAATCTGTTCTTCCTGTGGTTGACGGGGATTTCCATTACCAAGATTTAAAACAGAGGGAATTACTTTCATCAGCTGATATTGACCTTATGTTTATCAGTAGTGAAAAAGCTAAAAGTTTTCAGTGGAAAAAAACCCCAGACAGACTGATAGCTGAGATGAGCACTGTCAAAACAACTTTACAACTCGACAGTGTGACAGCTCAAATACATTCATCTTAGTTCCCCATCCTACTTCACTATAGAACATTCTGTCTGACATAAGTAGACTATGCTGTGGCTGGCTGCTTTACAATTGAGGGAACTACCTGTTGGTAAGAGGTTAATCACAGTGGCCACTGTGGATAAAGTTTGCCACAATGAATCATGACAGACCAACATCTTAGTCGAAACTGCAGAGGGTACACACCCTCTAACCTCAAATCACAACAATGGGTTGAAGGGAGCGAGGAGAAAAAAAGGAAAAGAGGTAAAAGCCAAACAAAAAAACTTTAAAAAAAATAAGACACGAGGCAGAATCTCTCTCATACTTCGGTTGGCCCAAGCTCCAGTCAAAGACTCCATTTCCTCTCATGTTGTGACTGACAGCTCCACTATTGTTCATATAGCTAGGCAGCTGTATACACACAGCAAAAATGTATCACTGCTCTGTTTCCTATACACAAAGGGAAGTCTTTGCTTCCCTCTTGGCAAATACAGCCCCTAGCTACAACCAACAGAGAGGAACTTAAGTCCGATGGAAATAAAGGAAGAGACAGACAAAGAAGAAGCTACAGTGAAGAGCTGAGAAATAAGGGCAGAAATGAAACAATCCCGTGCAGACGAAGGAGTCCCGTCACAAAAATATCCAAAGCAAACAGACCAAACAAGAACGGGGAAGACAGTCAAAAGACAAGGCAATATCAGATCAACGGGCACAGGCTTATCCAACGTCACGCTGTGTTTAGCCAACGGTCTGTTTCACTTCCCAAAGTGTATTGTTTACTAGTGTGATGCTTTAGAAAGCAATGGTTGAACACAAGATGATGTGCTTCCTAGCCACAGCCTTACTGTTGGCTCAACTGAGGCACCATGCAAAGAGTTAGCTGGCATTTCAGACGCTTACATCAGCACCCTCAACCCTTGCTCACAAATACTGAATTACACAGACAAGACATGGGAAGATGTGACGAGGAGGAGCTTGCGTAAGACGTTATGGCTGCCGCATGGCAGTTCAGAGGCAGACAAAAGAGATGAGAGATTGCCAGTGAGGTCACTGTGGGAAAACAAGCTCCTGCTGCTGCTGACCACAGCAAAATTCCTGAGGGCCTGCTGAAAACAGCAGACATGTCTCACAGGGATACAGTTGACCAGTTATTCTCAACGTATGTGACCCAGACTTCTTGTTGGTGGGGACTGGTACAGATGTTTGGTGAACGTATTTACCCGAGGGTAATAGTTGTACAAGTCAAGTGATTTTACAGACGGACACCCGTGTTGGTGTTTGTTGCTGGGCTACAGATAAACGTTCAGGATTTCACAATAATTGTTGATATGGGAAATCTCATTACAGTCAGCTGGCATTCTTAAGAATTGCAGAAATCGTTTTACAAAAATACACTGAAACGGCATCAATCATGTAATGAATATTTAAAAATAAAACACCAATAATAAAAGCAATATATTGGCTACCATTCCTCATTTATCAAATACTTTTGGCCCTTTTGTAGCACCCTGACCAAGGCAAGACAGCCAAGGCCAGAAATGTACAATGTCAAAACAGTGATTGCACATTCACAGGCCAGGGAGTAAGTGCTTGATGTCTAACTCAAGGACACTTTATCAGAACGGCTACTTGCTGGACCACAGTGTCCTCTAGGTCCTCTGGACTTATGTGCACTGCCAGCGTTGCCTGTACCGTAGCTGTGCTGCTTGAAACACCCACATGGTTTCAGTCCTGTCCCACACTTGCAGCCAACGCTTGCAGCGCTTTGGACAAAACTCAACATTAGTGGAAGCCTAACCCCTATCCCATCACAATATGGCCTGCATCCCTGATCCCACTGCGAAATTACAAGTGAGCTGCTCCCACGCCATCCGGCTCCCCTCTCCCAATCTAACCCAAACAACGCCCACCCTCCCCTACGTCCGCCTCCTAACCACAGGAAATTAACAGACCACACATCGATTTAGGCTACTCTAAAACTCAAGAGGGGCACATATATGCACACTCAAAGAAAAAGCTAATTACACATGGTTTACACATAAATAGAGATGGCGACAAAACTAAATGGGGTGCCTGTGACAGGGATTAGCACCAGCAGCGTACACAAGACTGATTTTATTGTTTGCCCTTCTTAATCCTTCCCCGTTTCCATCACCCCGTATTTGAAAAGAACAGGAAATAGAAGTGAGCTCCCTTAGAGGAGGGATGTGTCTGTGTAATTAAATTCCTGACCAGACCAGCTCAGCAGTGGTAACCCATATGGTCAAAAACAATCAGTTGGATAAAAAACACACTCAGCATTGAAGAAAATCCTCTCTTCATTTAAATATAAATCACAAGCTTGTTGTCTTTTCAAAGCAATTCTGCAACTTCATGTTATTACAAACGTGAACAATGAAAGCACCAATTAGTTTAATTACTGGCTAATTTGGAGATTATTTTCTTGATTAATCCTTTGATGTGTAAAAAGACACAAAATGGGTTTTAGTCCAGTCAACAGTCCAAAACCCAAAGAAATGAAATGTACATAGAGTACATAGAAAACCAGGTATTGTTTGCAAATCAGAAGCTGGATTACCTTACAATTACCTTAACAACAAATCAATCAATACTAATGACAAATCAATTATCAAAATTGTTGATATTCAATCGAAACAATGAATGATCAACTTATTGTTTCAGCTCCAATAGCAGCCATGCTATTTACAGTGGTGTGTATAATATGGTTTATTGTAAGGCATTCTGCAAATTCAAACTGACCTCAAACAGCTTAGAAGTGAGTCTGCCTTTTACAATTAACTCTGCAACTATAACATATTGTCCATAACCAATTAAGAAACACAATTGAAACCATAACATTTCTATAAGGCTGTTTAACTGAGAGAAGAAGTACCAGACGAGCTTGTAATCGCTTTGGCCTGAAGTTTTTCATCTGGGGAGCGAGATGTTCCTCATTGGTTGGAAAAGTGCAACAGTGCATTACTGAAAAGAAAACAAGAAAACCACAACGCAGACGCATTTCCACCACCTAATTACGCAGACAATAGGCGTCTGACTCTGTAAACCCAAAATGTTTCTCTGTTTCCGTGCAACACATCTGTAAGATATGACGTTCTGATAGCAGGTCGGCTGCTCCTCGCGGTGTGCTGCGGCTGCAGTTTTAGCTCGTTGCCTCGTCCTCTCTTTGTCTTCCAACGGCGATAACGTCACTACAGTGAAGTTATTCCATCATTTCAGAGAGGGCATTATAATATCCTCATGTTGTTAGTGAATAGCAGTGGCTGACATTGGTCTCGGGGATTCAACCGCGACGTGAAAACGACTCGCGTTAGCAGACGATGAATGGCTACAGATATGATACAAACAGTAGAAGAAGACCGAAGTCGACGTTACACCGAGTTTAACGCTCCCCTGTACCGCGTCATAGTATCATTCACAACCGTTGACCAACAAAATAAACAGCGGTAAGACGGTATTTGTTGCTCACCTGCGAGACACAACACGGCGTACACATTTTTGCGGGGAGACAATAAATAAAATCCGTTGAAGAGTGTGAGGAGCTCGCCGCTTCAGTCGCTTTCTTCCTCCTTATGAAACCACCACCATCACACGAGAACAGCGCGCCTGTCCTCCCCTCCCTGCCTGCCTGGCCGCTGGCTCTCCCCCCCCCCCCCTTAATTCCTCCCTGTCTCTCCTCCCACTGCACATCATCACCAACACAAAGCCAGATGTCACAAATGAATTGCAATAAAACACATTAGACCAAGGAATATTAAATGATGGTAGAACAATTTTATGAGATTTCACACTATTATTCAAAAAGATCTACAGTACACACGTCTATCGAGGGATCTGGAGCTGAATATAATAATGCCCCACATCATGTAAATGACTTAACACCTATTGGTAATAGGCAGAACATTTTCTATCACCTTTACGTCTGGCTCACATTCAGCACCTTCATACGAGGCAGTGTGTTCAATTCATTTGTGGAGCTGTTTTTATTTACTGTGGGATGAAATGATTCCACCAGCTGGGGAGGTTATGGCTTGGTAAGGAATATGAATCTGTGTTGTTTGGCGTTATGTTATTATGTAATCTTCAACATCCTCCAAATTACATAAAGTCCTAAGGGAGAACAGTAAACCTGTCTGTTTTGGTTAAATTTACATAAGGCGTGAGTTTTATTTATGCCACCGTCTTAATCACCCCACTTCAGATCATGCCATATGCTGATCTTGCTGATTCAGACATATGAGCAAATATGACATTCTCCCACCAACCCTGTGCTCATGTTCTGTAACAGCGTGTTGGTTCAACAGGGCTTTCATGGCCACCGCAACGGCCTTGGGATGAGCCTGAGCTGATAAGGCTGCTACTGTAGCTCTCCATGACTGTGCTGCTATTTGCCAGATCGGTCATCTGACCCAGTTGCCGAACACATACACACTCACTGGAGCCACTCACCGCCACCACAAAGTCATTGTGTCCCCTCTCAGTGCTGTATTGTGAGCATTTATGAATATAGGCACGATTCACACAGGCTGCCTTCTCTCTGAACTTATGGGACCATAACCGCAAACCCTCTGTGCCCAGATCCAAAATGTGGTCACACTAAACAAGAGGATGGTCAAATGTAAGCATTTATGTTGTTTTTTTTAAACTAAAACTAGTCAGACGTCCCTTAAGGGAAATTAATGCATCGTCTCATTGTGAGAACTGAAGCAGATGACATTTAACATTACACAGAAAATAGCTATCTGCACTGCTTTTGTTAAAGAATTTGATTTGGTTAAATATAAAGAGTGATTTTTTTTAATTTTTAAATCTGTGACATACTCTCATTCTCTTCCTCTCTGATACTGTTTGACAGAAAACCAAAAGGGCAGCAGAACACCTGCCAGAGCATCAGGCCTCAGACATGTCAGACTGCGTTGAATCACAGTAACGTTGAAGAGAAAGGACAGCGAGGGAACGATACGCCGAGCGACACGTTGTTGAATGAAACTGTCAAGCGTCGCCCTGTCTGCCCTGAAGAGGCATTATGGCTTTTTTTTTTTTTTTTTTCCCCACACACACACACACACACACACACACACACACACACACACACACACACACACACACACACACACACACACACACACACACACACACACACACACACACACACACACACACACACACACACACACACACACACACACACACACACACACACACACACACACACACACACACACACACACACACACACACACACACAATGAATCATATCTTCCAATGTAGTTTCATGCTGAGCTCAGGTAGTCAAGACCACAGAGTGAAAATCCCGCATTTGCACCATTTAAATGTATATACATGAAATAAATCAGGCTTGTTTGTTTGGTTGTTCGTTCTTATTTTCAGTCACATAAATATACATATTACAACAGGCTCCCAGAGCTGAGGCATCATTGCTACAATGAAGGAAGACCAGACGCTATTGACCTCTGTTGTACAGCAGTCAATCAATGGGGTGCTACAGACAGCAGCACCTTCGACCGAACCGTAGGCACAATTCTCAACTGATTTAACAGCTACTACCACTAAAATGTCCTAAAGTCAACCACATCTGAGCCCTTTGGTCTCTGCGCTGGACTTCTTCTTTTGCTTCATTCCAGTGGACGATCCTGAGCGATGCGGGACAGCTGAGCCACGGACTGGTGTGAAGATGGTCATCATCTGATTACCAAAGGTCCCATCAGAAAATGAGCTTCTTCTTCATCACAGCTGAAAATAACACAAAGACTGTTGTTACAATACATATTAAAAAACACTTCAGAACAATACAGCGACATACTGTATCTACACTACACGTGCAAGTAAAACAAGCCATAATGAGAAATCTGCAAACATCTAAAGTTTCCGTCTACTTTAAGTATTTGGAAATTCTCTCTGTAATATACTGTAGCATACAGCATAGCGTAGAGGCAACCCAGACATTTTACAAACCACAGGAGCTGGAAAAGCTTTGAACCTCCCAGTAACACCAAGGTCCTCCTCCAGTAAAACATAGCCTACCACAGTCCACTAAACTGTGTGTGTGTGTTCTACTTTGCTATATTCTGAATTTCTAACTGCAGTTAAAAGAGCAGCCAACACCCTTTGAATTGCTAGGTTCAATCATCGTGGTGTGCATAACCATGAGCACAGGATCGGTTCACTAGGCTAACATTTCACAACATGCTTGATGTAAGTTTGGTCTGAGTGGGATGTTCTAAAATGTCCGGCTCTAACATTCTGTGGCAGACACCGTTTAAACCATAATAATATTGACCGGCTTTATTTGACTTTGGAGGTACTTGGTGGATTAACAGGGGTACAATATAGCAACTGTGAGCTAATATGTGTGGATTACTTGTCTCCAGGCCCTCGATTTTCCTCTTGAGCCCGATTGTTTCCTTCTCCCTCAGAGCCTCAGCTGAACCGTTGGGTCGGGGGAGTAGTGGACCAGGAGTGGGACCAGGTCGATTACTGAAGTACTTCGTTTTCAGAGCCTGGAGAACAACAGACAACAGTATAAATAATGTCATCACCTGCTGATGGGCAATCAGTCCTTCCAAAAGTACACTGCAAGTATGTATTTACAAGACTATCTTCTTGTATACGTCTATTTTTGTCACCTTATTCACTGAATGGAGTCTGAAAAAAAATGCCAAAAGATGTAGGAATTAACCGTTTCCAAGAAAAGAAAAACATTGTTTCATTCCTTGTATCTCACTCTTTGTTGTTCCCTTCTTTCTGTTTCCAAGAGAGCTCAATAAAATGCTGATCATTGGAAAATGTGTAGATTAAAAGACATCTGGATATGTGTCCTAGACATCATGTTGATCAAACTCACCATTAGGGTAATGGTTTATTGCAACACATCTCTCAATATCTCTTAACTTAATATGTAAAATGTTCCTTGAGACTTGTAGTCTTCAGTGTCTGCATACATTTAACAATAGCACATTATTCCTATAATGCTTCAGTGGTGCGTTACCTGTGTAGCTGTGGTCCTCGTCAAGGGGTTAAAGGTGAACAGGCCCTGTAGCAGCTCCAGTAAGTCGTCTCCAGCTGCACTAAATATATGTTCCAGCGGTGTCCCAGGAAATATTTTGAAGGACACATAATCTGGTAGACTATTCATTCCCTGCAGACATATAGGACAAACAAATTAAACAAGGGACTTCACTTGTGAGCAAAGCCAAAACATCCATCACTGGGAAAAAAAACAAGATACCAACCGGCCACGTTTCTTCTGTAGGCGTCCCAAGAGCCTCAAAGATCTTTGTCAGCTGGTCAAGATCTGAGTCTCCAGCCAGGAATGGTATCTACAGCAAAGGAGACATGCAGGGACGTAAGCAAGGAAGCAAAAAATAACAGCATTCCTTGTTACTGTATGAATATATATCTCTTTGAAGTGAGGTTTGTGCACCCGAAGGAGTAACTCTGCCAAGATGCATCCCACTGCCCACATGTCAACACCCACACCGTACATCCTGGCACCAAACAGGAGCTCAGGGGAGCGGTACCACCTAAGAAAAGGATCAATAGACAGAGAGTTACTTTGTACAACTCTTAAAACAGGCATTACGTACACTACTCCTCCAGAGAGATTAATCCTGTTGAACTAGAATGAAGCCTACTGCACCTGGGAAACCTTGAGATTCTTTAGCCAGTAGGGGACGAGATCTCCACGAGTCTAAACATCTATTTTAGCATACGTGCTGTCACACGTCTTACCTTACCCATGTGCCTGAAATTAAGGTGAATTGAATCAACCAGTCTCAAATGTATTTCCTAATGACAGACAATTAATTTAATTAAACTAAGCACATGAGGATTCATTTATCTAAATTGATTTTGTTCAGGAGATTTCTGCTAAGTGAACCAAAAAGACAAGCTAATGTACAGATTAAGATCTGTATTAGTCACACACTCTGATGGACAAAAAGCACAGACCTGGTAACAACTTGATGTGTGTACACTCTGTTGGGGCTGCCAAACGCTTTGGCCAAACCAAAATCAGCCAACTTCAACACTCCATTGCCGTCTAGCAGCAGATTATTGGGCTTCAGATCCTGTACGTACAAAGCAGCAAAATGTAAATTACTGACTGTGTGTGTGTGTGTGTGTGTGTGTGTGTGTGTGTGTGTGTGTGTGTGTGTGTGCTCTTACCCTGTGTAGGACCCAGTGGTGGTGCATATACTCTAATCCCTGTAGGGTCATGAGGATGTAGGCTTTGATGTTGGCCGGAGTCAGGACTAGGCTGGTGTCTTTGATGATCACCTTAAAAAAACAAAAAGAGCTTAAGTAAGGCCGGATATCTGAAAAGTAATAATCTTCATCCATTACACTCTGGGCTCCACATTAAAAATGACTCCTACCAGAGCAGACAAGAGAACCAAAGACAACATGGATACATCTCTGACGACGTAGACACAGCTGCTGCCAAGCCAAACAGCGCAAACCAGATTCAACCTCTCACCCAGAATCTCCATTGTTCCTCCAGCTCCACCATCACTGACTCCACTATCCTGCCACTTCACTTTATTGGTAAGAAAAGCATCAAAACATCTGTAGTTGATAAGCTCATGCAGCCAAATGCAACCTTGTGGCCTAAAAATAGTCTTTCAGCACCAGCAATAAGATGAGCATCATATTTCATCCTCATGTCCGTCTGCTGCCTGTGAGACACTAATGGCATCAATTCGCTGCGAGAGCCAAGAGTGGAGTGTTATTGATTTTTTTTTTTTTTAAAGCGTAGTTATCTTGTTTTGCATCGTTCTATTAGAGCCTGATATATTGGTGGTGGGCGCCCATCTGGAGCCTCGTATGCTAAAACAAACCAGAGAAGGAAAATAAAAGCCTCAGTGACCTTGCAGAACCACTTAATGGTTAAACGGGAGCACTCACGCTGCTTTCTTCGTCATCCGGCTCCTATTTTCAGTGCTGCTCTCTACATCTTCTGACCTTACACCCCTCAATTACAATCTTTTCATCTATTCGCTCATTCTTTGGCCTGCTCAGCCAGTCACAGACAGAAAGCTGAACATAGCATCAAACTAAATATTGTCAGAGTTGCCACACACCTAAAGTAGATATTTGTGGGGAAAAATAAATCACTAATGAAACCCAGCTTTTAAATCTGGTTTTTAAATCTCCCTGATCTCAATTAAGAGGGAGGTTATAAAGACTGAAATTTCCATCTGGTGGCCTGCTAATGAAATGCAACATAAAGTTATTTTACGACCATGAATGAGTGTTGTAAACTCTCCACACGGATATAGATATATATATATATAGTACCCATCAGACACCAGTGTTGATAAATAAGCTGCATGTCTCACTGTGTGAACAGACTGGGATCATTCTTTTGTGTGCAAGGACACCTCAGGCTTGACTTAAACATTGCTTTTCTACCTCTGAAAAACAAACTGTAACAAAGAAATACATTGATATAAATTAGCTGAATTGTTGTTTATTATTTCAATAATAAATCGTACACCAGCTAGAATCACGATGCAAGTGTAAAATGTTTTAATGTTGCAACAACTTGGTCAAAACCTAAACAGGAATTAAAATGTCCAGTATCTAATGTAAATATAAACATAGAATTTATTAGATTGTCACAATTATCACCAATATCCAATCCAGCTATTTGAGTCAGTATCGGCCCGATATCAGATATTCGGTGCATCCATATTAATGACAGACAAACCCTCAGAGCTTTACTATTTTAAGTCTTGGCTAATATCTTTCCTGATAAAAGTCATTCAAGACACACTCAGGAAATGCAGTTTCTCAATGGGTAATTGTGAGGGTCTGCATAATATCGCACCATGGTATTCCAGTCTATCCCTTGAAAGACACAGACGGACAGAGAGTTTCTGAAAAGAAAAGAAAGTGTCTCACCTCCAGGTCTGTTTCCATGAAATCAAACACCAGGCTGATGTTAGATTTGTGTCCAAAGGCATCCAGCAGCTAAAAACACAAAATACTTGACATGTTAATGCTCACTTCAAGTTAGGAGAATACTTACAACATGGTCGTTTTCCTTCACAAGTAATACCATTTACATATTAATAAGATTAAAAACAATTCTGACACAATGGATGTTTACCCACCCCAATGATATTTGTATGATGCAGTTCCTGCAGCAGTTTGATCTCTCGAAGAGCAGTCCTGTTAATACCTATTGATTAGAAACCATTCATTAGGTGGGTGGAAAACTGCACTGTGTGGTGAAAACATCACATGTGTGCTAGTATACATAGTCATATACATATATATAGTCAGTCAGCATTTAATTACCATCTTTAGCCTCAGTTCTGTGGCCAACTTTAATCTGCCAGAAAGAAGAAAAAAAAAAAGACAACAGCTTGGTGTTTACCGTCTGCATAGCATACAAATGCTAACAGACGTCTAAATGTAAGCTAATTTATTTTACCTTTTTAATGGCAACTATGGTATCAGTCGTTTTGTCCCTGGCTTTGTACACTGTGGCGAACTGGATGAGAGGAACAGAGAGAGATAAGTACAGAAACACAGCGCCCGAATGTCTATTTATTTTACAGCACTGATGCTGTCAGCACAATAGCATGAACCAGCAAGGCTTTGTTGACATTAACAACTAGCTAACACTTGTTAGCAAAGCTAACATGCTTTCTACACAGCCACTCAGAACCCGCGAGGGGAAGAACGTAGACAGATATTAAGACCGAGATAACTGATTATTGCCGAATGAGTATTGCCTATTCCTACCTGACCCTCTCCGAGGAAATCCAGTTTCTCGTATCGTTTGTTTCTGGATTTTACATCATGCGCCATGGTGGCTAACTGTCAGTTTCACGAGGACACTTCCTGCCTAGTTAAAGGTCCGTTTGTTCTCATTCCGGGTCAAAGGAGGTTTTGTATTGACCAACACCGCCACCTAGCGGTTCAAGTTCACACTGAGAACACTATATCAACTTGGATAGTATTATGATCAATTCTATTTCATTTTTAGGGATTGTTCTGATTGTGAATATTTGTATGCACTACTGTGAGCAGAACAAATAATAAGATGATATCAAAACTAAATGAAATAATAATATATCGATAATATTCAAATATTTGCTTAGTACGATTTCTTAAACAACTAAAGAAAAATAAATCTCAGCTCAAATTTGATCTGTTATCAAATAACTAAAAACTTAACTAAAAACTTATGTAGCAGGTTTGTATTATATCATATTACATATATCATATAGCGTTTCTTTTTATGACTATTACTACAACCACTACAAATAAGAATATTAATACTGTGATTTTAATACAGTAAAACAAAATCATAGTAAACTTCGTATGATTTCTTAATTATTGACAGAACCACAAAACTAATCTCAACTCAGATCGTATCTGTTCTCAAAGTCCTGTAACATTTCACAGTTAGGATGCAATATGCAGTACTGTTATGTTCAAGACAGTTTGCCTTTTTTTCATTTTTTTTTAGCAGTTACCAGTTTGACATTGGTCTCTTGGGAGTCTCTTCTGTCAGTTAGGAAGGTTTTGTGATCCATGCACCGCTGAACACATCTCTACATCCTATCTCCATACATATAGATACCCTCCCATCCCACAGGATTAGGCACGGCTCCTCTCCTTTGACCCTCCCTGCCTCTCACACACACACACACACACACACACACACACACACACACACACACACACACACACACACACACACACACACACACACACACACACACACACACACAAACTCACATGCACCCTTTCTCTCTTCCACTGACTTTCATTTTCATGTTAAGTTTGACAAGAGGAGTGTGAAGGATCAGCAGGCCTAATACACCCCTCAGTCTTCCCTCAGATGCCTGCACATTCATATCCTGACAGCTCACAGATGTGACTGACAGGACCGTATGTGCCCATGCAACCATGCAGAAAAGAGAAGAGGAGAGGAGAGAAGAGAAGAGACTTCAGCAGCAGTCTAAATCTTTACTGGCATTGTATCATCAACCTTTAGGGACACACAGGCGGCCTAAACGTGGAACATAACTGTCCGGTGGCAGACATAACTCAGACCCACTTACATCATTCGCTCTAAAACAAATGTGGCATCTTGATATCCTCCTCTAATTCTTGTTATGATTTGAGGGCATTCTTGTGCTCATCCCTCTCAGTCTCTTGCTGAGGCTGTGGGTGAGGAGAGTGGCAGCTGAGTTATGGAGGCATAAGTGATTCTGGTGGCGTTTACACAGTTTTTCACAGTAAATCTCATGATAGCATGGGTAACATTACACACAATAACTCACTCTGGTTATATGTCACATTAGCAGATGGTGATGCTGTTGAGCTAGTGTGTGTGCATGTGTGTGTGTGTGTGTGTGTGTGTTTGTGTGTGTTTAGGCCTACCTCTGTTTGACGGGCAGGAGGAAAGTGAAACCACAGGGCTGTTTATCAAACTCATAGGAAGTAGGTGTTGTTAAGCGAGGACGTGTCGCACCACCACATCCTGCTGCTGGGAGGCAGCTTCAGATGGGACAGTGTTCACACAATGTACAGTAAACAACAAATGCAGGCCAGTTGTTTTTTGTGTGTTTGTGTGTACCTATGGTATGTGGCCACTTCATTCAACACTGTACACTGATTGTATAGCCATGATAATCTGGCCAGTTGTCTTTGAGAGAGTGAAGAGGAGGCCTTCAGTTGGTCCCTGACAATGTTTTTTTTTTTTTTTTTACAGTTAATTTCCTCTTTGCATAACCCTATCTAACACTAGTTCTGTCACACACACTAACAACTGGGAGATTTGATTAAAAGCTTCAGTCTGCCCTAAACACATCTAAAAAGATTAGGATGAATTTCGGACAGAATTCTGGTTATTGTACATTAACCTCCTCTTTCTGTTTTAGTTGGTCATATTGCTCCATTGGACATTTTAGCCGGATTACTTGCCCTCTATTAGGAAAAAATATTGGAAAGATAAGGTTGAAAAGGAATTTCGATACACTGACTGAATGTGTATAGGTGAAAAAATGATTCAGCGCTATCGCAGCGATCCGTATCATACACCTGCTACGTCTCTGTCTGCGTTTTACTCTCAGAGTCTCAGGGGATGTGGCAGTGTTCTCTCATCAAGGGAGTTTTCCTCTTTGTTTCTGTTTCTGACTCTCTCACACAGGCCCACACAAACACGCACACAACTGCAGCTGTATCTGACCACATGCAGTTATAACACAACAGGATGTTGTAGGGTGGATGTTTGAGGTGTGAAGGTTCACACAAGTCGTGACAAACAATATCTGTTCCTGAGAACTAATTATTCATTATTCATGCGTATAATGGACGCTTTCATTCTTAATATGTTGCATGTTTTTTCCTTAATAAAGTGTAAAAGCCAGGATTGAACCCAAATGTATCTAACTTCTGACAGTGACTTACTGCAACCACTCACAGTCCACAACATTATTCACTTTGCTCATTTCACATTTATTTTTTTGCAAATGTCTGTAGTGACAAGACAATACAAAAGCAGAAGGACAAACAGAAGGACAACCATTATCTTCCTTGCTGCCGTTTGTTTACAACCAACGCAGAGATTCATCAAATTGGTGCTGTCAGTCCCGGGCTCCATTGTTAGACGCCAGAACTGTCAGTTTGAATAAATATTAGGGCAGAATTTATTCTTTTTGCTCTCTATTGTCTTCCTCCAGCATCTGAGGCATCAGCATACACCGGGGCTTGTGGAGGACTTCAAGATGAGCCCACTTGATAGCTCGGCTCATACAGAGACAACATTATGATAATGTCCCTATAAGTAGCAGGGGGATGGGCGCAGTGTCATCTCTTCACATAAACAGAGCCAGCGGGGAGTCCGCAGTCAACTGCATTTAGGGCTGTCTTTGTTGTTGTCTTAGCTCCCATCTGCGTTGTTGTTTTGTTCTGGTCTGCATCTCCTCTCAGACGTCGTTATCGCTCTCATTAGAGGAATCTCTATCTCAGCCCCAAATGGAGAACAAAGTCTTCCAATAACTTTTTCTCTCCCTTTGTTTGTGTGTGTGTCTAGCGTTGTATATGCAAGTGTGACTGCATGTGCAAACAGCAGGTGGCCACTTTAGTCCTTCAGAGAGACTGTACACCGTGTGCCGAGCAGTTCTGTTTTAATGAATTGCTGAGTGTTGCCTATATGTTCAGTTTTTTTGTCTTAATTACTGGTGAACAGTAGGGAAATACATTTGGAGACACAAATAGAGGATGTGTGAAATGTGGGTTGCAGGGTGGATTCAAACAGTAGGTAGGTAAATTAGGGAGAAGAAAAGGCCATTCTGGTTCATCAGAGTGTATCAAGAGCAGGAGATAGCCCGAGTAGTGTGTTATCCAAGAAGTCGTTTACTTCATTAACCCAGCCAGATCACGGAGGCCTCAGTAATCAACCTTGTCACACGTCCCATTAACTTCTCACTCTATCAGCATGGCCCTTGCTCCTTCTGACACACACACACACACACACACACACACACACACACACACACACACACACACGCACACACATATGCACTGTTTCTCACATCTGTATCTGCAACACACAAGGGCACGCTATCACACACACAATTGCTTGTTCCTTGCATGCTTTCAATGTCTTACTCACGGCGACAACCTTTTCTCCTGTGCGCACACACGCGTGCACACACGCACACACACACACGCACACACACGTGCACACTCTCTTCCTCTCTCTCAGCTAAGCCCATTACCTCTGTCAGTCCCAGGGGTCTCTCAGCACTGATGAACCCTCTGCTGCCCTGTGAGATTAGTGGACTCCCTGAGAGAAGCCCCTTCATTGATTGAACGTGAGTCTCTCCTGCTCACAATGTCAGCTCAAGGTTGGCATGTTGACTCTGTCTTTCCCGGCGCAGTCAAGTGCTGTAGCTTTGTTATGAATACCAGTGTATTATTATTATTTAAGCTCTGCTGACTCCACTGCTTATATTATTCATAAAGACAGTCAACCAATTATTGACATTCACCTTCAGAGCTTCTCTTTTCTTCCTTTCTAAATCCTCCTCTCCAGTGGCCCCACTTAAAACATTTGCCAAAGCATTTATTAATTGTTAAATCTGTTTTTTTTCTTCACTTCTTCATCTCAATCTCCTTTCTCCCCATCGATGAAACCACAGAGGAACTGTTGCCACATAAAAGCCTCGGCATTTGGTAAAGTGGTTTGAATGAGATTCACTTTTATGTATTGCAAATCAGGCATGGGGAGGCATTTACTTTGCATCCCACTTGAGGGAGTGAAGATGTTTCCGACAAAAAGGCAGGGAGACATGAAGGAATGGGGCCAGCTCTCCGTCTGTATAATAGAGAGTTAGATAAATGGCTGGATCAGGAAGACAGATTGATCTTTTTATGTTGAACTTGATGAACATGAATGATGCAACAGATTTCCTGTAGCGGTGAATAGAGATGAAAGCATTATCTAGATATTTAGATCATTCAGACAGGAGCCTTGCCCTGCTCCGCTGTCTCCTTCTTCCCCATCATAATTCAATATTTACAGTTTAAGCTGGAAAACTGCTCCCTCTTGGCTGCCTGTATCTTGTATCCATGGCAACAGATTCAAGAACAGAGTGCGGTCTGTATCTTGCCATGTGTGTGTGTGTGTGTGTTTGCATGCGTGTCTATGTGTAATGTTTACTGATACACTGCAATTGATTGGTTGTTGGGGAGCAGCTGTTGACCCCCTCACTCTCAGGGGTCTCTTTGTATTTTTGCACACATCCCAAATCAATAGACACACATGAATGTGAACAAACACACACACACACACACACACACACACACACACACACACACACACACACACACACACACTCATTTGTTATTCTATACTCGTGCAGTCTTAGAATTTATCTCCAAAACCCTACAATCCACATTAACCGTGATCCTGATTTTAATTTTGAGCTCAGCTTACAACCCTAAACCCAGTTATAACTCTAGTTCTTTATTGAACATCATTCCCTGAAATAACCCAGAATTATCTTAAAAGCAAGGAGCAATAATGATAATAATCTCACAATAATTGCATTTGGACCTCATAAAGATGTAGTTCAAATGCACACAAACACACACATGCAGTAATACAATAGTGGCCCCATGCCCATAAGTGAGTGAATGGGTTATACAGAGTTGCTGTTATGAAAACACTCCCAATGAGTAGAGACTCTTTATACACACACATAACACGTTTGTGAATCTAATCAATGTGCCACAGCAGGGGAAGTGAAAAGTAACAACAGCCAAACCACCGACGGCATTGCACAATTTTGAAGTTTGAAACTGTGCTGAAGTGTTTACATGTTACTGAGCACACACAATCACAAATACCACCCCGGCTAATGAAATACCTCCCAGTGGGTGCTCAACACGTGGGCATGCGCAGGCAACTGCACACCCACACTCACACGCCGGGGATGAGAAACAGCTAGTAACTGTGGGGCACCGAGAGGGAAAGGTCATCTGACCTCATTTGCATTACTTGTTAATGTTAAAGGATGTTTTCCATACAAGGAAGGTCAAGGTTTGCATGGAGATGCAATATAAACACAACTTCTGACAATGATGAATTACTGTAATGGAACAACTGTGGCTTGTTCAAGGTTGGTTGATGTGGGTGTTCCGCCCTGCTGTAATTTGACATATTAAAGGGAAAGCACCAGCACACGGGCACACCTTAATCTACCTTTATTCACCCACTCAATTCCACTCACACACCCTTCCTGTCTTCTTCTGAAGCAAGCGAGTGTTGTGGCAACTTTTGTCTCAGTGATCACACATGTTAAATTGGACTTAATTATACTGCGCCTGTCAAATAACGTCATCTCAAGTCATCCAAGCAGTTTCGGTTTATGGGCAAACCGTTAAGACAATGGTGATAAACGTTATTTATAGGTTACCCCACGGGATTGCAAAATGTTTCATGTCAAAACTTCCCTGAGGATGTGCAATAAAACATCTGATTCGATTTATGTTTTTCGTAATGACTCAGCAGAGGTTTGCATGGCTGTCTCATTGTAGATGAGAGAGTGGAACCACTGATTATTTTCTTTCTCACACTTTAGATCCATTCTCTTTAGCTGTCTGTGCTTCAAAACTATTCATTTTGAGGATAGGCCTATTTTGTGATCATCGGTTTTGTAGGATGTTATTCATTCATTTGATGTATTTACATTTGAAGAATTTGAATCCACTGTGTGTCTTCATTCATATTTAAATTGACAATTTAGCAATAAGTGTAAGTGTTTTGTTAACCTTAACTATTCTTTTAATATTTAATCTAATTCTGTGTTATGTGTTTTGCAAACTCTGTGTTGAATGTAGAATGTGGTGCTGCTATCTTGGCCAGGACAGACACTTTAAACTAAAGTTAAGTGAGGACCTTTCCCGCCTCATATTTCTGAGAGGCATACCTGTGAGTTTACCAAGAAGGACCATAGATGTTCAAATGGAGTCTGACATTCTCTGGTATTAGACTATTATCTGGTCAATGTCGCAGCAAAGTGGTGTAGCGACTGACCCAAACAGGATTGACCAGGTTTCAAGCCTCTGATTTGGTAAAACTCATCATCTGTTGAACTGCCAAAGCAGCAAAAGTAATATATAAACATTTAATCGTTGTTGTTTCAGACATTTTTAACCAAAATTCAATATTTATAATGATCCTACACGTTTATCCAATACATATTCATGTTAAAAATAATTATGCAGGCATGCATCAGTATTTGTTGAAAAAAGTGCAAAACTTCACGCAGTCCTTACAGTGACTCAGTCAAAACAGCAGGCCTCTTGCCAGATGTTGCTTTCACCCTGTGTATTACAGTCCCACGGGAGAAGGCCATGGGATTTAGGGGAAGGTTGCAAAAGGAGACGCGCTGAGCGTGTTTGCTGCCAGCTGGAGGCGATGTCGCTCCTCCTCTCCTCTCTCCTCTGCTCTGCTCGGCCACTGAGCTTTCAGTCTGCTGGGTGAGATCATTACCAGACACCAGGCTCCGGGACCTGACATTCACCGATCGGAAAAGCAAAGAGAGAGAGAGAGAGAGAGAGAGCGAGAGAGGGAGAGAGAGAGAGAGAGCGAGAGAGAGAGCGAGAGAGGGAGAGAGAGAGAGAGAGCGAGAGAGAGAGCGAGAGAGAAAACCCTGATCCGATGCAACCGGCGAGGTTGAAAGCGACCCAAACCACCGTCTCCTGCCTCGGCTCCTCAGTCTCCCGTACTGACGGATGATAGCGCGGTCTGGCTGCTGACATTTTCCCGCTGGATTTGGGCTTGTAGTCGGATGCGGGCTTGTTTTGACTGCAGTAATAGTCCAACTCCCCCCCCCCCCCTCTCCTACCCTACCAACCGAGTAGCGGATTTGCGAGGGATCTCAGCGCTGTGCAGCTCCCCGAGTGACCAGTGATCCTGCAAGGCACCGGGAGACGCTCTCTGCACCGCCGCGGCTCCCACCGCACGAGTCAATCCGCACGAGCCTCTAAAGATCTTATTTCTGCGAGGATTGGACATAAGCGCCAAGTTTCCAATTGGATTCCCCCCCCCGTGTGTCTACCTTGCTTCTGTCATCAGATCGGCTGCAAATCCTATTTTCGCTTTTTTTTTCTTTCCTAAGCACCGTTGACGCCATTTTCCTCGGGGTTTTCTGTCAAAAGATATATACCTACATATATCCTGGCACCGTTTGACAGCTCCCCGGGAGGCTGTCATCCCATCCGTCGCTTGTGTAAAATGTGTCTAAATGGATTGTAAATGATCTTGATAAAATATTTACACGTTAGAGCCGAGTGTGTGACAACATTAGACATGGGTAAGTAGTCCCGGTTGACTCGCCACATTCCACACCTGAATACACCTTTTCTACAAATGTGTTTCATGTTCTTATAAATGTTAATAACTCATATGTGTCTGCTTTTCACGTTTGCTTTTTACATGCTACCTGCACCAAAGTAGTTTGTTTGATATATATTATGCTATGTCTCTGCCGTTTTTATTGTGTAATTGACGTGAAATATGTGGAATTGCTTGTAGTTACATGCCAACAAATTCCGACTAAACATACGCACGCGTGCACATACTCAGAGCACCACGCGCACAGTCACGCACGTAGACACAGACCGCCCAAAACAATGCTGTACCACTCAGTCTCCATGCACACTGTGTAATACCTTGGTAATTAGATAGTACTAAGATAAACAGCTAATTAGGTCAATGGGGTGAAGTGTCCACTACACGTTGATCAAGGACCAGCTCAACCACGGCTGTTCACACTTAGTTTAAATGTTGTTCTACTGGATCCAGCACCTTCATAGTCCATCACATAGCATCACAGTCTGTGACATGCATGCATGAGAGAGCCGATGGTTGGTTCTCCTTCAGTCTGTCAAGAGTTACGTCATATTGAACTGTATCCTACAGCATATTTTAAATATTTCTGGTTTGGATGGATCTACTTGTTCTGGTCGAGTTGTGGAGGCTGGAGAGGGACAACTCAACTGCCACATGAATGATGTCAAGTGCTGTGGAAGTTGCTATTTGAAGCACACTCAGTATGCGAGGAGTGTGTTTCATTCCTCACTTTGCATTCAGTCGGTTTTGTTTTTCAAATGTAGCACAAAGTCCACACACGCCACTGTAGCGTGAGTACAGGGATGCCAGCGTACATACAAATGACATGTAGTGGGCTTGGTGGAAGCCAGCGCTCCTCCGCTCTGGTTACGTTTAGCAATAGCTGATCACTTTCACGTGGGGGGTCAGACATTTTGGCCATGCTCTGGCTGTGTGGAGAAAGATGACGGGAGAAAGTGAATGAGAGTATGCCAGTGTTATCAGCAGCCCCCCCCCCCCACCCCAAAAAAAACCTCAGCCACAACCACAGCACCAGAAGATAAATAGACAAGCCCAGCTGAGGGAAAGTGTGGAAAAATGTTCAGGGAATGACGGTGTGGAAATGAGTGCTGGATGAAGAAGAAGAACAAGGGCATGAGAGGAGGCAATTGTCAGAGAAGTGCGTGACTAGATGTAAAGAAATGTGCTTGAGGGATTGATCGTAGAGGTGATTCAGACTCGGACAGAACCATTGATCTTGTCTTGTTGAAACTCCGGCAGCATTTTTGTGACGTAAAAGTATGAAGTATGAAGTATGAAGACTATTAAACCCCATATTAGGTAATGAGATGCCCATGCCACCTTTAAATGAAAGCATGAGAAACTGATTAGGTGTATCCCCTTCTGAGCTGGATGCCTCGGGTCGAAGTAGGATCACAGAGGAGGGGAGGAGGGAATGTGAACGGGATCCAAGGACAAATCTAACTGTTGGCAGGCTCTCTTAGCAGAATATCAGCACTGGAGCACCTTTTGGCAGAGCACACAGAAAGAGGGAGGGAGGGAGGGAGTGAGGGAGAGGAGAGGTAGGAGGGTAAAGGAGAGAGGTAGCACGGAGAAGAGGGGAGAGAACAGAGGTTTGGGGAGGGGGTGAGGTGAGGGGAAGGAGGAAGACAGTTGGGGAGAAGGGGAGGTGTTTTTGCTGACAGCCATTTTGTGGCTTCTGCTGCAGTTAAAATGGTTTAACATTCATCTGCTTCTGCGGGGTAGTTAGGTGAGGATGGTTTTAGTGCTACCTGGCATATGGCTCATCCAGAGGAGCGTGTGCATGCGGGACTGCACAGAGCGCCTGCAAGGCCATAATTGTCGATTACGGCTGTCCCGCACATGGTACTTTATGATTGTCCTTCTAGCTGCCCTACAGCTGAACACATGCGTGTGCCATCCTTCCTAAGCTGGGGAAGGGAAAGGGTTTTATTCCGTTTTTCAAATTCCAAATAGAAGTTCTTAGTGGTCACTTAAAAAAACACACTACGCTCTTTGATGCGGACAGGGTAAAAAGATGGCTTCGTTCACCGTGCTGTGCTCTGAGGCAGAGGACTAATAGACTTCCAGTTTGAAAACTCGTGCTTGTGCCCACTGGATTTGGAAGTATTAGAAGGCCGGGGCCATTCCTTTTGATTTGTCTCCAACCAAAGATTGGATCCTTCTAGCAACATTGGTTTACGTGATTGCCCCTTCACTAGAGGGGCTGGAATAAAAGAGAAAAAGAGATAAATGAAAAATGAAAATGGCAGACAGACAACGTTCATCATCCCTCTGAGATACTCATCTACAGCCAGGGATGGCAGAGCCTCTACTACACTCTCACATCAAAGAAAAGGAGAAAAAGAGACTCTTCACCTTGTGCAATCACACGGGCATTTGGTGTGCTTGTGGATGTGTAAATGTGTGAGCCTGTGTGTGCGCATCTGTCTGCTAGTGTGTATGAGCTATTTTTGAGTCCACCTCAGGCACTGGGCTGCTGGGTATGCAGCCTTAAAAGGTTGTGTTTCTGCTGCCATCTCTCTCTCCCTCTCACTCTGTCTCTCACTCACACTCAGACTCTGTCGTCCTCTGTTTTGTCTGTATCATTCACCATCTCTGTTCTGTCCATCTGCATTCCATTATCGATGCTTTATCATAATTGTTTTTCAAAGGCCAAGGCAACATGCTGGAGGAGCGTCTCACTCACAGCCTCTCACATCCAGCACAGCGGATGACCTTATGCTTTTTTTTTGAGAGGGAAGCTGGTTAACGCTGGTAGTTTTGAGAACATAATAAAGCTATTTATGCAGTGAGTCTGGCCTCTCACAATCACCCTGCTGTCTGAGGCTAGTCGAGGTGTGTATGTGTGTGTGCGTCAGTGTGTTTGCGTGTAAGAGAGAGAGAGAGAGGAGACAGTGAGGCTCAGGCTAGGCGAGGGAGGCCCGAGGAGGGGTCAGACTTACATAAACTCTCAGCCTGTCTGCCAGTAACAGAGAACTAACACAGCTTTGGGCAGCAAGCAGCAGGGAAGGAGGAGGAATATGACCCAGCTAAGTGGTTTACACAGTAATGGCCCAGAATGAAGAATGTACTAATGCATGACACCATTTTGTTGTCATACTGGCTTATATTTGTGAGAGGAGTCTTAAGAGCGCCACCCAAAGTATAGCGGTTTCTTGTGTGTGTGTGTTATGTTGTAGTTGGCAGCTGTCTCTTTTTCCTGTCATTGTCCTAAGTCACATGACAGACAGGTTGGCTTTCACACATGCCATGAGAGCGAGTCACCAAGCTGACATTAGGGACTGGGAGGCTCCTGGAGGTGATGTGGGCACTGCACGATCAAGTTGGGTCTGAGCCTGGACTCTCTATCTGTTGGTTATCCCTGTAAAACTTTGAATACTAAAACGTTACTGAGGGACCACAGTGGTGGTTTTTGCATGTTGTAGTCCATTAAATGCAAATGATCTACACTGTACATCACTTCTGACATTTTCCTGAAGTGCACCATATGTTTTCGGACTGCTTTCCCAACTTCCAGGCAGCCAGTGGTTTCTATTGGTCTTAATGGGGTATGAAAATCATCTGGTAATCCATCAAACTGAACATTCAGCCTCATCTACGTGCGCGTCAGTGTTACTGATTGATGTAACCCTCGCCGTCCTGTTTATGCAGCAAGCAGGGGCTGTTTTATAACTTTTTAGTCGAAGAGTTGAATCAAGTAGGCTCTGGCATCTGAGATTTTACTTTTCAATATTTGTTGTCTTGACATCAAACTCAAAAGACAAACAATGACAGTGTAGAAAGAAATGTATTACCATGTGAAAATAATACAGAATAAGGCAGACTTGAGACTCAAGTTCCTTTTCATACTGCACTTAATGAATGAAAATCAATGACTTCCAGGAAAGTTGGAAATCAATCTGAAAAAGCATTTGTATGTTTTGGAAAATGACTGGCAGTATAAAGTTGGCCGTGTAGTATAAGTGACTTGGAGTTCACAAGCTTAAACATGCAAAACCACTGTATGGTGCTTTAGGTCCTTTTCATTCTTAACCGCCATGGGGTTACCAGAACCTACATCAACAACCCTTATGAGTCAGCTTTGAAACACTGTGGTTTCAGATTGGCAAACTTTACGGCTAAAGAGAGGGTTTAGTAGAAACAAACCTTTTCATTTTTATTTAATGTAGCAAATGCAGAAGTTAAAATGACTGACCATTGACTTTGACCTCAGGGTTGGACTCTGTTTATGTGCAGTCTTACACTTAAATACCGCTGTGGATTATGATTATTCCATCACACTGTAAGCACGGGGCAGCATGGTGGTACAGTATTTAGTGCTTTTGCCTCACAACGAGAAGGGTCTGGGTTTAAACCTGGGTTTACTCTGGTTCCCTCCCACATGCAGGTTAGGTTAATTGGCGACTCCAAATTGCCCATGTGTGCCCTGTAATTGACTGGCGACCTGTCCTGTACCTAACCTCTTGCCCAATGTCAGCTGGGACCCTCTAAAAGGATAAGCGGGTGTAGCTGGATTGATGGCCTGTAAGCATGTGCTGTGGGGCCTGTTGGGTATTATGACGGGATCAGCTGTTAGTACAGTAGCGGGGGCTGGTACAAGAGTGCACACTCACACACACATCTTCTTTCAGAATGTCAGAGAGTGTATTAGCAGAGTGTAGGAGGTGGGCAATTCTCAGTATATACTGTAAACCTTTTGTGCTCTCGGGTTTGTAAGCATTGTAAGTCTGCAGTAAGCTTTTACTTGAGTCATGTCCGCAGGTAGGGGTCTAGTCTGGGTTCACATCAGTGTAAACGGTGTCAGTCTAGGCTCAGTGTGTGAGACAGCATTCCCCACTTCCAGCTCAGTCATGCTTCATGTCATATTGACTGATGGGATTCCCTGGAGCTGTAGTGAGAAGTGTAGTCCAGTGTTTGTTTTGGTTGCTTTCTGTTTATACGCCTGTGTGTAAGTAAGACTGTGTAAGTACATCTGTGTGTATGTGTGTTGATGCACTGTAAGTATGTAATATATATCTGCGCCGGCATGCGCAATGATCCGAAAAGGAAAACCTGAATCCCGTGAGAAATGGCTACCACAACATTTTCTCTAGAGAGCAGAAATAGCAGCAGGGGTGCATAAGTGTGCTCTGCAACACTGTCCTTTGTATGTCTATTAATGTGCAAGTTTTTCATGCATGTGTGTATCAATGCCACTGCATGCATGTGTAAAACAGTTCAGACTCTGGTTTTTCCAGACCAGCTCGTAAACCACATCTGGGGAAAGAATTTAGATTCCTTCCCTCTGTCTTTCTCTGCTGCCTTCCCTTCTCCCCATGTGTGACTCCCTCCCTCCTTCCCTGCTCTGGTGAAAAGAAAAGAAAAACAAAAGTCAGCTTCTTTCATTTTTTTCTGTCTTGTGTCCTCGGGCTAACTTCAGCCTGGTTTAAGAGCAGTGAAGAGGAATGTCTTATTTTGCGCTGATCACTCTAGTGTCTGCCCGACTGTGCTTCAGATCTGTCGTGGGGGACAGAACGAAATGGAGGGAGACAAGATTAGCAAAGAGTGACTAAAGAAGAGAGCAGAGAGAGAGAGGGAGGCAAGTGGTAGTGGGTGTCAAAAATGAGTTTATGCAAGGTACAAAATGCAAATCAGAGCGCTGCAGCATGCCCCCACAGCTCTGTGATGAGCTTGTGTGTTTGTCTACATACATAACAGGCAGCTGATGTTGTTGATGACAGCAGACAGGCCTGTGCCGAGCTGAGAGGTAGCACTGGAATGGAAGCTATATGTGGATGACAGGACTCTGTTTTAGTCGCCCTTCTTTTCCTAATCGTATAATTCACCTGCTCTCTTTGCAGGCTGTCCCTGGCTTCGCTGTGTTCCTGTGGGTCCAACCCACCCCCAGTAGCTGACTGACAACAACCAACCAGCCCGACAGACAACTGTTCTCTATCTTCCTATTGGCTGGCTGCCACAGCTTCCCCCATCCTGACTGGCACTGGCGGGAGCGTGGATGGAGCCAAGGGACCTGGTTGGCTCGGCCCGACCCAAAGAGGCGGAGTTACAGGGAGGCAGGGTGGGGCCGAATGAAGAGGCACAGGAAGGAGCAAGGGCCATCGGTTTGGCGCGCAGCGACGATGTGATTAACGCTGCCATAAGCGAAGGGGAGGGGCCAGAGGAACAGGGGGAGGGGCTTCTGGAGGAACAGGAGTTCTCCATCAAGGAAGCAAGTTTCCAGGAAGGAAGTCTAAAGCTGAAGATTCAGACCACCAAGCGCACCAAAAAGCCCCCCAAGAACCTTGAGAACTACATTTGCCCACCTGAAATCAGGATGACCATCAGACCTCCAGCTGGAGAGGGCAAAGGGGGGCGGCATGGACGAACAGGAGGCGGAGCAGGGCGGGGCCAGAAAGACGAAGAACGAGGACCCCCCAGAAAAAGGGTAAGTCCCCATCTCTGGAAGCACTGCCCCTCAGGTCTGATGTTAGTAGGTGTGTAGTATGTCCTATACAGTATCTTTTTCTTAAGGTTGAGTTTCCACTTTTCTATCTCAACATCTTTGAATTGACCACTCCCTCTCTCATACGCTCCACCTCTCTCTCTCTCTCTCTCTCTCTCTCTCTCTCTCCCTCTCTCCCCCTCTCTCTCCCTCAGTAGCTCGTTTCCCTGCTTGGTTACACAAGGTCAAAGTTTGCTGCGTAATTGAAACCAGTCGTGGCTACCTGAGATCACACAGTGACACACACACACACACACACACACACACACACACACACACACACACACACACACAAGCACACACTCATAAGAGCTGAGAATAGGGCTGACATAAGCAAGTGACAGCTGGTGTCTACTCTCTCCATTTGTGGTCATATGCACAGAGACATTTCCTGTCTCCTCTCCTCTCCTCTCCTCTCATGAAATCAGCTTTTGTGGGTCACGCCTCTTCATCCCCCTCCTCCATCACACCTTTTACACACTACACTGATGTTTCGTGTGTGTAACACTGTGTACGTAAAGGTCCTTGGGGGAATCTAGTGTTTGTAGTGTGTGTTGACCTACACAGTGGTGTGTGTGTCCAAACCTGACAGCCATCTCAATGGCACTGAGCTCGACAGGCCCAGCATGATCATGTCAGCGTGATGCTGGGACGCGTTTTGTTCTGTTGTGCTTCAGTCTTCTGGTTCAGGTTCTAACTCAAATTTAAAATGAAATTACATCAGATATAGTGTATTTCTGCTACGCAAAGCTAATCATTTTTTCCAATGAACTACTCTAAACAACATTCAAATAAAGCAAGGAACACCTGTTTTGGTTGAATTGGTAAAAAAAAAAAAAAAAAACCAGTAAGCCTTTGCAGCTGGTGACAAGAGGTTGGAAATTGATTTCTTCATAAGCCGAAGATGGTTGGAAACCGCTGCTCTACATGAATGTATGTTTGGTTTTTTAAATAATTGGAACATTGATTGAAATCACCGACCAAATCTGACACCTTGTGCTTAAAGTCTGAGCGGTGATTCAAATGCGTAGTTGCCACCTAATTGGAAGGAAAGCACGGAGGTGTTGCTTTGTCATATAGCCAGATTTTGACGTCACCCACAGTGTTAGCGAGTAGTCTGCAGGATGTCTCACCACATAGTGGCTTATGAGTATGTCCGTCCTGCTGTCATCTTTCTGTAAATAAAGTATGAAGAGGCGTGTTTAATCCATGAGTGAGCTGAGTGAGCTGAACCCTGCACTCTTATATTTGGGCAGCCATTCCTAATCCGCCATCGGTCCCCAATTGGAAACTCACTGCTACAGTATGATTGACAGAGGTTGTCATAGTGACGGGGGTAGCAAGCTGGTCTCTATTGAGATTTGAGGTTTGGGGGTGGGGGGTGGGGGGGGGAGTGGAGGATGTGTTGGTGTTGATCCAGATCAGTTTCAACCCCTCATTCCCTACACTCTGTCCCTCAATCAGGCCCCCCCATCCCCCCCCTACATCCTTTTCCCTCCATCCACCCATCACCTGCCACCCCAAGGGTGTAATACAGGCAGGCTCACTGGAGAGGAACGGGTTAAAGAGAGAGGCTGGGCTGCTTTCTGTCTCTCTGTCTCCCTCTCATATGTGTGTATGTGTGTGTGCGTTGAGGTTAAATACTCTCTTTGTGGTGTGTGTGAGGCTGTGTCAGAAGGGGAGGGGAGGCGAGAGGGGGAGCAGATGGACAGCCTCTCTGCTCTCTGCTGTATTGTGTTCACATCTACTCTCTCCCTCTTTCTCTCTTTCTCTTTTATCTGTCCCTCTTTCTCCGCTTTTCCCCTCAGCCTTTTCTTCCCTCATGTCTTCCTCTTTTTCACCACTCTTTTCTTCCTCTTCCTCCGTCTCTCACCCTCTGTTGTCTTGTAGCAGATGGCAGCGTGGGGCAGCAGCAGCAGCAACAGAGCATAAGCCAGAGTTTGAGCAGGAGATGGGAAGAGGAGAAGGGGGTTGTGGAAAGAGGAGGAGGAGAAGGGGGGGGGGGGGGGGGGGGGTCAGGCATATGGAGAGCCTGGTTAAGGGGCCCCCTCAGAGGGAGTGTGTACGTGCGTGTGGTAGTGTGGTGAATAGAGAAGGGGGAGCGGTAGGATACAATAGATGTCCATTAAGACAGAGATTTGACTCTAATAGACAGAGAAGGGGAGAGACAGACAGACAGAGTAGGCAAACATGCAGAATGGTGCAAAGAAAGACATGGAAATGGCGCTCTTTTGGCAATTTTTCTTTTGAAGAATTTGCAACTTCCATTCTATGACTGATAACAACGTCAAACTTTCCGTTACTTATGTAGCAAAACTGGCATGTTCCAGCAACAACAATAGTAAAAATAGATGCAAATGGGGGTTATGTAAATTGATCACAAATGACTAATTCAGCAGAGAACGAGGCAAAATTGGTGCTTGCATAGTGTAAGAAATTGTATGGATTCAAACACTGGCTGTGTATGAAATCACTCCCTATTTACTATATAGTGCACTTTATTCACCCCTCGCCATTTTATGTGAATGTCCAGCATGTGTAGCATTTAGTGTCCTCAAAATTCAAACAATGGAATGTGTTGCATTTTATAGATGAAATAACAACGTCGTACCAGTGATGACATAGAGTGAAGATCTCACCTTAAAGTAAACTGCTGAGTGTCCATTATGAATGTGGTAGTGAACAAGGGAATGATTTTGGTCACAAGAAAAAAAGGATGTAATTTCCCAGTCCTAAAGGTAATCTCACCCACCTATCATCTTCATAGCAGGCATCTATAACCAGGGAGGTCAATGAGCAGACGCCTTGTGTCAGGGGACAGACCAGTACACACACACACACACACACACACACAGACACAAACACACACACATAAAAGGGATATGATGGGCTCCCCTTCTCTGTCTCCAGCTGACATCACACACATGCTGAACGTCCCCTCACACACAGCTCTTTGTCTGGGCACGCTGTGTGTGTTTGGAAGATGAATGTGTGTGTTCTAACGGATTGGGTCCTGGGTCAACCACTGCATCACTCCTCCAGACACACATGCCCACACGCTCACACATAGACACGGCTATTGATCCAATGCCTACACATGGGGGAGCATGGGCAAGCTAAAAATGCATCCTCTCTCTCTCACACACACACGTAGAGGGAAAGACACACACAAATCATGTTGAGCAGTGATTGCAGTTAGACAGAGTGTTTTGCTGGTTATCTGTCCAGTTCTCTGGACGTGCCAAATGTGGCTCTTAATCCATTTCACTATCTGTGGGGAGAGATAAGCCAGAGCTTTTCCAGGAGTACAGGCCAGGCTGTGTGTTGTTGTTGTGGTGTGTGTGTGTGTGTGGGTGTACATGTGTGTAGTGGTGGGTCTACGCAAAACCCTGATGCTAGACACACACTTATCTTTTCTTGACAGCCCCTCTGCTTGGTGGTCCCCCTGGCTGTGTGTGTGCGTGTGTGTGTGTGTGTGTGTATGTGCTGCTTGGTGGTCTCCCAGCCGTGTTTGGGATTATTATGTGTTAGTCAAGTGCATTCATAAGGAAATTAATGCTGCCACAGTTGCCACGCCAAGTGTGTGCGCATGCTATACGCACGTACATGCGTGTGTGAAATGGTTAGCCTTTTGATGGGAGTTTTTTTATCCCTGGCTGAGATGGCGGTTGGTGACCTGGGGGACTTGATGAGCTCATAAAATAGGAGTGTGTGTGTGTGTCTGTGTGTGTGTGTGTGAGTGTGTGTGAGTGTGCCTGCTTGTGTGTATGTGAAGCATTGTGCTTACCCACAGAAAGCAATCCTTGACTGATTTATGAAAGTGTATGAACATGAAATGATCACCTCTAATATAGCCTGACCAAACTGTCATATTGGAGTTATTTTGGTCTCCCCCATTCCGTTGAAAAAAAGGCTTTTATTTTGGTGTGTGTGCGTCCTCAGTGTGCAGTCTTTGAGAATATGAGCTGGGAATGCTTTAAGGGGCGTTTCCCTGTAGTCGATGGGGGATGGGACGTGTGTATATTTCTGTGTGTGTGTGTGTGTGTGTGTGTGCTTGCACGTTGGGGAGGGGTGAGTGATTTAGCACCACTGAAACACCAGCTGTCCATCTGTGTCTGACCCCCATACACACCCTGTACACACTTGAAACACACACCGACACCTGCACACACACACACACACACACACATCTCCTCGCATCTAACCTCTGATCTGCTCTTGAGTATCTCTCAAACCTGAAGTAAGTCGAGACAAAACACAATCTGTTCATCCGTCTTTCTCCCACCAAACCCACACACAAATATACACACACACTCTACATTACACTATGCAAGATTGCTCCCTAATCAGCTCTGCAGTAGTGCTGCTGCTGCTGCTGCTGCTGCTGCAGTGTATCCACAATGAACGACTCTGCAAGGTCACTCCTAGTGAGCACACATACATGCACACACCCAGACACACACAGTCACACAAAGAAACCCTGGAGGCTGGCAGAAGAAGAGATGAACTTTGACCCTGCCGGACATTCAGAAGTTGAGGCGATAGCTGGACTCCACACAGTTGTGTAAGCTTGTGTGTCTGTGTGTGTGTGTCTCCATGTGTGTGTGTGCTGTATTGTTTGTTTGTGCGAGTGGGTCAGGGTTGAGACAACTGGAGTCTGGCCTTTGCTTTCTTCCCCTCAGGGCTGGATTTGGTGTCTATGAGTGTGTGTTTGTGCTGACCATTTGGTTGGAACTGTAGCTAATTTCTCAATCAGACACACACATACCATCTTCTCAATCTGTCCCAAAGGTCAAGCCCTATTCATTTACTATTGTGCCCAGTCCCAGTGGGTTGCTGTTCCTCTTTGGGCAGATGAAGGCAGAATATAATAGCCAGTCCAGCTCAAGTTACAATTTATTGAAGATCTGAAGCTACTTGCACTTTAAGAAATGCCATTGGCTCAGTCAGGGAGCAGCTTCCAATGAACATTATAGCATTTTACATTGGCAACGAATAATTAGCTCTTAAGAATCGTAATAAGATTTACAGGATGTTTTACAGCTGATAGTGTTTTTTACATTAATATGTAGTCATTCTTAGAATTATACAAAACTAACTTTGTGTCGTCAAGAGAACATCGTCACCCTCTATGGCAACATCATTGTAAGTGTAGACTCTGTAAAAAACTTACGCAGGCCTGAATTTGTTTTTTGGACAGCGGTTGACTGTGACTCACGTAACTGTGGGATTTGTTGGAGGGCGGCCATGTTTGATGTCCTCTGTGGTCACGGATGATGTGGAGTCGCAGCGTCATGTGTTCCTGGTGGCCGCTTTGTTAGTGTGGCTCCATCATGCCTCTGCCCCTGTGGTTAGTCAGCGTGTACGTGTGTGTGTGCCTGCGTGTATGAGTGTGTGTACGAGGAGAAGTGTATTCTGTGGTTTTGAGAGGAGGTCCAGCAGGGATAGAGGGCGATGTTCGGTGCAGGGAGGGCAGAAAAGGGAATGATTGGAGTCAAAGGAAAGGAGAAGCAGGCGCAGAGTATTGACTTTCACTGTGTCTCACTTGAAGTGTAAGTGTGTTTGTCAGTGAAATCTGATGGCCCCATCAGCTGTCTGGGTCGCGCCTGTCAGAAGGGGTGTGTGTGTGTGTGTGTGTGCGTGTGTGTGTGTGTGTGTGTGTGTGCGTGTGTGTGTGTGTGTGTGTGTGTGTGTGTGTGTGTGTGTGTGTGTCTGAAAGCAAGAGAGATGACAGTGGAGAGGTGATGTCCAATACTCCTCTTACAAAAATCCTTTTTCTTTTTTCCAGTCTGTCATCGTCATTTTATCGACTTAAATGGCATAACAGATGTTCACAACAATATTTTTAAACCATGTTAACATTTTTGATTAGCTGGTTTGAAAACATACTGTATTCAATCAATTAATCAATTTTATTTAAAGTGCAGAATCACCATGCAGCATGGTCCCAAAGCAAAACCCCCACTACCTGGTATAAAACATTTTATATTAAAAACGTCTAATCATACAGATCATTGAAAAGCTGCTAAGCCGGAGCTTTTAAGACATTTGCGTGTCATTTGGCCCAGTTTTTCATGTTTTTGCACCAGGCTTTGTAAAATAATCAGTCTGTAGTTGTGCTGTTTATTTATGTTCGTTGTCTCTTAAGTATGGATGCGACATGAATAAATGATATAAATGTGTCTGTCTGTCCTTCTGTCAGTGTGTCGGTCCCTTGGGGCGGCTCAGACTAAACAAACAGCTGTGTTTATGAAGCAGGGAAGAGCCACAAGGGTCTTCTGTTTAGTGGTCCATTTCAACACACACGCACACATATGCTCACATGCGCACACACACACATACACACTCCCGAATGCCCTGTGCTCCTCATCTTTTACCTGCCCTGCTCTGTTGCGTTTTTCGCCCTGCTCTCTCGCTCTCTCTCTCTCTCTCTCTCTCTCTCTCTCTCTCTCTCTCTCTCTCTCTCTCTCTCTCTGCCCCCACTGCTCCTCAGTGTAGTGCTCGCTCACTCGCTCACTCTCAGACCGAGAGGAATGCCACTCCGTGTGACCTCTCACCTACAACAAGGAGGGGTGCCGGTTTAGACAAGGGAGCGAGGGGGCAGCTGCAATCATGTGCCCAGGGCTGGAAGGAAACACACACACACACACACACGCACACACACACACACACACACACACACACACACACACACACACACACACACACACACACACACACACAGCCAGGTTATTAGCTAGAATACACACACTCTAATTCTAACATAGTTTTGTAGGCACTGATGCAGCTCTGGATGTGGTGCACTTCTTCTCCCACCTCTCGTTGTGACTGTCTGAGAAAGTGTAGGATGCTATGCTTTGGTCTCTGTGTGCGTATGTGAACGCGAGAGTGGAGTGCAGCCTAATACAAAGGCGTTATTGTTGGTACGAGGGGGCCCTGAGGGGAGGCAAGCAGTCTGATTGGTTAAGACTATTGTGTCTCACTTTTGCTCATTCTCCCCGTCACTGAGGATGTCATAAAGTGGCTCTCTAACGCTCTCTCTTGCAAGCTGGGGATCATCTGAGGACTTAAGATATTCACAGACAAAGCAATGAAAGTGTTACTTCGCAAGCTTTAAACTTGAAGTGCAGAATCAAGAGTCATTTTTCAAAACAGTAATTCTTAATTAATAATTATGACAATTTCCTAAAGCCCAAGGTAGCATCTTCAAATTGCTTTTCTTTCCAGCCAACAGTCCAAAGATATTCAAGAGAAAAAGTATAAATCCTCACATTTGCAAAGCTCATAATAGCATGTTTGTCATTTTTGCTGGATAAATGACTGAAACGAGTATCGGTATTGTTGACACACTATCTGTTTTAAAAAAACTATAAAAGACAAAAACAAAAGCTAATTCACTTTCTGGCGATTTATTAATCAATTACTTTCAGCAGCACAATGTCTTTGTGTTTCCTGCATCAAATTGTAAAATATAAAAAGTATTTTTTCACATACAAATCTTTTAGTGTAATAGAGCATCATATGACAATGGAGACACCAGTTCTTGAGTTTTTAAATCCCAAATATGTACAGAAACGTACAGGTGATTTGGTAATTAATGAATGCGAATCACCTCAGTAACTAGACAACGATGCGTTAGAGTGCATTATTTTTGATTAACTAGTCAGTGAGTGAGGCTTCGCTGTTGCAGACCACGGTTTGCCAGAGAGGAAGTGTTTAATCTCAGCACAGCTTCTGTCTTGAATTACCCATCATTCCACACAGGAAGCCATCCCTTAGGATTTAGAGCAGCTCATTGGCTGTTAATTGTTTCCTGTTGTACAGAAGTGGTACGATTGGGTCATATGGTGCACAGAGCACTGTGAACAACACGTTCCTTTGGTTTTGTACTGTCTGCTGTGCACATGTATGTAGGTTTGTGTACCGGTAATTTCCTTAAACAGCATTCAGTCTATTCATGAAACCCTCCAACTTGTATTACACTTGTTCTTATGCTTCCCCGTGGAGAGCGATAATATGCGTGTGTACGTGTCTCGTTGCTTGTGTATATTTTCTTTGTGTTGAGCATGCTGTCACTGGAGGTTCGGGCCACATCCATGAAAGGAACAATTGGTACATAATTGCTGTAATAATCGCTATGAAAAAACTCTTTTAATGTGGTTCTTAGCGCTATTCACAAGCAGGACACACATATGCCCTCACACACACCATTAATGCTAATAGCGGGGATTAGATGTATACTTTGTGTAGCATGTAAATGTTTCTGTCATTACTGAGCCGGTGAAAACCTCCAATTGCACCGTAATAACATGCTTCGGTTCAGCCAATCACAGGCTTTTGTTCAGATTGAGTCATCTACGTCTGAGCGTGTCTGAAGAGAGTGTGACAAGGAGACTCTTGGGTGTTTCGCTGCTATCTTTAGGAACACTCCAATCTGAAGGATTACCGCTGTGGACGTAGGAGGGAACATTTTGCTTGGGACCTACTGCTGTGCATTAAATGTGGTGTCTGCCTTACAGTTATTTAAAGGACAAATGTGCTGTAGATCGAATACTTGATCATAACCTGCAGGGAGGGAACATAACAGCATGTAGAAAAGAAAGTGCTGCAGAAAAAGTTTGATTTTGGCTTGAATAATCAAGCCAGTTTTCTTTAACTGTATCTCTAGGCTGAACACATAGTTGTAGAATTGCAGCATTAGTCCAAGAGTGGAAGTTTTGAACGGAGCCCAATTTCCAAACTTTCCCACCCAACTTTCCCAGAAGATGCTTTGTCTGGCACAGATGCCACCAGATCTGAGATAGAGTGAAGCATGCTGAGTGAAAATAGACATACAGACACACACATTCACACAATTTTAGGCAGTGGGCCCTGATCCCAGTGATCCACAAACTGTCCCACCTTGACACCCCCTCATCTTTTCTCCCCCTTCTCCTCCCCCTTTTCTCTCCCCTGCTGTGGGTCTCCTCGGGCGCATGAATGGAAGTCTTTATTCCCGGGAGAACTGGTGGGAAGAACGAGAGAACGAGAAACATGGATGAGGGGGGGGTGGCAGGGAGGGAGGGGGAGGTCTGTGAGAGTGGCCACAAGATCAACACAGTGCCTCTTTTCTCCTCCATCGCTTTTCCCTCCTTTTCTCTGCATCCCCCTCATACACCCCCCCCCCCCCTCTCCCTCGCCTTCTACCCCGTTTTAAGTGCTGTGGACACAAAGCCGTGTTAGTATTCATGGTGTTTGTTTGCAGAGGAGCTGTGTGTGTCAGTGTGTGTGTGTGTGTGTGTGTGTGAGTGTGTGTGTGTGTGTGTGTGTGTGTGTGTGTGTGTCCAGAGCTGTCACAAACACAGATCACAGCGAAGCAGCGCTCTGAATGGAGCTGGAGAGAAGGGGGGTAGGGGGTAGTTCCCACAGGGGAGAATGGTCAGCTCCAGAAAAGAGAAAAGAAGAAGAAAAGGAGGGATGTGATAAGGGGGGGGGGGGGGGGGGGCAGTGCACAAGGCCACAGGGGCAGAGGGAGACAGCATGGTGTCAAAGCCAAGGGGAGTGTGTGTGTGTGAGTGTTGGTGACAAGCAGAGGGAGAGAGAAAGAGAGAGAGAGAGAGAGGATCATATCAATCATAATGTTTCGGAGGGAACTAGTTGTTAACGGGTCTAGGCACCTCTCTTCTTGTTTTTCTGCTGGTCCTCTTCTTCCCTCCCTCTCTGCCGCTCTCATTCTTTCAGTAACCCCCTCCCTTCCCATTTATCCCTCTCTGTCTCTCTCTGTCTCTCTCTCTCTCTCTCTCTCTCTCTCTCTCTCTCTCTTTCTCTTTGTGTGTCTCTCTGGACAGCTGCCCAGTTCCATACACAGGGAAAAATGAAACACTCTAACCACCGGGCGGGCAGCCAAATAAAAGGCTGCGAAAAACTATTTGAAGGGCAGGGTGTTTGTGTGTGTCTGTGTGTGCGTGCATGGAGTTTGTGTATATGTTTGTTGGTGTATATGTGTGCTGGGTTGTGAGATTTGGGTGTGCCTGTTTAGGGTGTTCTTTCTCAGTATAATGGTGCAGCCAGGGTGCTCTGTGTGTGTGTGTGTGCGTGTGTGTGTGTGTGTGTGTGTGTGTGTGTGTGTGTGTGTGTGTGTGTGTGTGTGTGTGTGTGTGTGTGTGTGAGGGAGAAGTTCCACTCAGAGTTTCAGTTTATTCAACAGTGGAAAACGAGAGGCTGCAGGAGAGGAAAGGACAGGAGAGGCCGTCACATACCTCCCCTCACATCAAATTGGAGTTCAACTTTTTACATCCAGATCTCCTTTTACAGCAGCCTGCTAAGTGCAAACGTTACATTCAGACACATGAATTTGTCAGTAAATATATGCTGACTCATTTGCAAAGTGCCTTTCAGTTGGGTAGCTGCAGCACTTAGTCACATATTATCCCTGACCTTATCTGACGGTTACATCACCAGTGGAAAGGAATGTGCAGCTCCATATCTGCCTGCATTCGGGTGTTGGAGAGCCTGTGTGTGACTGGCACCGGTCCATGTTGTTACAGTGCTGACCCAGAGGAAGACATCCTAGAAATGGTTGTTGAACTAGCTGTGGAGTACGACCCTTAACCCCTGAATACAGCCCTGAGAGCCTCGAGTGAGGGAGAGTGCATCAAATGGGTTCAGGACTAAACATGCCTTGGGTCTGTTTTCTGCTGGCCTTTCTCCTTATCTACATTTGATCAGAGGGGAGAAGAAGGACAGTGTGGAAAAGGTTGAAGCCTCACAGCTATTGTGCTTGTGGGCCGCTCCAGGGTCAGAGTCCATGGCTAGTGCTGATTCTCCTGACCGCTGCCCCCTGCTGCAGGCCACCAGTAGCACAGTCGACTATTTACTCAGCACATGACATGACAGGAGCAGAGTAATGTACTGTATGCACAACAGAGAAAAATCTGAATCAATTTGTTCAGCACAATGTTTTTTTCTGTGGCATTGGTGAAGCTGTGTAGAGAGTTTTAAAACAAATGATAAGGACAACAACTTCAATACAGTGATAAAAGGGTATTTCAAAACATGCAATAGAGAAAAGTGCACAGCACACATCACAATATTGAGTAATTATCATATGACAACCTGTCAAGATGTATCAGTGAGTTAGGTTGACCCTGTCTAGGGAAGACAACGAGAATAAGGAGTTTTTTTCACACCATGATTACTACAACAACCACGGGAGTACCTCAGTCCATATGACCACTATTTATATCAGCTTGTATGAATATAAGAGTTTATTTTTCCTTGAAATGCCTCTTGGAGTGTGAGAGGAGGAGAGGAGCAGAGAGGGGGAGAGGGGAGGAGAGGGTTGTTGAGGGGCGGAAACTAAGAACAAAAAGCTGAACTGGTGCCAATAACCCAACCATAACCAGCGGGGGGGGCTCCCTATTTCTGTTTGTGCACTTCTATCTCTTGTAGGAAAGGTGTCCATGCCTCCTCTTTTTATTATCTCTCTCTGTTGGTTTTGTGGTAGGTTTTTTTATATATATGTGTGTGTGTGTGTGTGTGTGTGTGTGTGTGTATGTCTGTCTCACTCTAACCACCTCAATCTCCCTGTCCGTCTCTTTTTCTGTGGCCTCCTTGAACCTGAAACAGCAGGTATTCTAGGACAGGTTAAATGAGAAAGCATGTGTGTATCAGGTGTCGGTCATCTTATCTTTCAGTGGACTCACAGCGTCTCCTCTCCAGTGTCACTGTGCACACACACACACACACACACACACACACACACACACACATTCACACGTATACACTCAAACATACATCTCAGAACTGAAAGGGTACCACAGCAGTCAGTGTTCAGGAGATAAATGAGAGCACATGTAGTTTCTGCCATGGTTAATCATTTACGCCGCTCAGTGTTTGCTTGTCTGTGTGCAGTGTGTGTTTTCATCCATGTGCTGGGCATTCACGTGTGTTATTTTGCGCTTGTGAGTTTTTGCAGCTTGCATCTGGCCGACAAACAGCTTCTGCAGCCAGTGTGGAAGTACAACATTTGTCTAACTGCCTTAATACTGATGGGGCAGCAGAACGAGAGAGAGAGGAATGGATAGTGATAGAGAAAGGACTCGAAAGTGGCTAATGAAATGAAGGCAGAACAGGACATTGGCAGGATCAAAGATAGAAGAGATTAATTGCTTGTTCTTGCAAATATGTGCACTGCGATGTGAACTGCGTACATTTTATGTTCCATTACTGTGTGTGTGTATAAGTGTGTGTAAATCTGCAAAGAGAGAGAGCTAATCATCTGGCACGGTGCCGATCCATCGAGACTAAAATTGGATGCCTGACTCTGTTACATTAGCATTTTGTGCAACTATGTGTGAGGCCAGGATTTCATAAAGCCTTTGAAACGTGTACATCTACTGTATGCATGTGTGAGTGTCTGTGTGTGTGCGCATGCACGCCTGTGTGTGTATGCTGAGAGGTAGGCCTGTGGTTAGGTTACATCTCCCTGCAGCGCAGCAGAACAGTGTCTTGTTGCGTCATACTGAGTCTGTTAATAACAGGCTAAACCACAAAGGCCATCCGCTGCTCTATTTCTCATCTTCCAGCAGTGCTATTATGCAGCAGTGATACATTAAGCTGGGTTATATTGTCTAATACAGTATATTAAGCTTTTACATCTTCAGTTTTACATGGACAAATGTAAACCGGTGACTGAGCGAAGGTTGACTTCAGATTTGAGGCCCATCGCTGGAAAAATGTACATAAATTGTTCAATAGTTTCAGGACATAAATTGTATAAGCAGTTTAGGGGTTGGTCAATATGATGATGATTGTAAGTTACAGTTGTGAACAGTGCAGGAGAGTTATGTTATGATGTTATATCATTGTGGGTCTAGGGCAGTCACGGACACGGCTGAGCTAGGCTACTGTGTTTAATACCGTGTGCAGTCAAACACCCGCAATTCCATCACCCCAGCTCTCACAGCATGCTACATCCTTGACACAGGAATTGAATTGCTCTGTAAACAAGCCTTTTGTTTAGTTGCACACTGTTTGCTCATGCACACAAGATGTATTAAAAGCTTCAGTCCTGCCGTGAGTGTCATATCTGACCACAACAAATCACTGATTTGGAAGGTGCTGACAAAAAGAAACTGGATGCAGAACTGGATTCTGTGCGACACACTGTGTGTATTATCTATGTGGGGATAGGCTGATGTTATGAAGACATGAAATAGAGTATTAATTGTTTTATGACCCCATCATTGTGATGTCATTTGTCTATCCCTGCAGCTATAAAAAGCTGTCTTGTGATTGCAGTTTGTATGTAGTAACCAGTCTTTGTTTCTCTTTTCTGTCGTCCCCAGACATACGAGCGCCAGTTCAGAATGCCTGAGCAGAAAGAGGGAGGCCTGCTGCAACTACTGGGAGATCACACTCTGCCCAAACACCAGCTTCGCGGCTCCCTCCCTCCTGCACACACACAGCAAACACATCACACCCTCACACAGCAATTCCTACACGCTCATGGACATCAACACCAAATCAATCCAGACTGGATCGCGTCTTCAGCACCTTCTGCATCCCCGGCCAATCCTGCAGATTCTGAGCCATTCAGAGAACTGGCAAGAGCCAATAGGAGCTCTTCGCTTGATCCAACCCAACCTTTCTCACGAACAGCTACACGAAGCCCCTCACCTCAGAGATCCCTGACTCCAGACCTGCAGTTGCCAGTGGTTACAGATGCCAGTATTCTCAACCTGACCTCTCTCAGCAGGTATGAATCGTTCTCTTGTGAGGCGTTATCATGATCCAAACATAAATACTGTACACTGCACCGGGGATGGGAGAGAGTCGATACAATGCTGTATTGTCATATTTTGTGTAGCAATATTATATACTTTCAGGACAGTGATTCTTTTTTTATTTGTCTCATTTGCTATTATAATGGAAATTTAAAGGGGGAAGTGAAAACTTAATTTCATTTGGTGAAACAGACACAATTGGGATTCAAGTTAGGTAATAATTGAATTGCAGGATATATTATTGTATAACACAATAAAAGTAAAAAAAATGTGGTACATAGTCTTTGTAAATTAGAAAACATGTATTATCTCTCCCTCCATTCCACTCACCATTCACCATTCTTTCTCTGTATATATCTCTCCAGGGGGAGGGGGTTGCAAGAGGTCAGTGAGCAGCTCTTTGGAAACATCAAGAGGAAGTACGGCAGGAAGGACTCCCAGAGGACGCTCTGTAATCCCCACAGTGCTGATACACCTTGGGGAAGACAGCCAGAGAAAGGATCGGAGAGCCCAACTAATTCAGAGGAGAGGCAGAAGTACAGGCAAGAGGAGACAGCTGAGCGGGTCCATGAAGATAGAGAGGAAAGGAAAAGAGAGGAAAGAGAGCGAGCGATCGTTGGGAGGAGAGGAGATGAAGAAGACAGAGGGATGCCCATGCTGACAGAGGAAGGGAAAGGAAGAAAGAGGCGGAGGAGGCCTTCTTTTGACGAGTCATTTTCTGCAGAGGAGCGATTACAGCAACGACAGGACTCTGACACTACAGAGAAGCACCAGCCTGGGGCCCCAGAACCCAAAGTAGCACATAAGATGGAGACTCACAAAAACGACTCTCGACTCACAAGTCTCGCCGATGTCAGTAGAGAGCGGATAGAAAAAGCAGAGAGAACAGATAAAGGCGATAAAAGAGAAAAGGGAGAGAGGGTAGACAGGGCAGAAAGAGGAGAGATAGTTATAAGCGGGTCTGGCCCAGAGTCAGCTTTGAGTGCAAATAGAGTGAAAAAGAACCCTGTGGGTCGTCCTAAGATCAGCACAGACACCCTTAAACACAGAGAGATGGCTTATAATCACATCAACAAAGCCAATCTTAACACGAACCCTAGACTCCCTAGCCCAAACCCCAGCCCCAGGGGCAGCATCAGTCCGAGCCCGAGAGCTAACATTAGCGCCAGTCTCAGCCCCAAACCCAGGGCGGCCTTGAGTCCCAGCCCCAGCCACAGCACCAGCTCCACAGCCAGTTCCAGAACAACCAAGGCCAAGGACAGATGGTCCTACCTGAAAGCTAAAAGCCATGCCAGCCTCACATCACCCCAGAGAGACAACCGGGGAAGCCCCTCGACCTTAGCTGACCCACCTTCAGCCTTCCCCATCACCCCCTCTAGCCCCCTCTACACCAACACTGACAGCCTGACCGTCCACGCACCTATTAAGAGGAAACGAGGACGACCCAAGAAACAGCCACTCCTAACAGTGGAGACCATCCATGAGGGCACCTCCACCTCACCTCCAAGCCCACTGGCACAGGAAACCTTTGCAGGGCTAAACCGTAGGAGGAAGACACACACACTAAACACATTAGTGCAAATGGCCTCCACGGCCACCAGCGCCAATTCTAATAGTCTGAAACTAAAGCGTGGTAGGGGCCCTTACAGACCAGTCAATAAGATGAAGCTTGGGAAAATGCAAAGCATCCTGAATGAGATCCTTTCAGGTTCCAGTCAGAACGGCACTCTGGCTCTGAAATCATCTTCTGCCCCTGTTACCTCAGCTATGAGTGCCATGGCGTCCACTATTGAGGCTCGGCTGGGAAAACAGATAAATGTCAGCAAGAGAGGAACCATCTACATTGGTAAGAAGAGAGGGCGGAAACCCAGAGCAGAAACCCAAGGCTCCAATCCTCCCAAAACCACCCGGGACAAGCCCCCCCTGTCTGTCTCTATATCCAGTCTCTATGAGAGCCCTGTAGTGCCTTCGGCCACCCTGTCTCCCAGCTCCAGTGCTCCATCCTTAAGAACCGGCCACTCTGATGCCACTATGCCCAGTTTACAGCCCATCTCAGCCCTGCCCTCCAAACCACCAGGCAGGAGCTTCCTCTCTGGCGGATGGAAACTTTCTCCTCCACGCCTTCTGGCTAATTCACCTTCCCACCTGTCAGAGGGGGCATCAGTGAAGGAGGTGACCCTGTCCCCCATCAGCGAGTCCCACAGTGAGGAGACTATTCCAAGTGACAGTGGGATTGGGACAGACAACAACAGCACCTCAGATCAAACTGAGAAGGGCTCCGCCTCTCGACGCAGGTAATTTTACAATCTTGAACTTTCATTTATATTCTTTTGTTGATTTGTATTTCAGACTGACATATATCCATAAATGTGGTGGTTTTAATGTGTTTTAATATTTCATGTTGTGTTCATACAGGTACTCATTTGATCTGTGTGGGTTTGAGGCTGCGGAGGCAGCAGCCCTGGAAGCATCCAACAGAGGGAGCAGAGCACGCTGTGAACGGCAAGTAACTGCTGGTGACAACTTCCTGTCACAACAGGAAAAGAAGCAAAAACATCATCGACGGAAGAGGAAGTGCCTACAGAGTCGGGATCATCTTCACTTTCTCTCTGAACTGGAGGAGGTAAGAAACACAATAATAAATTCTGTGTGTAATCTTTGACCAAGCACTGTAATGTGCACGTATATGATGTATTTTTCTAAATATTTCCTTTTTTCTACCTCCCTGTAGGTTGTGGTAAAGCTCCAGCAGCTCCGAGTGTCTCACAGACGATACACCTGCTTCCCCCAGCAGCCATATCCCTCCATTTTCCGCCTCAACTTCCATCATTACTATCCTGTTACCTACGACTCCTACTCCTGTGACTCCAGCTCGTACCTCCGCAGGAGCGCCGATCTGAAGGCTAAGAGGAGACGCGGCCGTCCAGCCAAAGCCAGCGAGCAAATCACATCGAAGCTGCCTTTCGTTCAAGGATATGGTTATCCGCTGGCAGGGGGAAATTACTATGCAGCACCGTATGCGATGCCTTACGCACCTCCTCTGAGTCTGGGCTACTTTCCCCCTGCTCCCCCATTTTACCTGCCCCACCACTCGCTAGGACCTGCACCCCCTTCTCCCTTCATGAGGCCTGCTGTCCCCCCTCCTAAGGCTTTCCACTCCAGTGGACACTCACAACTCCAACCAGGGGCCAAGCTTCGCAGCGCCAGTGGCCCACTCCAGGGGCCCTCTGTAAGAGGAGAGGGCCTGGGATCCCTGGGCAGTGGCAGTGCAGGTGGTATTGCTGGGGTTCGCCTCCATAAGAGGAAGCACAAGCACAAACATAAGCACAAAGATGAACCCCTTCTTTCACTGCGAGATCGGCAGGAGTTGGGTGGGCTCTTCAGCGGAGCTAAGACCAGTGCACGCCTTAGCATGCTGAGTGACAGGAGGGACTTGGTCAGTCAGGGCCCTTCAAAGCATCTGGAGAAGCAGAGGGGCAGCGGTAGAGGCTCAAGCCTGGGATCCAGCTTAGGGATGTTTGAGTCGGAGCAGCTGTCCACACACTCTCTCGCTGACAGCCAGTTCCACTCCCGTCAGACTCGACAGCCAATAAACAGCTTCATGAGCAGCTACAGTAGCCAAACCCAGCGGTCAGAGTCAGCTTCTGACCTTTTTTTGGGTTCACGGGAGGACGAGTGTGGAGGGCGGAGCCGGAAGACGAGGCTCGCTGTGTTTGGAGATCAGGGCTTAATGCCATTCCAAACTGCCAGGCAGGAGCCAGGACGGATGAACAACTGCTCTGGTCCCTCCCACAGTGGTAAGAACCACTTACATTATATTTACCTGTTCATTTTTAACTACACTGTGTATTTACAAAGGAGTGCGCTGCCCCTTCGCCATGATTATGAAGCAAAACTTACTTACTTTTGTTTCATTAGTAGTTTCAGTAGTTTTGTTTCATTAGTGAAACAAAACTACTATTGACTTCTACCGTACACAGGAGATAACCACTGAGAAGTCATTATGTGACCACACAGTTAGCCTAGGAGTTTAACATCATGTTGAAATAGCTTTGACATGGGTTGCTACGTGCACATCCAGTGCTCCCTGCAGTGAGGGAACACCGGATGAGCATACCGTTAAGCACAAGATGCTGCACTCGCGCTTTACATCTGCATCTTGCCGTTACAAGCCAGGTAGATATAATGTTAACCTGCCAACGTTGCAGAACTTATAATATGGCCAAATCAGGAGCACGTTTGCGAAAGTAATTGCTGCCCACCATATTATTCTGTTCCCTAGTGATAAAGGGCTTGTTATTTGCTGGCGTTGAGACTTAATCACATATTTAGTCAGAGTTAACAGGGTTTTCCCTATTTGAAATGTAGATGGCAGCATACTCGTCAAGGTGATTCCTATTTATAAATACGCTATGTTCAGCACTAGCAGGACTTAAAGCAGACAAAGAGGCAGGGTAGCCCCAAATTCTCACTTCCAGACTAATGTGTATTTTTGGTACATTCTGTATTCTGCTGTCTTTGAGCACATCTGGCTGGGGATAGAGAGAACGTAATGCATGGATGGAGACGACTATAATTCACCAATCTCTCCTTCCTCCCCTCCCTCCCTCCCTCCCTCCCTCCCTTCCGACTCTCCTGCCAATGCCTTTGCCAGAGATATATTATTCACACAGTGTGATTTATTTTCTACAGACACGCCGTAAAAGGCCCTTGCCTGTGTTAAAAGAGCTGGCTGGCAGCCAGGGGTTTAATGACTGGGGCCTAGTCCAGTGGTGGGGAGGAGAAGCCAGGGGCTCAGTCAGAATACACCCCCCACCCCAGGGGATCTAGGACGGATGACTCATATACACACTACCCCCCCATCCCGTGTGCTGTTATTCCTCTTCTACCTTCCATGTCCTTCCCTTCTCCCCCTATTGCTGCTTCTGCAGTTCTTGCTCCTGCTTTCCTCCTTTGCCTCTCTCCCGCAATCCCCACACTCAGACTTCCCCTTGTTCCTCTTCCTCCCCCTCCCCCTTCTAGCTCTCTTTCCTTCTTCCCTTTCTCTTTCTGCTTTTTCCCTTGGCTCCCCTCCCCCCCGTTCCCCCATTACCCTCTCTTTTCCCCGTTCTAACTGGCCCTCCTCTAGCATGACTTACTGCCTCACTTCACAGCTTTAGCCCAATTAAAACACAGGCGTGCGTGCATACATGTATACATGCACACATATTCACACATATACACACAGTTAGATAGATGCCCATCCACATGCTGATACTAATGCAACATTAATATTATTGTCTTAGCATGCAACTGTGAGTCTGTAAATCATTCTTCACTAAAACTACTTTGTAGTGATTTGATTTTGTATGCATGTGTGTGTCTGTGCTTGTGTGCGTGCTTCTACAGCAATCAGCAAGTCTCACTGCAGCTGACAGCAATCTCTCAGATGCATATTTGCATAAAAGCAGGTCATCTTCTGCTGAATTAGTGAGAATAATTGTCTTTGTGTCACAGGACCTGTTCAAACACATGCATGCACTTTCATGCAGAGAAACACTCTCACTAAATGATATACATCAAGGATGACTTTATCCTGTCTGGAACCTGGTCTGTGAGCATCTATCTCTGTGTAGTAGTGACTTCCTATTCCACAGAGAAACAGGTCCTCAGTGCTATACGGCCCCTCGCACTGCTGAAGGTCACTGGTTTTATGTTCCGTGTATGCAGCTCATAAATTTCTGCTACTTGTAGTGTGTGTGCGTGTGTGTGTGTGTGTGTGTGAGAGAGAGAGCTGAGCGTGTGCACAGCTCATAAACTACTGCTACTTAGTGCTTTCTGCATAAGACTAATTTCACTGTCTGCCCTGAATTCTTGAGCAACAATAGAGTGAGATGTTCCGCTGAGTTTTAAATGGAGGGCGGTCAGGCCTCTCTGTATTTTCCCTTTCACTTAGTTAATTAGCAAACACCTTGCCATGGAGCTATAAACTCTTAAAACTTTACATTTTTGCTTCAACATTCTGATTTGGTTTCTTTAAATGTAAAAAACATTGTGTGACAGTATCACAAATCTGTATCTGCTTGTTGTAAAATATTCTAACCCAAGATGTCATGTTTGGTGAAACAAATAGGTATATTCTTAATGTGTTATGCATCACCATTTATACACCTTGCAACCCAACTCGGCCATGTTTGTTGTATAAATTCAGGGCTTTTCTAGTTTATCGCAGTCACCATGTGTCTGAGCACTGCAGAAACCTGCTACATTGAATCAGCAGGATTCTGCAGAGAAAGAGGAGAGGAGATGGTTAGGGAATGGAGAAATAGCAGTAAAAGCTCAAGAAAAAAAAAAAGACCAGGGATGTTTTATGCACACTGCTTAGGGACTGGTGGCTGATTGTGCTTTTCCTCCATTTTGGCTGTGGCTCAGTCTGAGCCCCGGGAACAGTGCCCAGGCAGAGAGGAGGGGGGAGCTACGAAACGGGACAGAGATGGGAAACAAAAAGAATGACAGCGACGGACCAAGACCAGGAAGCGGTTTCTGAAATAGAGAAGGAAATGAAATGGTGCAGTGTTACTTGTTTAATTGAAAATTAGAGAGTAGCATGTTGCTGCCTATGAAGAGTAAAGTGGAAAAAAAGAATGAGAGTGATGGGGAAACGGGGAAGGAGACAGGATAGAACAGCGGGTAAAGGGCACACTGCCCAGTTCACCAGTGTGAAGGAAACAATATGGCTCCAGTTTCTTCTGCTCAGCCATTCTGAACTGCTGAATTCATTATTTGTGCATGATGGGCATGTGCGTGCATGTGTGTGTTTGTATTTGTGTCTGTGTGAGGACGTGCATTAAATGTGTCGATATGTGTTTGGCTTTTTGGCAGCCTGTGCTCCAGATGCGCAGGGTTGTTATTGTGTAGCGACATATTAAATGGTTGAAGGAGACATTTCTGTGGGTTTCCTGCTAGCAGAATTGGATCTCCTCCTCTCCCCTCTCCTCTCTGCTCTGTAGTAGACAATTACAGGATAGGATCTGCTCTCCTGGCTCAGCTGGGCTTTGAAAGGCTTACATGAATATGTCAAAATTAGCAGGAAGCTCTTGAAGCAAAAAGAGACATTCTCACCATGAGCTAAATTGGCTTGATGTCTTTCCTGGCCTTTCCAAGGCTGCCCATTTTTACTGACATGCTAGCATAAAAACACCTTTTTTCTTTACAGACTTTAGTCTATTTATTTACCTTGTGATGTCTCACCTCACTCATACTCACTCTCTCCTCTCCCAGATGTTCCCAGTAAACGGAGGTATAAGCGGCGCGAGGTGGAACAGATCCAGAAGGACGTGAGGAGGATGCATTCTTTGAACTTTGAGCATGTGCAGAAGATCCTCCGTGCCAAGCGCCTGCAGCGACAAGCCAAAACAGGAAACAATGTCGTCAAAAGACGGCCTGGGCGGCCCCGAAAACAACCCATAGAAGAATCCGAGCCGACTAATAGGAGTGTGGATAATCGGGCTGATGGTCGGGGTTTGGACATGCTGGCCGGTAGGAGAGGGGATGGGAGAACTCAGGGGATGCCTGTCCTGGAGAGGTGTGATGACCTGCCAGGTAGGCAGAGCCTCAGGTCAAGCTTGACCCCCGAGCCACTGGAGTTCTCAAATCACGATTCCATCTCAGCGACAATTGAGACTGTGGTGCATCAAGCGCGATCTGTGCCTCCACTGGCCAAAGGGGGGAAACGCAGAGGCAGGGGCCACAGCAGGGACGAGTTATGGGCTCCTTCCAGTCAGTAGACCTGCAGGAGAGAGCAACTCTGTAACCAAACAGAGAGCAGTCGTTGGAGTCAGATGCAGTGCCCTTCATTCTGGGACTCCTTGGTGCACTTTGACTTTCTCCTGTCTGATTTGTGAGGACTACAGAGGGTCACAGGAGGAGGGAACGCTTACGGTACCATCCCTCTGCTTGCTAAACCCAACCAGACATGAGCCTTTCAAGCATTCATTGGACCTTCATTTGCAATGGCACTATATGGTACTGTTTGATACTGAATCTGATGCTATAAAAGTGTGTGGTACTTATGATAGTGTAGGATATTATGTGATTCTTTATGTATCTGATACAGTGATGTGTATGGTACTTTATGATACTGTATCTGAATGTGGCTTTAGCCATATATTTACCAGCAAAGGGGAGGGGGAATGGTTAATATTAAACTGTGCAGCTCTGCTTATTTTTGCCTTTCTGTGGACGCTTGTCAAAGACGTGGGATAAAACAGCAGTAATTAAGCCACCTTACCCCTTTACTTACCCCTGTGTATTGCTCACACCCTTATCTGTACCTTCCTTGTTTTCTTACTCTCTCTGAGGAGTAACTGATACTTGCTGGCACTCTCCACGCCCGTCACTCTCCCCAATTCTTTAGCTCTCCCTGGTCCCTGCCGCTCAAGTTTATCTGCCTTTATCCTCTCATCTACTCCCAAAATCCTAATTTTCATTTTCCCATTGCTTGTGCTCCCTCAACCTGTCTCATTTAATTCTCCCTCCCTGCTCAGGCCTGTCCTGAACAGTGACATATAGGCAATATGGTGGATGAGACTGTCCCAGACTGTACATAGAAACAAAGTCCACTGTTGCCTGCCTTGTACAATGAGAAACCAGCTCATAGACATGTATACATGACATACAGTATATCAAATAGAATTGTTGTACCATAGACAATGAAAGTTGTGTATTGTTTTATAACCAAAAGCAGACATGGGTGCGACTCAAGACAAGTTTGTTTTCAGACAGAAAGAACCACATATATTCATTCATACACTCATTTATGTGTTTATATCCAGGGGGCATTGCATACAGGAAAAATATCAGGTGTGTTTTTGGTAAACCTTAAAATTGGTTTATTGCACTATGAAAAACCATACACTTGCATCAATCAAATGCAGCACTTACATGCTTGTTCCAGCCTTATGTTTTGGCCTTCAATGGTGTGGATATCCATTCCAGAGAGCACGCATTATTTTAATCAATTTGTATATGCAGGCTGCGCAGCCAAAAGCGTCAAACCGAAGCCCGAGTCTGAAGTGTGATTGGACAGTTCAGCTGAAGAGGGCTCACAGTCAGTGTTTTCGAAAAGCTAATCCCAGTCTTTCTACCTGATTTGATTGAACATGATTTTCAATCCATATCCTTGGAAATATTTTTTTCAAAGTAAATCCAGTATTTAGATTTAGAAACCAAAGTCTCAGTATTCAGTGTGAGGATGTATTATTTAAAAGAATCTAAATCAGAGTTTGACAAACTCTCCACCATGTTGGCACCAATGTAACGCATCCCTGTGTGCACTCTAGAATGTAGCCATCTTGAATCTTTGTGTCAATATGTCAAGCCTTTGTTAAACTCTATCTACAGTATCTGTGGCTTTGGGTAGTGGTTGGTATTTTCTCAAATAAGTATTTCAAAATATAAGCAATGGATCAGTGTTTCTTTAGCAACTTTGTTAAAGTTTTGTTTCAGGAGATTCCGTTTTCTTTGGGTTGGGTGGGATTCTCAGCTGCAGCGGTTCAACTTGTGCCTTATGTTTCTTTCTCTCACCAGTTACATTTGACCTGAGAAATATCAAGTGGCAAAGAGTGCCCCCGAAATTGACCCTAAATATTCATGATTGTGTACATGACGTGTCTTAGTCATCAGAACCCTGACACTGCCTGTGTCCATTCAAAGCTTCCGTAGTCAGCATCCTCTGTCACCAGCTTCCTCCTAGTCTTTTTGACCCACATCATCATAACAGAGCTAGAAGGGCAGGACAGATCAATATAATATGATATTACTGTGTTGAATACACGCCATGTACTGGCCTACATTCTGCTTTGCAGCAGTGATGGAAACAGAAAGGTCCACTGTATCAGACGTGTTTCTATCCAGAGGTATTGATTGTACTGAATGTCCCAGATATAATTGAAGATCGTTTGCTCTGCCCAGTATGTAACCTGTTATTTGAGCGAGATGACTGGTTATGTACTTGGCAAAGGAGGAACAGAGGAGGTTGTCATGGAAACCCCGTTCTCCTACATTGTTTGCTATGCATCAGGCCACATCTGGCAATGACCTGAAAATGAATTTCTGTTCTGGGTCCACCCTTCGACAAAGAGAAACAAGTGGTCTTATTTACTGAATAAAATGAATTCATATAACAAGAGTTGTGAATAATACCAGTAATAATTTGTAATAAGTTGTGCAGAAAGTGACTATCATTTCATGAAAACTATAGTGACTGCAGCTCTATGCAGTACAGCCTTAACCAGATGTAAAACTACAGTATTGGAAGTGTTTGTTGTAAATAGTGTTAGTATGTCCATCCTGCATGGATACCGGTTGGGCTCGGCTATGCTGGGACTGTCTCCTAAAACCATAGTAGACACTCTCTCTCTCTCTCTCTCTCTCTCTCTCTCTCTCTCTCTCTCTCTCTCTGTATTAAGACTGCTCAAGACCCAAGGAAACATACAGAAATTACTTCCCTAATTGATTTTCCTATTTGACAAATTCTGCTGTACATCGACAGTCATCGTTCCGGTCCGTTAAATTACACAGAATGCTAAAATAGTTTGCCTTATCACACCTTCAAGAGGATAAAAGCCTCACTGTAGTGTACTCGACCAAAAATAGGAATCCCCGCTGAAATGCAGCTATTTTGCCTGCAGCCAGTTGGGGCAGTGCAGTAGCATGAAGAGTAAGCAAGAAGGTTGCGTGTGGGGAGAGTTGTCAGAGGAAATAGCCAAAAATACACTCGTCCTGAACCTTGCTTTGCTTGATGACTTTCGGTGGGTCTGCAGTCTGTTGTGGTGAAGATGAGGTCTAGATGTGTGGTCCGTGAGGTGTAGAGACTACACGCTTGGCAGCTTACTCCATACTGTGGTCAGTCAGTGGTTTCTGATGTAAGAGTTAAAGACCCCAGGTGTTGTCTGTCCTGTCTGTCTCTTCTACCAGCCGATGCTCCGGTGCCTTCTAACACTGACAAGTATTGTCCTAATCCAGAGCTTTCACTCGTCACAGAGACTGCAGAGGGGATGTGGCTGTGAATAGGGTTCAAGGTCACTGTTGTTTGCTACTTAGCAGCCAGAACCAGTCTGGTCTGGACCAGTGGCTACAGGAGGCCCCTAAGCACTGATGTAAGGATCCTTTACGATGTCTTTGGTCCTAGCATCAAGGGCAGCGCAGCAGCGTTTGACCTTAAATCAGTGGTTGGGGTGTATTTACCGAAGTCCACACTCACCAGTTCACTACAACAACTAGAATGGGATATACTGGAGCCAAAATTTTGATCACCCCCCCCCCCCCCCCCATTCCCTTTGTAGCATGCTGTGATGAGTGTCCTACACATGGAGTGAGGGGGTCACGTGAGACAGAGCCTCATAAATGTACATGTAGTCATCCTCACAGCATACGTTACAGTTCTAAGCTACAGTGTTGTTCAAAGCTGAAAGTGCAGATGAAGCATTGAGAAAACCAATAAATGTACTTCTTTAGAGCACAATGTGAGCTCTTCTAACAGTGTGGGCATATTTTAGTTTGTATACATAGTGTATTTGAACCTTTTTCTAGAGTGGGTTTCCTTTATTTGCATGCTCAACTTGATTGTATGCATAAATATTTTAGACAAGCCGAAAGTTGAATTTTAATTGAATTTGGAGCAAGACTTGTACATTGTTTGATATGTTTCTTTTTGTAATGGATTTTTTAATTCATGAAGCAATTTTGTACATTGTATGAATATTAAAAACTGCAAATATTTGACATATAGAGTAAATACTAGATGCGCATGTATATGCATATATCCTTCACAGTATGTATGTGTAAATGTACACATATATTTTGTATTTGCATTTGCTGGCATACAGATATATGTCTTAAGCACATATATACATGCAATATATGTGTATATCCATGTCCGCTGGCATGCTTTTGGTCATGTTTATCTTTCATGATCTTGTAGGTTCATATTTTGTTTTGTTTTTATTTCTCTTTCCTCAGAAAGAAAAGCTCATTATTTTGCTACCCTTCTATTGGCTGGCAGTGTTGAGCACTTATTAAGAAGAACTACAGTTGAAGTTGTTCATGTTATCCATTGTGTGAAATAATAAATGACTTTATTGACAGCTGATGGTGGCACATATTTTCTTCTTTCTGGTAAAGATTGGTTTGAATTTGATATTCTGATCTCCTTAAAACTGCTTTGTCACATGCCAAGATAAGGCTGGTAAGAGCCAGTTGAGACTTTGTGGCTATGGGTGTTTGTGTGTGTGTGTGCGTGTGTGTGTGTGTGTGTGTGTGCAGCATGCATGTCAATGTGTGTGGGAGCGAGATGACAGAAGGGTTTGCTGCATTGTTGGTGCTGACTGTCTGATGGTCCCAGTCAATGAGTACTAACCTGCAATGTGTTAGCTTGTTGCGGTTAAAAGAGAGGGAATCCTCTCATTCGATTATGCTACAGCCTCACTCAGTCACACACACACACACACACACACACACACACACACACACACACACACACACACACACACACATACCTACACGCTCTTAACTCTTGTACTTGTTCATTAGCCAAGCCTACATCTCTAAATCCTGCTTGCACTAGCCCATCAGTGTCTGTTCTATGTGGGCTGGGCTGCAGGCTGCTCTGTTATTGGATGGAGCTGAGTGGGAAGTGCCCCACCATTGGCTGCTGCCAACTAGTAAAATTCTTCTGTTACCATGGTTGCAGGGTGAGCTGCCCAAATGTGTCTCAGTGCATCTAGTGGTGCTGATAGAACCGTTGGCACTACCGGTGCTATGCTGAAAAAAATCCCCCCGTCTGATGGAAGTCAGGGCTGCACCCAAATCACTCTCTAATGATGCCTGTAGATGAGCCCCACATGGCCCCACTTCACATTGAGCACAAGAGAGAGGATGAGATGTATCACCTGTGATCACAATGAAACACATGCCGCATGAAGGGTGCACTGTTCAGCCGGAGGTACACTTACAAGGGGAGAAACGGGATCATCAATTTGATGCGCAAAACGTTGATTTAAACCAGGTTTAGTTGTAAATTACGTTTCTGTAGTTTCCTGGATCCGTTATACACAGGGGAATATTAAAAAATGACATGAAATATAAAGAGCACATGCATATTTAAAAAAAAATCACACTGCATTTATATAAAGGTATAATATATTGCACCTGGTCAATAGGTTGATTGAGCCCCCATCCTGAACTGAAATTAAACCGTCCCAGCTATTGCTTTGCCTTCTTGTTGCTCCACGTTTGTGCAACAGCTTTTCAAACTGTTCAGCTTTATATAGCCTAACAATATTATAGCATCTAACAAATCTTATATTCTGTGACATCTGTGCAAGGCAGAAATACTTCAGTATAATTAAAAGTCCACAATATAAGTAAGAAATATTTGCAGAACTGGATCAGTGCTATGAGATGTTATCTAGAGATACGGACTGTAATGGAAGTGTGGTGGCGGAGGTTTGTGCTGTGTAGGAGGACAACAGGGCTTATAAATTGAGGTGCCTGTAGGTTTACTGTTCCCAAACTTAAACAACCTGCTTTTTTAGGAAAATATTCCAAAGATTTGGGAGAATCTTCCTTCCAAATCTTTGTGGACCAGCCTCCTTTGGAATGAAGGATTTAGGGTTGAGGGCAAGTGACAGTGTGTGCAACTAAAAATATGCATGGTCCGTCCAATCTGACAGAAAAAGTTGATTAGTTAAATTCTTTGCGCCTCCTATATGTGTATCATATATCCTGTTAGAAGTTGCACCTGAACACATGACAAAGATGCACATACATACACCCTCATGCCTGTGTGAGAAAAACAAAACTAGCCTCCCCAAAATGTGCTGACAAGACAACACAAACACGTCATCATAATCATTTTCCTGACACTGTCACTGTGTTCTTGTCACATTATTTCTTATGGGCTGAGAATACAGTGTACTGTGTCTGTAAATCTTTACTGGTGTTGTCAGACTGTACTGCTCATTTGTTTGTAGAGGTGAAAAGGTGGTCAAACAAGAGCCAACAGGAGGCAGGAGTGCTGGACACATTGTAAAAACTACAGACATTTAACGACAGCCAGCTGCATGCCGAGCATCGCTGCCAGCCACGAGTATGATGCTCCTTTGGTGGAAGCTTTGAAGTGTATCATAGATGAAGTGGGTGGGCCTTTGGTGATTATACTCTCAAATTGTTGAATCTTCCTCCCAAATTCTGCCCACTTCATCAAACCTGCATAAATCAGCATTTCACCTCAGCATATGTCCTGGAAGTACATTATGGAAGACAAAAGGACAAGTTTGTGGAAATACATCAGAGCCCGCTTTGTTGCTGGTTTCTGACCAGTTTTGCTGACAAAGTACTACAATTCTTTTCATACCAACAGCAATCTGAAGTTGCTGTTAACTGTCATAGTTGTCCGTGTTGACTTTTGGCAATTAATCTCCATCAAATACACATACTGGTATTTCTTGTTACATTATAGTGAGCCCTTTGTGTGCACCTCGAGATGTGGAGTACACAAACACTATGAAGACTCAGAAAGTCTACAAAAGTGTCAATGCAGCGCTTATGTGCCATTTATGGAAAGTATTCTTTTTCTGTTGTTATTGCTTTTCAGTGTAAAGACCATCAAACTAGTCCTATGAGCGCAGAACGTCATCCCAACGTCACCTTTTATTTAAAAACATAATTTACTTCTTTCCTCACTGTGACTGCTTGATTCCTAAGTGCAGGACATATGCAGAGTACAAAAAGAAGACTCTCAAAAGTGACACTGGTGCTGGCGACCTGATACCCGAGTGGTTAGGCCAAATGCCCAGAGCAAGTTTCCATGACCAGGCCATTTACTACATGTCATTCCCTTACTCCTTTTCTCCAAATTCCCTGTCTCTTTCCGCTATCACTGTCTAATAATATATATATACTGTATATATATATATATATTTCTTTTTAAAAAGTGACATTGCTTATACTGCATCATTTTAACCAATTTTGTCGCTAACTGTTTATGATTATCTCCAAGTCTTAACAATTCAAATTTGAGTCAGGATGTATGAGTGAGTGCCAGTGACACCCAGGCCACTGACAACAGACAAAGCCATACATTCACAAGAGATAGTCCTGCAGTGCAGGACAACTAACCAGGAAGCCTGCCATGTAACCGCCCAATCTATCTCTGTTGCCGTTTTCAGAGGATGACTATTGCTTGTGTTTATGAAGATGGATAGAGCAGGCAACACTCAGCTCCCTCCTCTCTCTTTCTCCACTGCACAGTGATGGGAGACACCATCTGGTGGTGAAATGTATCAATGCGGCTCAAAGCCCTCAAAACCCTCATGTCACATCCACAGAACTGAGAGCATCATCGCTAACAGCAGTCAAGTCAGTGAAAATGACAGGCAGGCTACACGGATGCAGTTTTCCAGTTTGAGATGGAGAAAGGTGAAATGTCTTTTATGGATTTGAATGACAAACAATCTGAACTATGACCTCAAGCAGTGAAACCTACACACTCCAGTGCTTTATTCATCTATAAGCTGAAGGGATCGGTGCAGAAATTACTGTAGCTGAAAGTCGGTTACATCTGTGTGTGGTGCATAGAATAAAAAAAAAACCCAAAAAAACACCAGTGATATGACAGAATGTGTTCTGCATGGAGCTGGCCACTGTTGCCACGGTGACAGTGTGACTCATGGCAGTTTGATTTGGATTTAGAGCGGTGCCCTGCTTTGTGTGTGAGCGTGTGAGGTGTGTGTGGATGTGCATAAGTATGTGTGAAAATGTACCTATCTGCATATACGTAAATACATGCATGTATATGCTTATATTTGTGTGCTGGTGGGATGAGAGAGGAAAGGGAAAGAAAGGGAGAATTTCCTCTCTACAGCAGAAGGGAGTAATTGTCCACCTCTCTCATGTCTCCTTGGTCACAGTTAGAGCTTTTGTTAGCAGGTTGGCTCTGCCTTAGTCTTATTAATGATGCCAACACTTAGGTAATGTGCCTTTTTGATGAGAGTAAGCCACTTAATCTCTCTATTCAGGCTCCATCTCGCACACACACTCTTGCTCTCTCGCTCTCTCTCTCTCTCTTTCTCTCTCTCTCTCTCTTTCTCACACACACACATACGCACACACACACCTCCCCCTCAATCCTCCTAATAAGCTGTCTCTATGTCTCCTGTAATTTGGCAGATGAGTCTATTATATGATACAGTCATATTTTATTAATGGACCCCCGTAGCGAACACACACACCCCTTAGTGGATGAGATTATGCGATGCATAGGGAGCGTGTCTCCGTGTTAAAAATGATTTCAACTCCTCGGTTAGTTTTCATCTGCACTGTTTGTCTGCTGTGTTGTTAATATTGGGCTGTAAGGCAGAACCACAGGCATTTCTGCTGCAGTTGGCACTGTTCCTCCGCACTTCATTCCACTTCCATCAGCTCAGTGATAGCGTGGAACAGTGCCGCTTCAAAAGGCCGAAAACAGCAAAATAAAAAGCAACGTTCAATTATTGAGTTAAACATTTCGTGGAAATATTCTCGTCTCTGTCTCTCTCCGTCTCTCTTTCTTCCTCAGCGCTGTGCAAATAATTCATCCCATATGTTTCAGCCGTGCCGGGCATTTCAAGCTCTGTGGTGAAGTGCACTCCTTCAAAACTAATTTGCTCAAATGCTTCAATGGTATTTTTCCCAACAAATGCAGTTGTTTTTGAATATCTGCAGCGTTATTATAAAGCGTGCTTTTTTTGTGTGGCTAATTTCATCTATACATGATCCTATTGAGCAACTAGAGCAACATTAACATCTTGATGTTAAGTAGGTATAATGTGATAATTTAGCATGCTAACATTTGCTAATTAGCACTAAACACAAAATGCAGCTGAGCCTGATGGGACCATCATTAGTTTTACATGTATTTAGTCATAAACCAAAGTGTTTTTTAAATGAAGATAAAACTTGTCCTGAAGGGGGGACATGAACGTGTGAACCAAATGTCATGTCATTCAGTCTAATACCTGTCAATCCATTTTACTCAAAACTACAAATGTGAACCTCATGGTGGCGCTAAAGGAAGGTCAGGGGATCATTGAAGTTATTGGTATTCTTCCTCACCACGAAGATTTTAGAGATTATTCATTTTGGAACAAAGTGGTGGACACATCGAAACATATTGCAATCCTAAAAGCTATGCCTTTTAAAATATATACATTTATTTTCTTTGTGCAGGACGTTGTGAATTGATATTAACTTGATTGCATCTGTGATTTACCATTTTCTGCAAAGAATTTGTAATAAATCGGTGGGTTTTGCTTTAATGCCAGCAATTTTTATTTCATGTAAGACAATAATCAGTCTCTCTCACTCTATCTTTCTCTCTCTCTCTCTCCCTCTCTCTCTCTCTCTCATACACACACACACACACACACACACACACACACACACACACACACACACACACACACTTTGGCCAGTCTGGAAGATTCTGCATGGCTCGAATGATGAAAGACTCATTCCCCCACAGCAGAGTTTTCAGATTTGCATATTGATATCATCTTTTCTCAGTAAGGGCAGGTATGTATGACATAAAGTAATTGTCCAACAGTCTATTAAGCACCTTTGTTGGATGTTCTGCATTACAGTAAACTAATCATTATTCAGTATTTACATACCATCCTAATACAGTACAATGTCATATTTCAAAGGGCTTCAAACATATGTGGAGGAGAGCTGACTGTGAATATAAACTTCCTCCAAACGAGCCGAGGCAAACAGTAAGCAAAGTCAGGACCACTTCTCTTGTTGTCTAGTCTTGTTGGAACAGATGAAAGGATTTAGTTCTTTATCAGACTGTTTTACGTAGTCTTTCTTTCTTTTATGCTTGCAGTGGCTTGTCTACTTCGGCGACAACAAGGTGCTATTATCTGTTGGATTTAGCCAGGAACTGAACAGCAGCAATAGGATGCTTATTGCAAAACCTGTATGTTTGTGCATGTGATGTTATCCAAACAAATCGTCACATTTCTGAACATATCTGCCGACATGCACACGCCTGAATGTGTGCATTTGGCATTTTTGTGTCTGCTTAATGAAGAAGAGTGAAGCTTTGAGCTGTCAGGTACACATGAAGGTTTGACACTGTGTGACAGTCAAGAGCAACATGCAGAGAACAAACGAGTGATTAGAGTCAACAGACTGAAACCGAGTGGCTGCTCATTAGACGCACGTTGACGATGTTTGTTGATGTGCCAACATATAGAAATATTCTCAGGCAGTCATTAGATAAAAACACCTGGGCAGATACGTTATTGTGTCTACATGAAGTGTGTGTGTGAGAAAGAAAAAAGAAAAAACAGCTCTCTCCGTGCGGCTCAGAACCCCTCAGGCAGCTTTGTGAGAAAAAAAAAAAGGTTTGCCAAATGATTCATCTTATGAAATAAAACTGCATTGCATACATTTATGTTCATGTTTTTAATCTTTGTGATAAATGCCAAATTTCTGAGATATATTGAGTATTTACAGCGCTTAGGCTGGCTAGCACCAGTAATTAATTAAGTGAAACAGCCTGATGAAGGAAAGAAAAAGATTCAATCTCTGCTGTTGGTTTTTCGGGGTCCAGAGGTAGAAAATGCTCAAGTGGGACTGCTATAGAGAACAGCAGGTAAAGTCTGACCTCTGCTGCACCTCTGTGTGGAACCATTGGCATTTTCAGTTCCAACCCTCCAAGGCACATTACATAACTACACTATTATTTGTCCATCTCCTGTCTCTCTCTGTCTGACTGACACAGCAGGGGAAATACAGATCCAAACAAGGCAATGATAATGATTCCTTCCTCTCTTTTGATCAGTCTATTTGTCACACCCTGTCTCTACATTTTCAGCTTTTTCTTCTCTTCTTGGCCTCACCAAACTCTCTCTTTCTCTCTATTTTTCTGCCGCACCACAAGTTGGTTTGCTTTTGCACCCATGTGGTTCGCTAGCTTTCCATTAGTTCATTTCCCCTGCTTTGAGAATGCGCTTGTGTGTGTGTGTGCGCACTGTATGTGTGAATGTGTGTGTCTCTGTATGCACGCATGTGCACATGTGCGTGTGTCTCCCGAGTCTCAGAACAGTATTATTGTAAACATATCATTTGATGGGGAGAGTGGTTCAGGTTGTTGGCCGGCTGCCCTGCTTTCATTTCGAACAGAGCTGCCAACATCTGGACTGTGTCAACACTCACAGACAGTGTTTGTGTGTGCGTGCGTGTGCGTGTGTGTGTGTGTGTGTGTGTGTGTGTGTTTGTGTATTGGGGTCCCTGCCTCAGCCACAGACCTGTCAGCCCTTGGATGGGGAACAGATTTGCTCAGATTAATCAAAGGTGTAGCATTAATAAAAGGAACCCTATTCCTCCATGCCTCCAGGCGGCCATTTTAAGAGGCTGGGAGAGCAGCCACACATCCTCCAGGACGAGCTGCAGTCACACACAGGCCATGCACAGGCACGTAGGTACATGCACACAGCCTGGGAAGGGCTTTCAGCTGAAATAGTCTCCATCTAACAAATCACTTGAAAGGTTGAAAAGGATCTTTTACTTGTTTGCGGTTTGTTCATCGGTGCACACACTGTGAGGTGGGGTAACAGTGCTGTGGTCCCTTTGGACAGGATGCCGTTTCTGTTGCTGTAATAAATGTAAGAGAAGTCCAGATCAGAATCTGTGGCCACCCTGAGTGAAAAACCCACAAATCCAATAGAGACACATAAAATATGTGTTATTCATATGGTGGGAAATGTGCAGCAACCTCCTTCATTAATTTATTTAAACCCAGGTCAGGACGTGGATGAAGGACTCACAAAACCTTCAGAGACCCACAGCCCATCTCAGTGCTGAGCTGGACTACAAGAGAAGGACAAGAACAGAACGCACCTCATTCGTTTATGTTAACTGACAGCAGATGAATGGTGTGTGTGTGTGCGTGTGTGTGTGTGTGTGTGTGTGTGTGTGTGTGTGTGTGTGTGTGTGTGTGTGTGTGTGTGTGTGTGTGTGTGTGTGAGAAAAAAAGCTCAAGACAGTAAGAGAAATCAACTTATAATAGGCTGTTAAAAGTTATTTTAACATTTGCCCCATCATACCTCTTACAGTAGTTTCAACTGTTATTTGTGCAAAGCCGAGGCTAGAGTTTCCTTCCTTCTGTGGTGGGGTAACTACATCTTAAAACACACACACACACACATCACACAATAACTTCATAGCCTTGTGGTTTTTGAAACCATGACACAAACGCTCTGCAAAACATTCAAACTCCTCATCTCTTTTTGTCATTCCTTAACTTTATCTCTGATAACCTTCATGTTCTGTGTTTAAGCATTTTTGGCAAGTTGATCTGCGCATGCATACATGCTCAACGCATATGAACACATACATTTATATGCATACTAATGTGTGTGTAGAGTGAAGGGTGAACAATCTCCCCTTCAGCTGAAGTTAAAATCGCTGTCAAGCCTTCTCTGAGTCAAGCAGCAGTCTGGGCTGTTGGCTCTGGCAGGCCATCTGATCCGTCCTCACTGGACTAAAGATATTTGGGTGTAGTGAGCACTGGTGTTATTGCTGAGCTCTGGGTAGTGCTGGGCTCAGATGTATTTGGGTTGGCTGACTCAGGGATGAAGCCTGTTTGCCTACTGGGGCCATAGACTCTGCAGGGGGCCTGCCTAATCTGCTGCACCATCCGACAGCTTAATTAGTGTTTCACTTCTGCTCTCATACGCGCACACACACACACACACACACACACACACACACACACACACACACACACACACACACACACACACGCACACGCACGCAGCCTACACACTGGGGCATAGCTTGTTAGTCTAATAAAGAGCCATTAGAAGGTTAAATGTGGGTCTCATTAAATATTAGTCATTTACTAGCATGCATAATAAGACTCTCTGTGATTCTGATAACTGCTCATATCGCTGCGAAAGTGAAGACCACAGTCGACTCATGCAGTGCTAATTCACCGTGCCATAGCCTTGGATTTGGCTCGTCTCCTGCTGAGAGCATAAACACCGAGAGAAATGGATACAGTCACTTCCAGTCAGTATCCGAGGGTTTAAATGTCATTACACGACAGTGTCTTTATGTTGTAGGGGCGTTCTACACACTGTAAATTGTTTGAGATGATTTTGACGAGCAGTGATCCAAGGGGTTTAAAAAGGAAGAGCCTTGAGAAGGATAAGCTGTGTGAAGAGGGGTCTAGATTAGCTTAAATGGATTTGGAAGCTCTAGTGGAAGCTTGGACTAAAGGCTGTATTGAAATGTCAGAGATAATAATTTTACTTCTCTGGTTTCTGAAGATCCCCGTCCTAATGCCTCTACCATCTGCTTGAGAGCAAAGCGGTGGACGTCCATCAACGCAAGAGAGGGAGAGGGAGCGGGAGAAATTTGGCTCGCCACAAAGATACATTTACTTGCTCTTTCCAGCCCTCATCAAGGTCTATCTGATCCAAACAACGCTCTCGTCTTTACTTGGACTCTAATAACATTATTCTCTTGGTCACGGCCACATAGAAACAGATGAGCATGAGCCATAAAGGGGAAAATCAGTTTTCAAAAAGGGATTAAAATATTGAAGCTGCCAATGTTTTGACTTAGTGGATAAAGCCTCTAGGCAACTAGGGTTGGAGGGAAAGAGCGAAGAGCTGGGAGAATGTCAAACAGCAGACGGCTTTACTGGCTCAAAACAATGATTAGCCATCTGAAAGCCTTGTTTTAGGAGTTACTGAACAGCCCAAGACTAACCTGCAGAGTAGAGTAAAGTGTTAGCTGCTTATCAATTAGAGAGATTCTCTTTAGAGATTGACATTAGAACCAAAAATGAGCTCTTAAACAGGCCGACAAATTCCCTTCCCTATCTCTGTCTTTATAAATATTTCAGCCAAGCTCACCTACGTCATAAAAAAGTCATAATTAAAAACATCTATTTGCCTGTTAATCCAACACAGTCGCAACTTGCAAGTGCTTGCATGTGTTGTTTTTTTTACAAAATAGAGCACATTTTCAGTGATTTTACAATATATACAATACTGTAATAGAAATATTTCTGTTTGTTTCCACTATCATAATTCATTTTGATTGATTATTTGTTGACAGTGTTTGTAAATGATAGAATTGTTGTTCATCTGTTATTCTCTCCTGCCACACAGCCCTGATTTGTCTCTAAGTTATTTACCATGTTTCCACTATTTAATGTTTATAACAGCTTCCGTGATTGTGGTTTTGTTGTGATGTGCACTCTGTATGAGCGAGTATGTGTGTGTGTGTGTGTTTGTGTGTGTGTGTGTGAGCAATTTGTTTTGAGTGACACTCTGTCGCTTCCCTCGAAGGGAAACTTGCTAATTTACTATCTCTCAAACAGATGCCACATTAAGCCTCCAACATTCATATACACACAAACATATATCACCAACAAACCGCTCACATCTGCCCATATGTGCAGTATATGACAAACGGTTGTCAGTGAATCTTTGACACCGTGTGTTGACGTCTCCAGCTGAGCTTCAGCTCCACTTTTCAGAGGAGAATCTTTAATAAACCGTGAGTGTAAAGTTGTTTACCAGCACATTTAAGGCGCTCCTTCCTATCTTTATGCTAAAATGAGAAAATGTTGTAATTGCAGAAGTGAGATATTGAATGGATGGGTAATGTACTTTGTAACGTTGCATGTCATTGTGGTCCCCAGTCTTCTGCACCCTTGTTCTAGCTGATGTAATGCCTCAAGCTGCAGAGGTAGAGCTCTTAAAAAAGCATTTGGCCCTCGTATCCCGCATAGTAAGTATACACTAACACACATTTGTATTTGTGCACATTTTCAGCCACCAGAGCAGGAAGAAATGATTGGAAGTAACAGGCCATTATTTCAATCACAAAATGGATTTTTTACGTTGAGCAAACGAACATGTTACAGTTGCTAACATATATTGACAGAAAATACCAAGATCTTATGTTTATGTTGCACTACTGACTTGAAGTGTGTGTGTGTGTGTGTGTGTGTGTGTGTGTGTGTGTGTGTGTGTGTGTGTGTGTGTGTGTGCGTGCGTGTGTGTGTGTGTGTGTGTGTGTGTGTGTGTGCGTGCATGCGTGTGTGTGTGTGAGTGTGTCATGAAGAGTTGGTCTCTGGCCGAGTGCCATGCAGCTGGAAGCCATCATAGAAGCAATTACTTTCTGTCTTTTGCTCTCCTTCGCTCTCTCTCTCTTTCTTCCCTTCTCCCTCTCTTTCGTTCTCTTCATCTATCTCTTCTACTCCCATTTTCTCTGACGGTCTGATTTTAATTCTGCAGGCCCATCTCTTTGTGAACCAAGAGTTTGCTTCACAGTTAACCCCCTCGCTCACATCTCCCCTCCACCAACTGGTGTAACTCATCACCACCAAACACACTTCCACTACTTCACCCTCCTCATAATCCTCCAAAAGATGTCTGTTGACTCCTCCTCATCTTGCTTAGCACCTCAGCTTATTGATTCAGATGTGAAATGTTTGTAAGCCTGCGTGTCCTGCCAACACGGCGTACGGACCAATTTACAGTAACATGTTTGAGCTGCAACCCATGTGAGTGAGGGGAGGCAAGAGTATAAACACTGATTACAGATCGTGTGCTGAATGAATGTGTCACCAGCGAGAGAGAGAGAGAGAGAGAGAGAGGCAGTGAAGGATGGAGGAAGTGAGAGTTAACAGTGTAAACAAATGAGGAGTGTAATGAGGATAAAGCACCGCTGTGAACAAGTCAGCCTTTGTCTTCACTCATACCTGCTCTCACTCGCCTCCCCTGCTGTCACACACACACACACACACACACACACACACACACACACACACACACACACACACACACACACACACACACTTAATGATGTTTTTCAAGTGGCAATGTCAAAGGGGAGTTTTCTCTCAATATTCTCTACCACAGAACAAATATAAGGAGAAAACTGTAAAAACCAAAAAGAAACCCACTAAAAATACCCCTCTTTTTTTTTAAGATGTTTGATTATGTGTGGAGTAGCTGGTGAAAGGTCTAATTTGTATTCTCCCAGCACCTCTTACTTTAGTTTTAATGTCTCAAAAGTCTGCTAAGTGAAACCATCAACTACAGGTACATCTTATTAAAAATCTAATCTAAGTGAAATGGGAGGAGTCTCTGTTTGCATGTGTATATGTCCTTCAATTTTGTCATTCAGCCGATCAACTTCACACTTGGCGGGAGTATTGCTGAGGACCCAAGGAAGTGCAGTGTAGAGTGTGAGTTCTTGGGATCTAGTCAGTGATCGTTCAGAAAGGAGACGGCCCACTGAGTGTTTCCTGAATCTGTATCACGTGGGTTTCGCCAATGGCCCGTCCCTTTAGGAGACCAGCAGCAGGTTGAGTCTATTAACTCCAATGGGAAGTGACATGGAAACAGATTTTGACCAAATATATCGCTTCATGGTAACCGATGTAAACATAGGGCCCATTTTTCACAAGCCACATATCTAAACTGGCATTTACTAAAATGGCATTTCTTCAGACGGACAAATCAGGAGAAAATGAACTTTGTTGGAGCCCTTTCTCTGACTCAGCAACACACTCTCCCCTTCTGCCGAATAACATTCTCAAACGCTCTAGCAAACACATTTCTGTAATGCTAGATATGGCCGGTAGCTGTGAAAATATCTAATGTTAGCAAAAAAAAAAATATATAAATACATTATGCAAATACAACCCAATCTGCTTTCATCCATCCACACAATGTTCAGGAGACAGATATTGTATACCATTTCAAACCATTGGTGGAGCTTGTAATGCGCACAACCGAACGGCATGCTGGGTACAGCTTGCTTTCCGTCGACGTTCGTGAGCTTTTGCACGCAAATGACGCATATACTCCGTTCTCTTTATACATCCATGGTATGGGCTACTCCAGCATTGCTAGGGGACACAACTATGTCATGGCAGGTGTATTTCTAACGTCCCAATAAAGCACAGTATCAAGTGACAAGTTGTTTGTGTGAGCGATACAGATATTCTGTGACGTTTATTTTGATTTTTGGGTTTATTGGAAGTCCATCGTTCCCTCGAGCAGTTTGATGCCTAATGTTTTTGTAATTCAAATATCATGTATAAAGCAGCTCAGTCACTAACTGGTGGCATTATTACATCTGCATGACATCAAACTGTGTTATAAATGAAGGATGGGTTAGTTTATAACTGTTCCTGGCGTGTGTGTTGATTAAGAAAAATATCCACACTTATTGTTAGGTTATTTAAATCCTCCGAAAATATTTATACAGTCTGAAAATGTGCTAGCAACACTGTTTTTTTAGTGTCTGTCGCCTGTATGTAGACCCCTGCAGCTCAACGCCTGCAAGCATCCCTTTTTCCCAGACAGAAAGTTTCAAATGAAAGTGACGACATGTTAGCGGAACACTAAGAAAACAAATCAGACAACCATCATACAAAGAATGTCTCACTGTGCCGAAAGAGGCCGCTCATTCTGAAAAAGGGGCAAATAGTAACAACACACTCACACACACACACACACACACACACACAAACACACAGATGGAGATGTGGTTGGGCGTCACGCCAGATGCTCCAAGAGAAGGAAACTCACATTCTTCTGATGGGGAGTCATCAAGTATCAGGTTCCATAGACTCTGGCAGAGACTGGAGAGCCCCTTCACAACCCACCACCCCATCACACACACTCTCACACACACACACACACACACACACACACACACAGAAACAAACACATGCATAGGGGCAGACTATAGCCCCGTCCTTTTTGTGTGTGCATGAGGCTCAGTTAGCTGCATGAAAACACTGAATTGCTGCCTTTTCTAATATTGTCAGATCTCGTTCTAGAAGTAAAGGGCAGAAGAGTCTGATCCTGCATGCAGCTTGGCCTGATTTGTTTGATTTCGCAAGAGTTTGTGTATTATCTATGAAACAACCTTCTCAGTCTGTAGTGAAGAAGCTGCTTGAATGGATCCAGAGGAATGTGTTGGTTTGCTCCAGTGTGAGGTCTACAGGTCAAGTGATCATGAGGAGAGGAAGGAAGTAAAGACACAGTTGATTTGTCATTTCTTATCTTTCCACTAGATGTCACTGTCAACCTACTCTTCTAGCGTCAACCACTGACGCTCAAGTGGCTGTTGAACAAGTCGGTGCTCAGATTTTCCAAAATCTCTGCGTGCCATTGACCCACACAACTCCCATGTAAAGCTACTTGAAACATGCCACTTTGTCACAGAAGCTGGAAGCACCGTAAAGTAAAAGAATACAATCCAATCGGTTAGGCTTCAAGACATTTATTGTCAAACTGTATGCACAACAATTACAGAGAAGCACTCGCTGGCAACGGAAATCCTTGATCTCCCTTCAACCACGCTGAATGAATAGGCTATGTATAGAAAAGAAAATCATAGAGGCGAGGTTGTTGTCCTGGCACCAAGATGTCAGGGCTCTGACCTCCTCTCTGTGGGCCGTCCCGTCATCGTTAGGCCGATGACGGTTGTGGCTGTTGGAGTTGTGGGGGGCCACGCAGTCAAACGTGAACAGGCAGTACAGGGGAGGGCTGAGCACGGACTTCCTTTTTAACACCCCTATTAGAAAACAACCTGTTGGCTGTGACAGATATTTATTTCAACATGCCAAAATTAGACATCGTACAGAGTAGAAAAACTTCCTGACATGTTAGAGGGTCAATTTCTGCTGCGTTTACGCATAGAGAATTTGACATGTTAACACGACCAATGTTATGCGCTCAAATGCCCTTCTACACATTCCTATTTTCTTGTCAAGAAACACATACCACTCCGGTATGCCACATTGAGTTTCCAGGAAGACAGGTGCAAAGAAGCATGCAGTAAAACATGAAGGTTAAGTTGGTCCATTCAATAACTGCTTCAGGTAACTGGACAGACAGGTTAAATATCTGCTGCTATTAAACATGATGAACATTCTGTCACGGAACAGCTGCCATAGGTGCCATGAACACTATCAGAGACAAATGACTCTTAGGTCACCATCCAATGTTTAAGTTCTGATATTTGTATGTATCACACCCTTGGAGAGAGGTCTGCTGGTTTAAACGACGTTTCTCGAGTTTCTCGAGCCACTGCTGTTGCAGCTGGTGGTAACACGAGCAACTTACTTCATCACCTCAGCAGAAAACATGTGTTGGAATACCAAGAGTGTGATGACGGCCGTCGGATTCGAGACCGTCAACCAGTGACGTTAGCGCGAGTGAAACAGGGAAGCTGAAGGGTCAGGCATCGCTTGAAGAGGCATTTGCTCGAGGCACTGCATATGACAAGAAAAAGAAGCGGTGGAGCGACATTACGAACGCAATAACGATCCACCTATGCAAGGACATGGTCCCGCTACAGACAGTCGAGAAAGACGGGTTCAGAGCAATGATTAAAACACTGGATTCAAGGTTCGTCTTACCGGGGCGACAGTAGCCTACTTCAGCCAAACTGCTATCCCAACATAGGAACAAACGACCACACCCTATAGTAATCAAAGCCTTTATACATGATGACATTAACATGTTTTTATATTCTATGTGCTCCTGACAGTAGAGTAAGCCACTATAAACCTATATAAAAACACAGTCAAGGAAAAAAAGAAATACGGTGATATACCGTGAAACCGCCAGAATCTTAAAAAATACCGTGATACACATTTTTGGTCATACCGCCCAGCACTAGTGGTTGGTGTGTTTTTGATATGCTCATATGCTATGATCAAATACATTTACTAAAATATTTTGCAACTATACAAGTGTTTGTCATGTTTGCTGGGAAAAACAAATCTGTTGAAAAAAGGGCATGTCAATTTACATGCATCCAAGTGAACCAACATGTGAAACAATATTTCACAGCTCAAACTATTTCAAGAGTGGACAAAGGAGAAAAAAAACATAGCTGTTTGTCCTTGATTGCTCTTTTAATGAGTTTCAGAAAAATGTTGTAAATCTCTTTCAGGCTACTCCTCTTCCGTCTTCTACTCCTCTTCCGTCTTCAGCGATGACTAGATGTCTGCAGCAGCAATCACTGCTGATCATCAGCTGTGTAACTGTGCTGTAATTGTGTTTAACGACTAAATAAATGCTAAAGGAACAAACATAGCCCTCTGCCCTCGCATTATCCATCTGTAAGTCTGTGTTGTGTGTGTCTGCTGTTGATGATGATGTGACTTTGATATCATGTGATGATCATCATTTTATACAACTGAATAAATACTGTATTTACAGATGTTTATGAGCTGCTAGTAGTTCTACCAACGATACATTTCCATTCTAAACTCCTCAGATGGTTCAAATTGTCTGTTATTTTACCAAAAACACCTCAAAGTTTTGGAAATAAAAGACGTTATAATCTAAACCTCAATTTAGATTAGTATTGTTTGATGAGGGAGTAAGTGATCGACTGGACCGTAGAGCTTGTAGCTGGTGCGCAAACTAAACACAAGCATCAAAGAGCCATTTTACCATTTATTGAGTGAAGGGAATGAATGGAGGATGAATGGATCATTTTTCTGCACTGTGAACAAACGTAAATCAATATATTGACATGCACCACAACTAAGAATAAAAAACAACAGACACATGATCATTAATGCATCCACTTCTTACAGAAGGAATCCTTTAAGTTTCTTCATCAGGATTAGCAAACATAAGTAAATACTAGACAACCAAATATACAACCACTTCTACATTTGAACAGTTTGCCTTATTTACCTGTTTTGACTTTATCACTCAGGTAAGTAGCCTATATCACAAAGCCCCCAAGTCATTTCATTCAATTTTTTAATTTAATTTAATTTCCACAACTAACCTAAGCTTTGGACTGTGGGAGGAGGCCGTAGAACCTGGAGAAACCCCACACTGACACGGGGAGAACATGGAAACTCCACACAGAAGGGCCGTCCAGCACGGGATTGAACCCGGGACCCCCTTGCTGCGAAGCGACCGTGTTAGTCAGTGTGATGTGTTTGTACTAGTGAGCCATAACTATTCCATGTTTGTCTTTAGATGGATATAGAACGTTTTAAGTTATTTTTAATGGGATAAATATGGTCTATAGGCCTTAATATGTTCTATAAAAAAAACATTTTTTGCATTTCAAATTGCAAAATATTGGCAGCTGAAATATAAAAATAATACCACAGACCCCCTTTACAGCTTTCCTTTTATCTTGTTTAAGATGTGAACATGATAATCTTAGATCTTTCTTGGGTGTGGCAAAAATGATCACAGTGACAGAGATTCCTGTAGAGACTGATGGATGAGAGGTGGGGTTTTCTCTGCGGTCCGTTGCTATAAAAGCTGTCAGTGGAAACCTCTGTCGCACAGCTTGACAGAAGCTGGCCTGCGTCTATTGTAGGACACATGCCTGGAAGCCATTGCGCAACGGTAGGAGCACTTGTAATTGTTTTTCAAAGTTAAGCAGGAAAGTCAAATGTTGCTAAACTTAAATGAATGTGTGCCTGCTTGATCGAATGAACTAATATTTAAAGATTATAGGTATAAAATGATGAAAGGTATAGTATTCCCTCATCTGAGAGCATTGATTTTGATGGATAGTTAATTAAAATTCAATTAACTCAAATCTTTGACCATAGTTAGAACCCATGGAAGAGTATTATATGCAGTAAATAAAGCAAAATCATGATCATAATTTACAATTAACATTTCTTTCTTTTTTCTTTCATTTTGAAATACTTTTTTTTATTACTTATAATAAGTAGTGATGAAGACTTAATGTGCTGCTGAGTGACAACTTTTCCGCTCTCCTCTCAGGATATTCAGAAGAATATCAACAGTTCCAGTTCGGCTGCCTGCTCCTCTCCTGCTCCCATATTCACTGTAAGTCAGTGTTGACAGTTTAGATGCACAGCATAAGTTCCATGTTGTGTGTATTTTACATGCTTCAAACTGTCTTGGAATGAGATTCTCTAATTCATTTCTAACCAAAAAAATGGTGGTTGCAGGAGCTCCAGCCCCTGATGGCGAACCCTGACCTGCCGTCTGAGCATGACGACTCCCAGTTGGACAGAAAGGAGCCCGAGACTGAGCAGCCAGGGCCAAGAAATCGGCAGACGGCCAGGGCCCGCTTCCTCAAAGGAATCTCCTACTTCTCTGGAGACATGAAGGTGTTTGGAAAATGGATGGAAAGTAAGTCAACTCTAATTTTCTTTACTTGCTCTTGGTCAACACAAAGGCTGAATATACTACACCAGTCAGGATGCACAACGTTGCTGTAAAATTATTGGCATTCTGTGTTCATCAGCTGGGATACTCAACCTTGAGATCAGTTACGAAACTAGAATTGAGAGAGTTAATCGAGAACAAATTTAAATAACAAGTAACACGCAACCATGCAATGTGTTATTTTTATTTTTATTTTTTTTATTTATTTAAAAGGGACCATGTACAGTTTAAACATAAATGTCTCCATTCGATGCACTGTACCAGATTGTAGCTTCAGCTAATTTGCATCTGCAGTCCCTTGGCAGGTCAAACAAGGACAAGACAACACAGTAAAAGGAAAAGACATAATACAGAGATATACCATAAAAACATACAAGACACCCAATACAACGCTACACACAAATAGCACATCAAAAATTAATGTGTGTCAATAAAATCAAGTCAGAAAAGACCACAAGAATTGAGGTCAGTGTGTGCAGTGCTGTGCAGTTTTTAAAAGACTTTTTAAGTTGGCTTTAAAAGTGCTAATAGTGCTGCAGCTCCTCACACTTTCAGGCAGGGCGTTCCACTGGTGTGTTGCTTCTACAGAGAAGGCTGATTGACCAAAATTAGTGCGGCGAAATGGTATTGTACAGTGTCGTGTAGAGGATATTCTCGCTGATCTAATAGAAGTTGCTGAGCGAGTGTATACAAAGTCACGGAGTGGAGGAGGGGCCAAACCATTTAAAAGTCTATAGACCAGGCACAAATTTGAGAATATATATTATATCCACCTACAAACACCTATGTGTCACTGACAGGAACTTGAAACTGTACCTTTAAGGTAAGCCAGGCTATAGATAGTTGTACATGTGCAACATGTTCCCTGTGAAGATAAGATACAGTGCTACTCTGTTTCAGTCGACAAACCTGTTATTCATATAATATATGGCTTCCGTGACCTTGAACAAGCATTTTGTGACGCAGCCTATCAAGCAGCTCTGGGCAAATGTCAACGCTGTCTGTTCTTTCTTTCTGTCCTCCAGAGCAGTTTTTCTTGCTGCAGTTGCTGGACTGGGTTTTGCGTGGAGCTGCTCAGGTGATGTTCGTCAACAACCCTCTAAGCGGCCTCATCATTTTTGCTGGCCTCATCCTGCAAAACTACTGGTGGGCTCTCAACGGCTTTGTGGGCACACTCTTTGCCACCATTTCAGCCCTTATTCTGCAACAGAACAGGTTTGAACAAACTAATGCTACAGATATTAATAAATTAAATCTGAATTAGATGTTACCGTATATAAAGAAAAGTGGTTGTGAATTAACACTCACTTGCAGTCCACGTACCTTCATTCACACTAAATCCCCATGACTCGCTATTAGTCACAACAACAGTAGACGTACTGACCTGAAACATGATGCAAAAAATTATAAACAAAACTGGATGATCATTTTCTGAGGTAGAGGAAAGTGAAATGACTATGTAGGACGATGTTACATAGTTTTGTATAGCAGAATATGTTGAATTAATCAATTCAAATAACTGTTCATTCAGGGGTGCAATAGCTGCAGGGCTGTACGGTTACAATGGCATCCTGGTGGGTCTGCTGATGGCGGTGTTCTCCAACAAAGGAGACTGGTACTGGTGGCTCCTGCTACCAAACATCTTCATGTCCATGATGTGGTGAGCAACAAGATTGACTAATAATAAAATGATGCAGTGTATTCATTTCATAAGAAATGAGAGGTAGATGTAAGAAAGTAGATAAAGTAACCAAAACAAGACGAGACAAATGTCAAAACGGATCCGTTTACAGTAGTATGACCATATACATGTCCTGAGTTGGTTATAAACCTAATACGGGTGATGTTATATCCTTCTGTTTTCAGCCCGATCGTGTCCAGTGCCCTGGCATCTATTAACAGTCGATGGGATCTGCCAGTGTTCACCCTGCCCTTCAACATCCTGGTGTGTCTCCACATGGTTGCCACTGGACACTACAACCACCACTTCCCCCAAGTCCTCATTCAGCCTCGCTCAGAGCTGCCCAACATTACCTGGGCTGAAATCGACGTAGCCCAGGTCAGTGACAGGCCAGGATTTGTTTATACACGCTACACACCTCTCTGTGGGCTGGTACACTGTAGATGCTATGTGCACTTCAACATCAGATGTTTTGTTCTGATAGCATTTCAACGTTATGTAATTTAGATGTGACAGATTCATCAGCGCTTACATACCATGTTCCCTGCAAGGTATCTGATTGAAATGTTCTGTCGGAGCTATGTGTAATTACAATCCTGCATTAGATGTGTGAGTTGTGTGGGTGTATCAAAGCTGACAGGAGAGTGACGGAAATCAATCAGTCTCTACACACCCCCACGAGAGGTTTAATGAGGCAACATGAGTGGAAACACCTGCAGTTGTAATTCATGCTGTGTTGTGGATCTACAGTTATGCAACCTCCATGTCTTTACCTCTCAAGCTGTTCATGTCGGTGCCTGTGGGAATAGGCCAGGTCTACGGCTGTGACAACCCGATAACCGGAGGAATCTTCATTTTCTCACTGTTCATCTCCTCCCCTATCACCTGCGTTCATGCTGTCCTGGGATCTGCCGTGGGCATGGTTTCAGGTGAGTGGACAATATACCTCGACAGTCAAATGCAAAAGTCATTCTGTCCTTAAACTTAAAGAGCTTGCAACTACAAAAAAAACTTATTTTTGCTTCCTTACATGCTTTCAGAATGAATTCAAGTCAATATGTTCCAACCACAAGATGAAATCCCCTCACAATCCGTGCAAAATTACCAGTAGGGTCATCATTTATTAAGATAATCCAACCTAAAATGTAACTTGGCATTTCTTTGATTGCTGTGATTTATCATATTTTGCAGGCTTGGCACTGGCAGCACCTTTTGGAGACATTTACTTTGGCCTCTGGGGATACAACTGTGTGTTAGCCTGCATTGCCATCGGAGGCATGTTTTACGCTCTCACCTGGCAGGTGCATCTGCTTGCCATCACGTGTGGTTAGTACACATCTGGAAGTTAAAACACTATCTATAACAAGAAATCTAATTCATGAAGGATGATAACATGACACATGCAACATTGGCAGAGAGCGACCAGATATGGACATGTATGTCATCTCACAGTATCTCTCTTCTTCTCCTGAACAGCTTTTTTCTGTGCATACCTCGGCTCAGCCATTGCCAATATCTTGTCCACGGTAAGGTTTTTCTGACTCGTAATGTTAGATCAGTCCATAATAAACACAAGTTACTTACAGTAACGGGATTTGTTTTTTCATTTACAGTTTGGTCTGCCAGCCTGCACTTGGCCTTTCTGTCTCTCTGCCCTCACTTTCCTCCTCTTAACAACGGGAATCAAGAACATCTTCAAGCTGCCGCTGGCCAAAGTCACGTACCCCGAGAAAAACCTGGGCTTCTTCTGGAAGCTGAAGAAGCAGGAGAAAGTGAAAAAGGCTGAGAAAGAGAGGATAGAACGCGAGGAGAAGAACACCATCAAAGAAGAGATGATACTGAATGAGAAATTGCAACTGAGGCTACAGCTTGAAAGACTGGAAGAAAATAGAGCAGCAAGTGAGGCATCAGACGAGAAAAATGACGAGACACGTGTCGAAGGCTATGCACCTGGAGTCGAACAGCAGCGTGCTGAATATATCAGACACGATGATCTAACTGTGGTCACTGTTGCGGATCATGTTTAATACTGCATGTCTGCAGCGGGAGAGATAGACAGAGGATAGAGACGAACACTCCATCTTGCAGAAATTGTATTGGCATCCTCCCAAAACTTTTAGGCTGATGACCTGCTTATTCTGTCTCCGACTGAACAAGGTCTACAACAACTTGTTGGACATAGTAGAAAAGTTCTGGCAGATGTCAGGAGCACAAATATCAGTTTACCATAAATAACCATATCCTTGTATATATAGTATAGGTTATACCTGCCTTGGTTTAACAACAACAGCATCAGGGAGTTTCAACATGTGTTTGTTGAAATGTGATTATGAGACTGTATATTATCATATAATAATTGTCATGTTATGTTAATATTGATCTAAACATTATTGTGTACGATTGTATTTTGATGCTTTGGTAACATTGTTGTTTATTTAACTTTCATGTTTAATTTCAATAAAGCCACACTGAATTAAAATCTATTAAATACAGTAATAGAACTTTTATAATTCAAGCGCTGAATCATTTCTGGGGAAATATTGTTTGTTGGCCATAATCTAATATAATAATGTATAAATAAGATTAGCATCTGACACATCAGTCTTGCATGCCTTCTAATAACATAATGATATCGCACCACCCAAAGTTTAAACAACAAATCAAGCTACCAAAAAATCATTTATTGCCAAGTACGTTACACATAAGGAATTTGACTAGGTGTCGAATACAAATACTTGGCTACACCTGTCCTTTGATGATACCGCAAAAGAACATGCCACTGAGGACTGTTTGCGTCAACAGCAACATTTGGCAACAAGAGTCAGACTGTGGTATGTCCTCAGTTACAGGTAGGGTGGTGCAGCAGAAACCTTTACTTTGTTATCTGTATGACAATGTTTGAAAGTACAAAGTCTTGTATTCTATTAGATGTCGTTCACATTACAACTAATTACAGCTGGCAGATATCTTTTCTGTCTTCGGTAAATATCAGTCTACAGTAAACATATGGAAAAGCTAATCATTTTAGTGCAGGACTACCCGGAGCTTTACCTTCTATCCCACAGACTGTTCTACTTGCGTCATCCTTTCCATCCAAGGATGTCACAACATCCAGTTGAAAAGTCATCCAAATTGACACAGACAAATCGAGCAGTAAAGCCACTGAATAATGTTAACAATGGGCTAGTAGTCATCCCCACATTTAATTATTACATGAGTCTCAGTCTCAATAATGGAAAAAGTCAAAGACAACAAAGCTTTATGGGCCAGTAGCTACTGGGTAGCAGGGCTTGCGTCTCCCCCAGGTGTATGCACTGGATCTGTTGGCCATCATTTTTCAGCTGCAATTTCCTCGATGTCTGCAGGATTAAATCTCTTTCTGTGAATCGGACAAATGTTCTGTAGCCAAATAATGTTGAGCTTGGCAGTGGTTGTCACAGGGACTCTGGCACGTTTGCCTCCAGCTCGCTGCAGCACAAACATCCTGCACTGAAACTCCCTTGAACAGGGCCCTCAAACACTGGGGCACAGCTAATCCAGAGATATGGCCTCCACAATCCAGTGCGACAGCTTCTGGCGGAACAATGGCTTGCCTTTGTGGGGCGTGGCCCAGAACACAAATGACTGTTTCACTTTCCGACGTGCTGATCTACCCACACACACATGCAGTGCCCGCACCTGGCATAATGTGTTACGCCTTTGCTCCTCTGTTGAGGAGGAGCATGCCCTGGAGCGGATGGATAAAGTCTGTAAATCACTCATAAGCTTTTGATGTGGTTAAAGCTTAGAGCAACACTGTTTTAAGTGAAATAAACTCCATGCCCTCTGCCTCTAGGCTCAAATGGGTGATGAGAGAGGGCGTCCAACACAACCAACAGATCCCACAGAGGAACCAGGGTCCTGGAAACAAGCAGCTTGCAGCGTTCAACCGTCATGAAACGTCATACTAAAAAGACGCTGCCCCACAGGCTTCTCCCCAAAGTCTAAATGACAGGACTGAGATAGCCGCTAAATCAACTTTAATTGTAAAAAGATGATCTACTAATTATTGCAAGAAACACAGCAGGTCAACCACCAAACACTGGAAAGGAATGGTGTGCCTCGTCTTGCACCACTCCTAAAAAAAGCCTCCCACTGTAAAGAGAGCAGGCAGGCCTGCTGCATTCAGGTTCCACCTCTCACAGGCCAAGCCCAGAGCGCTATATATACGGTCTAGGTGAGGTTGGTAGATCTCCCTGCACGACTGGGAAAGGAGGTCCCTTCATATAGGTAGAGGCCACGGCTCAGGCTGAGGGGAGAATGCATAGAGCAGCACGTTTGGCCAGCAGTGCATCCACCCCCAGGGGTGCATTTACGTCCGACAGGGTGACAAGCAGCAGACAGTGAGGCGAGGCAAAGGGATCTACAGCTGCCTGGCCGTATTTCTGCCAAACTTGCTCCACCACCTGTGGGTGGAGAGTCCACTCTCCGTACAGAGGGTTTCCTCGGGACAAAAGATCTTCCGAGGTAACATGTGCAACTGGAGTGAGCGAGTGCCACCTTGGCGGTTGATGTGCACGCTACCACAGTGGTGTGTCCGTTTTCACCAAGACGTGAAGACCTTGGGGACATTTCTGAAAATGCTTTAGAGCAAAAACACTGCCCGTCCCATGATATGTGATGATAAGTTTTGATAGAGTCTTTGGCGCTTGAACTCTACAGGGAGATTTGTAATCAAGGGATGTGTGCGATGTGAACGATCGTTGCCATTGTACATTGTTTTGAGTTTGCCGTTGACATTAGTAAGGCTACTGAAGACCAGCTGATCATTTATTTTATTGTTGTTTATTTTTGCAGAATCAAACATTTTCTTAAAATATGTCCATCCTCAACCCAGTGTGATTCATGGGTGCAGCACTAAGCTTACTGGCTCCTAGCTAGCCACATATTTTAACAGACAGATATGAGAGTATATCTATCCTCTTATGTTCATAACTCTCAGCAAGAAAGCAAATGTCTATTTCCCAAAATGTCAAACTACTTTTTACCTTGTCTTTCACATGCAGGCAATACATCTGCTACAGTTGGGTTCCAATAACTTTGTATAACTTTATATATTAATTGTATATCCTTTTTGAATAAATCATTTTCTAATAATCGGTCAAGTCAAGGTTGGTTTATTCAGTGTTGTCTGGAAGTACTTTACTAGTTGAAAATGGTAAATGGACTTACATTTGTCTTCCGGCCATTACATGTCTATATTCACCCATTCACTGAGAGACATTCACAGCAGACCTACCATGCAAGGTGCCACCTGCCCATCAAGATCTACACTAATTCACACTCACCCACACAGTAATTTGGGGTTCAGTGTCTTGCCCAAGGACACTTCCACATGCGGACTAGAGGAGTAAAGGATCAAACCGCCAATCTTCTGAGCCTCTGAGCCACAGTCAACACAATATATGGAAATATCTCAATATGAAACTACAAATTAATAAATAATAGTAAATCATCTGTGATTAATAGTTACAAAAAACTGTATATGATCTGTTGGTATGATAAGCTTTTGTTCTTGTTTGAGAAATAAGTAATATATCATTTAGATACATTGCACAGTCGGGACAAGGGAAATACAAGGACTGTACTGTATGTTGCAATCAAAACAGCCACATTTAGAGGTACAGTAAACAGCATGTTTGACAAGTACATTGTTCAACCTTCTAGTTTGAGCTGTCTTGAGACCTTGTCTTGTTTTGGTAAAACAACCAAACAATGGTTATAGATCTCTCGTAAACATCTCTTCGGCTCAGCAAAATCGGATCAGTAAATCTGCCCTTAAAAATCCTACCCCTATGCTCTACTGATCTGCAGGAGATCTGTGCACAATGTCCCTGCAGCATTACAGAGATTAATGGAGCGAGTGATTGCTGGTTTGGATGGTTGTGTAGTTTACTTGAATGAGGTTATCTACACTGTTCCGAGGGCCCGTCATGTTCAGCAGATTCAAGCTTTAATTGAAAGATGGCATGGGTACCACTGGCTGTTTATCAAAATCAGTCAATCAGTCACATTGTGAGATTGCTACAGCCATACTACACCTAGGTTTGGTGGTTGAGCACGGCAAAGGGATCACTTATCCGTCACCACTTAAAAATTTGGCAGATTTCTTTCCCAGATAATTTTGACCCTTTTACAATAAGAAATCCGTTTTCAGTTGTGGTTCCTTTTGCCCCTTGTAGGATATTATAACAATATCAAAGAAATATGAAAATGCATTTTAAAAAGTTAAGACACCTTCTACTTGCTTTAGCACTGGCTGCTCTGTGGCTGAAAGAAATGTTGCTGTTGCGAGAGGATGTTTTCAGAGCAAAAACACATGCTGTGCTGCTACAAAGTGATGATCTGAAGGGTTCTCCAGCTGGTTGTGAATGGGGTCAGATCTGCCTCTGCCTTTTGTTTATACTTCTGTCATGTACTTTTTATTTTAATTTAATCCAATGGGTGCCAGGTTCCTGGGGCAAGATTAACTGATAGAAGGCCTGGATGGAGATAACAGCTTGTCCTCAGACAGTCACGAACCCTCAGAGCTTTATCATGATGTTCCACATTTCAACAAATACTTTGAATTGCTTCGTGCAGCTTCACATGTCCAGTATGACCTGAAGTGACTGCTGTTTAAACGACTGTTCTGATACTGAATACTTTCACAGTATTTTTGGACCTCTGCTAGTTCAATTAATATTTGTCAGTATAATGACAGGGTGCGTCTTGAACATTTAAATCTAATGTAATGATAGTGCTAGATAGACACATATTGACTAATCCCTGAAAATGACCAGCCGTACTCATTGTCTTCCCTAACGCTAAACATATTGTCAGAATCATAGCTAACTCAAAAGTCCTGGAGCAACACAAACATACTCAGATATATAAAATGATATCAACCTCATAAGGACCTATTACCGATTGAATCTGCTTAGCTTCTCTTTAGAAACACTACAATTTATGCTGAACTGCAACTGCATCATTCATACTAGTCTAGCACCCACAGCAGATGTTCTGTATGTGGACCAGAGAGAGGAAAGTTAGAGGGTCCTCTAGTGGAGCAGCACAGCAGCACAGCAGTGTCTCGACAGAGGAGTGGTAACGTAATATCCTAACATCTCAGAAGCTTGCAGGTTATCACAAAACCTGATTTGTAAAAGTGGTAAGACTAAAATTGGACAGTCAGAAAGATTAAAACGCTAGAGTACAAATGTAGTATCATCTCATGATGAGATAGCATACCCGTAAAGTATAATGGTCTGAAAAGCAACTTTGAAATGGCGCATCAAAAAGATCCAGTGTACTTTAAGCAACACAACATCATTACCGTGCTGAATTCTTGACGACGACATCCCAGATTGTATTTTAGACAGATTATATAACAGTGGTTTCAATCACAAGGGTCAATGCACCGTCTCCAACATCTCAACAAACATCACAAGCTGACTCTTCGTAGTCATAGTCTTCAGGGAGCACACATTTACAGGCTCGGTGTCACTAAACTTAGAAACTGGAGCAGCCACATTTCCATTCACATTGCTGGTTAACAGTAGCATTTGACAGCAAAGGTGAAAATAAATAGAGACAGAGACTGAAGAGTTGAGTGATGGAGCATTGTGTTGTTGTGTTCCCTAACCCCAGTCACACTGCTCACCTAGTACTCACATTTCCTCATTCCCCACCATTCTTTGCGTATCAGTGATCAGGCGTCATGTAATGTTTAATCTCACTGACACAAATCAATGGATCCACAGATCAATCTGATGCCCACAGAGCAGAAGCTGCACATGCAGGTGACTATGACCATGACCAGCTCCACTGATACTGCTCCACGTGGCAGGATGGCATAGTTAAAATGGTTGTTGCTCTCCTAGTAAGGGTTGTGACTGAATGGGGTCAACAGTGATTGATTCATTGTTTGATGGAGTAGGTTTGTGACTCATGACTCATGTTCTAGTCAAATCAGTTTGTTTGTAAATGTGCCAGCCTTTTGTCTCACTTAGATTGAGGTCATGTTGTTGCCTGATACAGGATCCTATCTGCTTTTAAATATTTCTGCTGCAGTTTCTTTGGATTTTATGTGCAATAAAATTGATTAGCTGAAAAACATGATGCCTGGCTATCAGTTTATTGAGTATTTTTATGGGCTTTTAAAATACAGTTTTAAGAGGAGTTACACCAACATTATGACACCTCACAAGGCTTGCAAACATGGGAGTTGATTTTTAACAATCTCAATGTTACGTCCTACAAAGAACTGAGAGCTCAACCCCTCAATACAGACCATGTACTGTATCTTAAGTGGTTACATACAAAATTCTGAAGAAACTTAAGAATGTATATTTATGTATATATGTACATAATGTGTGATAGATCTATATATATATATAATTTGTGTGCGTGGTGTGTTTGTGTGTGTGTGTTTTCTATGGAACAACGCTTTCCTCTGACCTGAAGCTCTGTGTTGCTGCGTGTGCTTCTGAAAAGCTTTATTGGAGGTTTGTTAAGTGAATATTTGGATGTAAGCCACGAAATGATTCGATTTATGCCCGATGGGAAGTGACATCGGTTAGTTTCAATTTTTTGCCGAACGTTTCAAACATGAGCGGAAATCTTGTTAAAACACACACGCATCTATTAGTGTCCAGGGGTTAATACATTAAGTAAAATGAAATACCGTAGCTATCAGTGAATCTGTGCCACATTCACATTTAAAGAGGTTGTTTATCCAAACTAAATAAACCAAAGAGGACGGAGGTGTAAATCAGGCCTACATATGTGTTGGCTCAGCAGGGATAACATAAATATTTGAAAGCAAAACAGAATGCCTGATAACCTTCCTGCTTTGTATTTCATTATATTTTTCAATGTTGTCACCTGTCGTCTGAAGTTTTTGTTTCCTTTACATGAATAAAGACATTTCCACTATAAACTGGTGCATAAAAAGTCAACAGAATGCAGGAAATTAAGTCTTTGATGCTCAGAATGTCCATAACGAGATCGAACACTCACAAATATAATTGATATGTTTTTCTCCCTGGCAAACTAATGAGAGTGATATTAAAACTGTCCAATCAAATCTATTTTATGGGATTAAATTACATGCTTATTCAATGACATAAGACAGGACAGGCCAGTGGCGAAACCCATGAAACAAAGAAACAGGAAACTGAAGCTGTGTTCCAAATTGCAAACTTTTTCTTTTTACTTTTAGTACACACTGCAGCGGCCCTTACAAAGTCTGTACTGTCCCAATGCACTTAATTGGGACATACTACTTCTATATAACATTGCACCTTGAACTTCAGAATAGCCAGAAAACCATGCTGACTTGTATACTGCAAATGGATGTAGTTGGGCATCCTGGTATTTTTGGTATACTGCATTTGACACACTCTGTATTGGGACATACTAAATATATTACTAAAAAGTATGATAGTGTGGGTATTGGAAGGCACAGTGACTGTCAGTGGGCCGTCTCCTTTCGGAACTGTCTCTGGCCCAGAAAGATGGGGGGGTCAAGAGTCGCACTCAGCTGTGTTATTATTAGCACCCCCGAACAGCCGGGGGCCGGTTTAGTGACTGAGGAGTCAGCAGGCAGTCAATGGCAGTTTAACACAGTCAATAAAAGGTGCTTTGAGAAAGTGTGACTCACCTCAACCACGAGGTGAGCATGCAGCCATGACTGGCCACCCAAAAATATTTCAGCAGCAGAATGTAAGATAAGCCGTGGACAGACACAGAGGTGCACACTCACTCACCACCTAAAATCCGTTTAGAAGATCATTCCACAACATACACAGTTGAGCAGAATTTACATCCACGTTTTAAACAGTAGCCTACAATGGAAAATATGAACGAGAGCAACTAGGGATGTTTCCAGAAGACCTAGAGAGACCTCTGGTGGTACAAGCGAGAAGCAGAAGTCCACCACTTCTCGAGACTAGTTGTTCTCTCGAAAACTGATGTTGAATACACTTATTGTAAGTCGCTTTGGATAAAAGCGTCTGCTAAATGACTGTAATGTAATGTAAAGCATTGTGTGAAAGGCTTTTCACTGTAAATCACATCAACATCTCCACTGTGTTTACACAGTTGGGATTTAGAGGTCTTGCAGCCTGATATTCACAATTGATTTATCAAAAGCAAGAATGTAAAATTAATTTTTGTTCCCGAATGTGACAAAGCTTGATGAAATGGATTAGGAGGAACAGCTTTCAAGTCCCTCCTCAGATTTACATTTAAAATCTTAAAAGTTGCATCATCTTTAGTATTGTGTCGCCTTTGTATTTGAACAAAAAAGTAAAATCCAACATCTTCAGAAAACAACTTTTATTTATATCTTATTCACATAAGGAGCAACACAGTTTCAAAAGCATCTGCAGCATTTTATCCCAGTGCAAAAACAAAGACGATCCGATTGGGCTAACTGCACATGTGGTACTCTAGTACAATCCTGTCATCAGACCGGCCACATCCCTGATTCACCAACTTCCACTGAACCTGGTACCTGATTGACATCAGCAACTCTTGTCTCTTAAAGCTTATTGCAACTGACTTCACATGAAACAGTTGTCTTATTAACAAAAACATGATGGAACATTAAAGTGCCAGAGCCTCAATGAAGCTGATTAATTCATGATTGCTGGCAGCTGGAAAAAAAAAGTAAAATTAAGTAAAATTAGTGACGACATAAAAGATTTGAGTTGTGTATTTGAAGGCCTATTCACACGGATGGATGGAACAAGTCAAATACTGTTCTAGACAGAGCAAAACGTCCATGAGATCCTTCAAAGTAAAGTGTCACACTAATCTTTTCTCCTGTTTGGAATGCACAATCCTCTGTAGAGATCCTTCGTGCTGCTGACCCCCACACCTGGGCAGAGTGTAGACAGCCATGCTTTTGAAACACATGATGTCTCTCGGTGTGTGTTTTTCCACCTGCCATCTCACTAAGAGGGCCAAAACACGGCTGGTCCCCCTCCTCCCAGCAGCCACTTCCACCAACCAGTAGGAGTCGCTAGTGCAGCAACAGGCACGCGGCCCTTTTCATTTCCAGCCTGTGCACAGAGATGAGATAATGCTACCCGGAGTTAAACCAATGTGCGTTTCCTTTTTGACACACGTTTGAAAAAAGTTTTTACATAAAAGAAACAAAAAAGGTTTCAGAAGAAGATAATGTGGCAACAAAAAAACATGCATGTCTCATGAAGGTGTTAAGGATGTTCAAAGAAAATGATCAAATCTAAATCTACGTTATTTACTCCAGTATATGGAATATTATGACAGTGATGGAGTGAATAAGTAAGCAGTACCACTTTAAAAAAAGCTCAGGATGAGTGTACCACTGTATTTAAATAAAATCTTAAAAACAAAAGCTGGGGGAAACACGTTCAGACACCTTCTAAAAACAATAGCTAGGCTACTCCTCATTCTCAGGAGCAACATGGCAGACTAACTTTAAACCTTCTGTATATTTAGCTTACAGCACAGACGAGTCCTGCCCAGTGTAAATGTTCTTCTATACACTTTGTATCTTCATTATGCACTTTAGCCCTTAAAACACTAACATTCATCAGCAAATGACCTCCCGGGGGAAGTCAATCAAAATATACGGAGACACTATTTGACCAAGACTCCTAAACAATTCTATGGATACATTTCCTCTTTACACTTTACACACACACACACAACACAAAGCAAATCCTAAAATGTTAAAAGTCAAGATGTTCAAAACATTACATCCAAAATCGAAGGAGAAAACACTATAGGGTTGAGCATATTTACATTATAATTACAAGTTTACGAGCACACGGTGTTAAAGGAGTCTGTACAGGGACTGCACTGCAGGCAAAAAGCTATCGAAATAAAAACGTGTTGATCAGAGCTAAACTGGGCTTATGACGCGTAGAGGAAGAAAGAAATCAACGTTTGGCTCCAGCGAGCACTGCCTGCTCTCACCTAAGACACATTGGTTGTTGCTTTAAACCTGCACTGGTGTGCAGTACGCCATCTACTGTACACAGTGGGAAGGTTTCTCACTACATCCAATTGATGCAAATACAAGTTTGGTATTTTAAGCTATCTATCAACCAACCAACCAAGCAATCTTCTAGCCAAATCATGACTAATATAGTAAATGCTTCCAGTTGCACGTGTAACTAGAGGTCAGAATGGCAGGCAGCTATTTTATAACATGGCGATGCAAGGTCAGTGTAATTCCTCTCTAACGTACCTGTACTTTCAACTTCTCATCGCTGAGAAATCCCCGACAGCTGCATCCACATATATCAGACAATTTGAGATAAAGTCTAGGACTGACTGACAGTATACACACACAGTAATGTTGACATTCTTCATACTTCCTCTTTTTTGAAGTGGCACAGCTCATACAGTTAGGTGCCTGAGAGCAGGCGGAGGAAAAGGAGTGTGGGTGAAGCACGATGGTCTGCTCAGGCGTGAGGTTTAGATGAGAGCTGCAGAGGAGAGGTTTGGTCGACAGCATCAATTGTGAGGAGTGTGTGTTCGCATCTGACAACTTCCTGTCAGACACACAATCAGAGCCACCCTGAGCTAGCAAATACAACACACAGGACTAACCTCAAGAGAACACCTTGTCCACCCAGGTAGAGCCAAACCTCTGGCTTTGATTCGCACTCTGGCCTGGATAAAGGATAAAGAGACACCGTGCTACAATAGTGCAAACACCGTTGTTGTCTTGACGTCGTGCCCCTTTGTCCCGTCAGCGGGGCAGAGGCCGGATGGAGCGGCTGTATTAGAGCCATTTTTGGAGCGTGGGCAGGTTCTTGTCCATCCAGCGCTGGTTCAGCCTGATGGTTTCCAGAGCTTCCTGCACGCTCCTCATCTGAGAGCCGCGCTTCTTCAAACTGGAGAAGAAACTCTGAACCTGCACAACGCACAACACACACACACACACACACACACACACACACACACACACACACACACACACACACACACACACACACACACACACACACACACACACACACACACACACACACACACACACACACACACGTTATGTTATCACTTGACATATCTCCCCACAAACAATTGCACAGACCCTCAAATACGCTGCATCAGAAAAGAAACAAAACATACTTGATCAAGGTGGACCTGTGTGGAGAACTGAGAGGTGGCAGAGTTGATGATTGTCTGGATGGCAAAGGAGCCCATCGGGAACCTTTAGCCAAAAACACTGATATTTATCTTTTCCTTTTTTATGTAAAATAATCTTAAAATGTATTCTCAGTGACGACTTGTATGGAGCTGACAGGGACCACTTACTTCTCTATGAGGCTGTCCCAGTTCTCTTGGATGAAGTCCCACACAAACAAGTAGCCGGTGAAGCCTTTACACACGGTGCTGATGACCAAAGGTAACTCCTGCGTCTGGATGAGCTCCCCCCTCAGACCTGCCTTTAGAATCCTAGACAGACCGCAATAAGTGTTCAGAGCATAAACAACACTACACTACACCCACCTCCATACAGCAGGAAAATAAACTGCTTGTCAAGCCCTTTAAATCACTACTGAAGACAAAACACATAAAGATTAAAAAAATACCAGCGACAAGGAAAACATGTTTTATCACATCTGAAATATTGGTGTTTTAGTGACTGTAACTCAACGTTTATCACAGTACCCAAGATTCAAAATATTGCTGCTCTGTTACACATTGGTTTTAAAGTAATGTTCCAATAATAAAAACATTAGAAAAGGCACTTTGAACGAGTGTATTGGATTGTTCCCTCATTCAGTGGGGAAGGAAAGACGCTGCTGCTTGACGACCAGAGGCCAACACACACAAACACTTACCACACAATAAACCGTGCGTTCTGAGTAGACGCGAGGCCCCGCAGCATCTTTCTCTTCTCTGCATCATAGGTGACACGTCCGTACATGCTGAGCAAAGTCTCCCAACCTTCATCCGATTGAGCAGCCACAGTGAATACAACTTGCTGCAGATCCCCTGGGATCCTACAGGAAATATAAAGATGCAAACCTATTTTTAGGTTAAAAGTGGACCAAAATTCAGCTCACGGTCTACAAGTCAACGTCAGATACTAATTCAATCCAGAGACATTCCCCCATGGATTCTATCTATGTAAAGAGGTTTGCGCTGCACCTCTCACCCGGCTGCAGCTGTCAATGTGACCCAGAAAAGCAACTGAAAAGTAAATAGTGTGCTATACGTACCGTGAGGTCCCATTGGACTCGACATACTCTTTGAACAGGGCTTGGGCTCGCTGAGTGCAGTTCTCTTCACTCAGACTACAGGCCATCCCAAGCAGCGCTGAGCGCAGCTCCTGTTGAGACACACTCTCCTCCTCTTCCCATGTTTGCTTGTCCATCAGAGAACCAAACTGATGCAGAATATAATCCTGTCGTATGTAACAAAAACAATAAGGGATTGTATTAGTGCACAGAAACACAAGAATGTATGATTTATTTTCACAGACGTGGGATGTTCGCTTGTATCCTAGATGTCCTGATACAATGACGTGCCATCAAAACTTACATCTTAACGTCTTAAATAAAGCCAATCAAGATATACAAATGTGTGTTTTAATGTTTCTCATTATTGAGACAATTACACTCACAAAAACACTTCATAGTCCACACATTGATTTTGAAAAATATATTTCTTTTTACAAACTTTTCAGGATGCAGGTGTTTGACAGAAATGTGGCTCATTATATCTTTATTCTCAAAATGTATTGTGACCTACATTTCTTAACTGTAAGTGTGTGTGTGTGTGTGTGTGTGTGTGTGTGTGAGTGTGTATATATGTGTATACCTTCATGCGGGACACAAGATGGTGCTCTTGTCTTTTGTCAAGCAGCTGGTAGATGACATTGAGCTGTAGCAAGGCCTCTGTCACAGGAGAAGTATGAGTTTCATTGGTCATGTACTTCAACAGGTTGAGGACTTGGTAAAAAGACACGCGTCCCAGTCTGTTAAAAACACAGGACAGCGGGGGAGAGGAAAGAAAGGCGGAGAATGAAACACTCCTCTACTTCCGTTTGTCTTGTAACTAAATGCAATTTGAAGAACAACTATTTGTGTTGTCCGCTTTACCTGGAAAGAGCAAAGATGTTGTGTATGAGCGAGGCCCGGTCCTCGTGTGTAAGAACACCGACATTGTTGGACAGAGCTGTTATCAGAGCAGCCCAGCCCTCTTCTCCGTAGTGGACGATGTAGAAGCCTGTGTTTCTGTAGTTCAACTTCAGCCACTTTACACTTTCTGGTAGCTCCTTCAGAGTCCCTGAAAACACACACAAAAATGTAGCATTTGTCACAAAATAAAAATCTTGACTCTTAACTTGATGTTGCAGGTAATGCTTTGTGTTTTACCCGACTTGTTCTTCAGAGTGAACATCTGTCTGCACTCAGGGCCCAAACTACAGTTGTCAGTTACGTACGTCACCGGAATATTCCACAAGCTAAAGAGAACAAAATACAGTCAGGGTTGTGTTGTGTTTCTATGATCTGTGTGTGTGTGTGGGGGGGGGGAGTTGAACCCACCTGGAAGTCTGCGTGGCATTGTCGGATGTGAGCAGGAAGGGCTCCTGTGTGAGGGTCACCTGACCTCCCTTACGGCTTACAGTGACCAATGGGAAGCCTTTCTGTGACGTCCACGTGCTCATCATCTCTGACACATTCGGGTGCTGCGCCGAGACCTCAACCTGAGGACAGGAAGAGAAATCCAGAGTCTGTGCAGTCCAGTGTGCATGTTCATTGTTTTTTGTTATGTGAATTAAATGAAGACAACCGTGACTGGCAGTGGTCTGAAACTTTGCAGCTATTTTCAGAAGATTACAATTTCTACAAACCAAACCCAAAGGGGATGTTAACTGAGGCGCGTGCTTTTAAACCTTTGAGACAGTAAATCTACTGTCTGTATCTACAGCATGCTGTGCTCTGACATCCCCTCAAAGCAATGTGAGAAAAAAGATGAACGCTCTTATAGGATCAATAAATGATGACATGGTCAACTATCATCAGAAGTCATTTACTGCTTTTTATGTTGATAATGCAGCTCAACCATTATGGGATGACAGTGAAACTAGCCAAACGCAGCTGATGTCAGATCACATGGCTGGCTGACAGATCACTGAGGGAAGTTAAACGTTAGATGTAGCCAAAGTGATACACACACACACACACACCTGTGTAAGGCTGTTCCAGAGGTCGTTGGTGTCCGTGTTTGATCCACTGAACTGTTTCAGGTATTGAATGATACCTTTTCTGAACTGTTGGTCCCCTGGCAGGGAGGCATTCAGCATCAGGAGAATGGAGGCACCCTGGAAGACACAGGCACACAACCCTAAACACACAGTGATCACACCCTAAACAGAGCACTGACTAAAGCTCTGAATGAGTGGGAGACCCAGTTCTCTCTGAGTTAAAGAGCTGGATATGGAAGTTCAGTGAATTAATGAAAATTGCATCTATCTATCTGAGTATATATAAATTACAAAAGTGTACCTTCTCATAGGAGACGGAGTCAAACATCTCTTCCACCTGTTCTGGCGTATTAACCTCCGCCGACACAGCGTGGGAGGAGTTAAGTGCATCACTGTCCAGCGCTCTGAAGCGTACTGCCAGGAACGAATTACCCTGCAAATAAACACAGGGTTTACTGCGAAGGCACACAATGAAGCACACAGCTTTATCTGCTTCAAAGCATATGAGGCAGATGTGTAAACGTACAATGTCCAGCTTGGGCAAAACAGTCTGCAGCGACATGTACTGCATGTATGTGGCAAAGCCTTCGTTGAGCCACAGGTCGTTCCACCACCTCATCGTCACCAGGTTTCCAAACCACTGCAACACATCATCGGAGATAGATTAGGACCTGACCGTAGCATATTCACCGTGTCTGCTACTTTCACCAACAAACAGGCAAACACAACTACCTGATGAGCGAGCTCATGCGCGATGACGGAGGCAACTACTTGTTTTTCCAGAGGAGAGGACTGTTCGCCCACCAGCAGGCTGGTCTCTCTGAAAGTGATGAGTCCCCAGTTCTCCATTGCTCCTGCCAGGAAGTCTGGGATGGCTACCAAGTCTGACAAAAGAGAAAGGAAGAATATTGGGATGTGTAAAGGCGGGGATCACAAGAGTGTGTGTGCACCTTGTGTGACACATGCAAGTACCTTTGTGCACTCACCTAGTTTTGCGAGGGGGTAGGTAATTTCAAAGAAGCCATTGTAGAACTCCAGCAGTTTGCAGGCTGTGTCCAGAGCATAGCCAGTGTGCTCCTTCTTCTCTGGCACAGAGTACACAGACACCTAAAACACAGAAAGAAATAAACAAACACAAAATCATTTTATCAGCAAAAACTTCACTGAATACTAAATTAAAATAAATAAAAAAGTACAACATATATGTATATATTGGAAGCCAAAATTCATATTTGTGCAAGACCTACCCGAGTTTCTGAGACATTTTTGCTGATAGGGGTGAAGTTGGCGACGATGAAGGCGACCAGGTAGGTGCTCATGCTGACGCTGGTCATTTCAAACTCATCTTGAATGAGGCCATTGAGAAGTGGTGTGCTTTTATTCTGAAATACAAAAGGACAATATTACAACCAACTAATTAATACAGCGCCGCAAGCAAAAAAAAAAAACAAGACACGGTCTGCTTATTTGTCCCCACGGGAAGAGCGTACGAGTCGCAGTGGGGACAGGACTGACCCACGAGTTCCTCAGGAGAAGAGGTGACATAGTGTTGTATCGTAAATTGTGTCTATATAGGTGACACACGTGACATTATTGGTCAGCTGCAGTTGACAACGTGTGGGGGAGCAGAGAATGCGGCCGTGCACACTGACAAAAACAAAACTATTTTTAGGTCATAAACCTAGTGACGCTGAGAACAGACCCTGTTTCTAGCCCACTACATGAAAATGATCAAATTATCGTTTGATGTCTACGTACATTTTTTGGTGCGTTGAGAGAGAATCTTTTGTTTCTTTTAGTTAACTATGTGGGGTGTTTCAACACTTAAAAATAAGCATGAATGAATGAATATTACAGTACCTGAGGCATGTTAGAAAGAGTCAGGTAGTTTGGTTTCCTGCTGATCCGAATCAGGAAGGTGGCTTTGAAAGCCGGTTCATCAAAGCAAGGAAAGGCCTTCCTAGCTGAGAGCGGCTCAAACTGGGTTGCTGCTAAGACCCTGGTGACAAGAGGGGGAAGAGCACGATCATGCTAAAAATAACAAATTAGATATTTGCTGTAATTTCAGTTTTTTTTAATGATTTGCTATGAAGACACACAACCCTCTCTGTACAGGCGTTTTATAAAGTCCTTACTCTGCAGGACATCTTTCAATTATTGTGAAGTACGTTCACAGCCAAATAGTCAAGTGTACCTTTTGTTTCCGTCTTTATCGGAGTATGAGCTGTTGTAGAAACCACTATAGGTATGCGAGAGGCTGGCAGAGTAATCCAGGGTCAAGACACAGCACAGGCCTGTTTTCAGCTCCTTGGAGAACTGAACAGCTATCTGCTGTCTGGGTATGTACTCCAGTACAGTCACTTCTCTGGCCTCCCCATCACCCGACTGGAAGACATGGAATATTAGTAGACGAACAGCAGACAACATAAGAAAAAAAAAGTTTCAATCAAGTGTTTTGTTCTGGTCCAAAAGAGATCTTTTTAAGTGTGTATATATGTTCTGTACATCTAGTCAGAAGGACAACTCATCTAAACTCTCAATGTGTTATAACACATGTTCATCCGCACACAAACCCCGTCCAATCCCACCTTGAAAGTAGCTTTGGTGATGTTGAGATTAGCACCGTGCAGGACAATGCGCTTGGTGTTGTGTTGCACCGACATGCTGATGACGGTGCGGCCGGTGTAGGTCATGTCGTCGAGGTCCGGGTTCAGGGTGATGTCATAGCTAAGAGGACGTACGCTGCGAGGCAGCCGGAGCTGTGCCCACGGAAACAGTTCACCATTTGTGGACACGGGGTAGACTTGTTCGAAGGGAGTGGTCTTGTTGGTCTTTGGACAACCACTCTGCAGAAGGATGGAGGGTTGGGGTCAGCAGGGGAAATGACTACGATAAATCACAGAACCAGTGGATTGTTTTCTTACCTTGGTAAAGGTGCATCCAGGTAAGAAGTACAGTACCATAGTCATAGAGGCCACTATCACCAGGAACAACACACACACAATGATGGTACGGGTTGAGGGTCGGGAACATGACCTGAGACCAAAAAGAGTATAACATTACTTACTTTTACTAATTTACAAATTCAGGATGAAAAGGAACAGCAGTGCGAATGAAAAAACAGTGAACGGTGGAACAGAAGCTCTGAACATTAGCTTCAACTTGGTACTCTGTTGCTGAACGGACTAAAACCCTTTTACGTGAAAATAAAAAAATGTTTGGGCATATTTACGTTATCTGCATCATGTAGGAACGGAACCTTGACTGTACTTTGTCATGTCCAGATCACGTCATGGTCTGTATCCACTTAGAACTAAACAACAGGCTACAAGTTATTGTCAATGGAGGCTACAAACTGACGCCTGGCACTTGTTGCTGGTGACGAGCGTGAGGGGCTACAGATCAAAGTTGAGCTGATCTGAACTTTTTTTCAGCACTTCAATGACGCTGAGAAGCGTCAACCAACAATATGTTTTTGTTTCACCCTATTCTGCTCCATCTATCAAACGTGGTAAGCCAGTTCTCTGTGCTATTTAACAACATAACTACCTCAACGGCAGCAATGCATCTGGCAATGCTCGGCCGTTTTGATGCTTTAGTTGCTTGTAGTGTGAACATAGCATAATACTTGAACAGGCAGTTTCTAATATGGTGCTTGCATTTAACGGCTACTTTTCTTGGTCTGGGATTACCACTGAAAGCGTCCCTGAACAGTATCGTTGTTACAGATGATTTATACTGGATTGGACTGATTGAGTGACTACAAGGATATGTCCTGTTACATTGAGGTGCACTAACTCTAATTTAGCATGGATTCGCTTATTTACTCTGCAACTGTAACTACAATGTAGCTGCAGTTGCAGTTGCAGAATATGTTGTCCAACCTGTTCACCTAAACCACCAGGACTTGTTCTCTCATTTTATGTAAATCTTAGTCAAAGATGAGGTCATGGAGGAAAGAGATTAAAAATGGTGCTTATTATATTACCCCCATCAACAGTTGCGAGCTCAATATGGCTTACTTATCTCAAAATGTGCTTCCAAAATAGAACAAATATGCTTCAGTATTTCTTACATATGGAAACTTAGTTACAGTGTAATTAACCTGAATTCAACATTTGTATATCACCAGGCTCAAATACCAATCACATGAGCTTTGCATGTGATGATGCATGATTGCTTATGCAGCGCTGCGTTTTTATGCCAACATAATTTGTCCCAAATGATGACCCTTTTCAGTGCATTACCTGGGTGGACCCTGTCTGGTGTATGCGGACGAGATGGATCTGTGAGCAGCGCTACGGTTCATGAAGGACATGCCCAGCAGACGGGCTGAAGACTCGCAGTCCTCTTCATCCTCGTCCATGTCGTTCTCTCCCAGGCCTCGCACAAGCAACCGGGAGCTACGAGGCTCATACGCCACCTCATCTGGGTCAAGAGCAGGAAATGTCTGCAGAGAGCATGTACAGTACACTCTGTTAGTTTCCAGTGTGGCTGTGCAGGGTTTCTCATACAATGTACATCATCATCATCTAAAATTAAGTTATTTTTGCTAGAAGTAATTCTCACAATTATTAAATTTAGATAGTTGCGGCTGACAGATCTAAAATAGTTTACAGAGCAGTAGTATGTGAACTGAAAGTGTGCAAATGAGCATCATTGGTTATCCACAAGTGCCACTCTTGAATTAACTGATCCGTATTTATATTGCCTTGATCTGTTCCCATTATCAGATTTACAGATGAAAGCACTTGCTAAAAGGTAATGTGCAGAGTGGTGCAAATACGCTTTCTGTGATATGCAAACTATTGAGCCAGGCTGGTCCTTAAAATGAACACATGTATAGCATGCATGGATAAGATCACATGAGCATACTGGAAATGCAGAGTCTTTGGCCAAATCCACAACATCAGGCTCTTCTTCAAACATGCTGTTCTCAATCATGTTCCTCGGCAGGTTGGCTCGCTCTGCAACACACAGAGGGAGAGAAATCACAAGGGAGATTCTCAAAAGAGGAAATGAGAGAGGTGTGAGAGAGGGAATCTAAATGATTACATACACTGACACACACACAGTATTGCACTGTATGTTAACATATGTGCTGTGACTTTTGGAGTTTCAAAGTTTTCCACAGAAGAGTTGTGGAAACAAGCCATTTTTTTGTTGTTGTCTGTGACTATGTGCAGGCAACATGAAGCCTTGTTTAACAAAGCACTGACTGAGTTTCTTCAGTTTCCTGTTAGTAAACCTCCTGCAGCATTTCCTGGTACTTTGACCAAGAAAGAATGGGTTCATAGGGATGTAAGACATATACTAATAAGTGTTGAAATAGCTGTAATTCCTTCACAGTTCATTCCTTCATGTGGAGAAAAAAAACCTACAAAAAAAAATAAAAACTGAGAAAGAGCCCTCAGGTACAGGAACAATCTGAATCACAATCAGCTTTATTGGCCATGTATGTGTACGATTACATTGCTCTCAATGTATGTACATACATAGAATATACAAATAAACAAGAAAAATATACAAAATAAAAACAAGGACATTAAAAAAAGCTAATACAGTGAATATTCATCATCTGGCCCCGTCACTGCAGTTTATAAAAGCCTGCATTTCCGTAACCTGCATCTTCAGAATCAAGATTAATGACAAGAGTTACGCCGTGTCTTACAAAACCCACGTGATTTTCTGGCAGCCAGATTCTCCAAACAATAGTTCTCAGTAATCCTTGAAACAATCAGAGGTATGTTCATCCTCCTAATTTAATAATACCAAAAGTAGTAAAACTCGAAGCAATGCAAGTCTCCCGATTTGCCTCACGTTACAATCATGCTTTTTACAAACTTAAGACAAAGCATTGTCACTCTCAGTTGCTGATGGATTGGTGTGGAAAGCACAGAGAGCCAGTGAACTCTTATGAATATACACAGTGTGCATACAGAAACAATGACACCAAAATGAGTTGAGCTTCAGCTCCCCACAAGAAAGACAAAAGTCCAGAAATGCACGAGGTGAATTTAGTTCCTTGTATGTCCTGTAAAGTGTTTCTGATGTGCTGTCGCCACGTCCCTGCCTGAACCACGTCCCTGTGGTATGATTGTCTATTAATAGGCTGAGAGCTAAGTAGTGGGTAATGTGTAATGTGATTATGAGGATATGATAAAAATTTGATCCATACAAAACACATCAAACTGGATTAATCCCGGTTGTCATGTCTACTTCTAATTGATGTGATAACATGCTGAAAATGATTCCATACAAGCAAGATGACGTGCTCGGATGAGAGGGGGCAAAAGGATGTGATGGTTATCATCTGGACTACAATTAGAAAACACACCACGCAAATGTGAGCAACCAACAACTCCTGTACTTTCATCAAGCTGGTTAAAGCTGTGTAAATGCAGCAGCGGGCCATGTTCATTTGCTGACTGCGCTCTTCCTGTTAACTCAAAACATTTATTAACTCTACCTTAGAGTCACAGAAATATAGCTAAATGTATTCGTTGGACAAGTGTGTCCACTAATTCAGCCCAGGTAAGAACAGACAACACACTAAAAGATGCAGAGTACTGAGCCACCATACTGATACTGGTTGGTTGGTGATTCAAATTTGGGGAAGGAAGCATCTGTTTCTGTTTTCTCACCATTGTCAGGCCAGAATGTGGTTGTGAAATGTGACTTTGGGCTTGATCACTAAGTCAGAACAAACAGGAAGAAAAAAACAGGAAGTGTTCCTGCTGTGATTTGGTGATTGCCTCTTCTAGGTTGAATACAATAACACCCGCCGAGGAGAAACTACTGTGTGCGCTTGGTTTTATTGTTTGTTTTAATGAAGTCATGGACACCCTAGCACCATAACAGAGGTTATAAAGCAGCTGCTTGCCTGAGCGGAGCTGAGCATGACTTATCAGCTCTCCACACCAACACAAAACATCTCTTATCAAACCAACAGGCTTCAACTGGACAAACAATGCTGCTGTGTTTTCACAGACAACTTGAGTCTCAACAGTGCCATGCTATGTTTCTGTCAAGGCAGCCATTGTTTAAACTGCTACAAATGTGTTATTGGCGTCGTTCTGTTAAAATTATAGCAAAACGTCACATGAATAAACAGCATGGTTCACACACACCCTACGTTGTACCTAACGTTACAGTCACAAACCGGTTTGTCTTTCCAAAAGTCAAACCTATCCCTCTCAACATGTGTCCTCGGTGAATGTCACTGCTAATGCCTCCATTAGTTATTAGCTGGCCTGAAGCTACTAGCCTACCGATAGTACTGTACCTACCATCTTTCTTCCTTACCTGCATTGTTGCTGTCAAATGGATCCATGGTAGGATATCTCAAACAGCTCCTCGCGTCCAAAACAAGGGGAAACCTTCACAGCAGCTCCACAGACGTGTGTTTTTCTAGCTGGTCCACAATCCACCGGGGCAGGCTAACAAACGCTCACAATAATTAGCAGCCTGTCCTCACTGCTCTAACGTTAGCTTGGAACTAGCCAACTTTTGACATTTGTAAGTGACTGAAGAACATTCAGTTAGCTAACGTTAGCGTTAGCTGATATCTGTAACTGTATCGCCCATAGCTATTTAATAGACTACAACGTGAATGCGGAGTTATCCAAAAATCGTACGCTGATAATATGTACACAAATCTCACCCTGACATGCCCGTTGGTAAAATAACGAACGGGACAAATGACACTTTGCTTCCTCCCCGACCGGTTGTTGACAACCTCATCGAATTTCAATGCTGACATCCTATTGGATGTTACTACCGTAGGGCGGGGCTAGAGCATAAGACATGCACAGATGCACGCCAACACACACACGTAAATATTTCACTATACTTGTGAGAACATTGTATTTCTTACCATTCATGACATGGTGGTTTTAATCCTAACCGTAACATGCTTAACCTCAACCTGGCCCAAAGAAAGCTAAACTCTACCTATTTACAGTTAATCTAACCGTAAAACATAGTCTGAACTGTCAAACAAATGGTTTAAACAACAAAAACAAACACACACTTTTTTTTTTACTATACTTGTGTGGACATTTTGTTTCGTTCCCTGGAGCCCAACCCTAAATGTTAACCCACATGTCTAACCTCAACCGTAGCCTATTCATAGCTCTTACCCTAACCCCAAGTCTTAGCCCCTAAATAAATAGTTAATATGATGAATACCAAGTAGATACACAAACAAACACACACTGGTTGTATTCAGCACAATGATATGTTTCAGCAACACACACAAAGGTGGCAGGAGGTACAACACTTTTATTGTCTATCTGGTAAAAAGACTACCGAGCATGTAATCTCTCTCTCAGTCTGGGTCTAACAAATAAATCCCCTGCTAATTTACAAAACAGTAATTATATACAAAACTGTCAGCTCTTCGGTGATATCAAACATATTACAATAAGCCAATAAAAACACGTACAAAATTCAAAGAAACTTTGAAATATCCCAGCTGTGGCGTCTGTTAACCGCCACCTGTCTTTCTGCTGTCTTTCACTGCAATTGTTTGTTCAACCAGTTTCTCAGAGTCTCGAGGTTCCTCTGAAACCAGCGAACATTTTTCTGCACGTTGTCCAGGGCCACCTGAGCAGCTCTCAGCTGAGACGCCTGCTCTTTGATGGACTCAAAGAAATGCTGCACCTGGGGATCAAACACATAGCCTACATTTACAAAAACACAAACAAGCACACAACTCAGATTTAGACCCAAAAAAAGTTAAATTCCTCTCTCAGTTATGCTTGCAAGAAATTTAGCACACATGTATTCATGCTGAAGGTTTTATAGATATTTCTCTTTAGGTCAGAATCACACTATTTTACAATTGGAAATCATATTTGAGAGTGCCTCTGTTATTACCATCATTATCACTAATATCGCTGATATCGCCAATGCCAACTAATACCAATAATGATAATATCAATGTTGAAATATTGGTAATCTCTAAATTGCCTTGTAGAATATAGATGAATCCAAGATATAAGAGGGCATTTACTTCAGTGAGCTCCTCTGGAGATGAAAACTGGCCTGTGGTGCCTATGAGGATGTTTCTAATACAAAATGAGCCCAGCTGGAACCTGCGGAGCAGAAAGACGACAGAGAGGACACTCACAGGTTAATATCTCTTCCTCCATATGCACACATTGTTATTCAGGGCTTGTTTTTTATTATAGCTACCCAATGTGTTGCTGGTGGTATAATAAGGTCCTTATAAATTCCAAAACCTGTTCCATTTGTTATTGAAGCCACTAAAACGGCAGGTCTTACTGGTTTACACAAAGTTTTTGCTTCCAACTAAAAACACCAGCTTGATGAGTAAAACACACTTTTAAGTATATATACTGGGTAAGACATTAATATGTTTTAAAAAGGTAAGCAAAAGTGCATTTTTATAGCATCACATGTTTTGACTGATATTGTCGTTCATGATGGTCTCCATTATGTTGCACTAACTTTTGAACCAGCGTGTCCCAGTTCTTTTTGACAAAGTTCCAGGCGAGGCGATATCCCCGCGGGTTCCTGGCCACCATCAGGATGACAGAGGACAGGTCCTGGGATCGAATCACCTTCCCCTCAAGACCCAACTCCAGCAGTCTGGAACACAATAACACACAATATAACCTGCTCTAGTAACGCCCCATTATCTGCCATCACTTGAGGAGCCCCCACTGAAAGATGTCTAGCATATCTGTAACGAGACACTGGATAAATATTGGATATCTGTTGGCTGTGGCACCCCATGTTTGCCACACGGTGGCAGCATTTACCATGTTAAAATGTATTGGGGAGAAGATGTACCTGTGGAGTTTGTTTGTGTCTCTGCTGCAGGTCAAGGCAAACAGGATTTTGCTTTTTTGCGCCTCAGAGAGAGACATGTTGTATGTGTGTAAGAGTGAAACCCAGCCGTGGTCATCCTGAGCTCCAACTGAAAACACTGTGACTGCCACGTCAGTTGGCAAGCTGGGGTAAACACAAGCAGAGATGCACATTAGAGATATGATGAAACACCAAATTATACGGTCTGGGCTAGCACAGGGAATAGCTGCTGTGTATGTGAATGATATCAGAGGTTGTTGACTGATAATGATGCGTGCAGAATTATAATTTAGACAGACATACTTGAGTGTACCGTTGGACTGAAGCCAGTCTTTGAAGCTCTCACGTGCTCGCTCCAGACAGGGAGGGTCCTTCAGGTGGCAAGCCAGTGACAGGACCTCTGATCTCAGCCGTCGCTCGGACACAGAGCCCCTGTCGCTCCACGTCTGCCGGTCAATGACCGCACGGAAGAATCGCAGGATGTACATCTGCACGCGGAGAAACGGCATTTCACAGGAAATTAAACTGCACTGCGTACCGACATTTTCAGAAACATCATACTTAATTTGTACCCTCATCTTCTTACCCCCAGGTTGCTTATTACATCGAACTCATTCCTTTTCTCAGTCATCCGGTAAAAGGTCTCCAGATAGCCTATTCCTTCAAGGAGAGGCACCGTGTGCGTCTCCAATTGCAGGTAACCAATCAGGTCTAAGCCTTTATCGAGCGACAGATGACCTGCCCTTTAGAGACAAACAAGAATATTTATAGGTGTTGTTTCAGGTGGGATGATTAAAGCTGTATTGTTTATGTCACTGTCTGTTTTGTTGTCTCACACAAACACACACACATAGAGGCTTACGTGACCAATTGAAAGGCGTTGTGTATCAAGTGAGTCCTGTCTTTGTAGCTGAGAGCAGTGTGGTTTTCCCTCAGTAGTTTTGTCATCTCGTCCCAACCACCATCCTCATAATGAACCACATAATAGCCTGTCATGTCAGTGTTTACTTTCACCCAGCTGACTTCCTCTCCTATATGAATACTGTCTAAATGAGACATAAATAGCAAAAACAACGCAATGAAAAAGCATGAAATGTGCATTAAACGTATTTAACATATTCTCTCTTCCCTGTTACCTGTGGGTGTTGTCATCAGGTGTCTGTGGATGGTGCTGGAAGCATCTGTCTTGTATGTCAGGGGGATGTGCCAAAGGAAACTATACATGAAAAACAAGAGTATTATTTAAATACTCTTTCAAACCTGAGAGTTACTTTAGATTAAAGGTAATAATGGGCGTGTAGCTGCAAAAACAAAAACACAGAGTAGAGGTGCAACGTGCAGTTTTGCTACAAGAGTAAACTAAGTAGTAAACAAAACTGTACAAGTGCATGTGCATGTGCATGTGCATGCTCACCCCTGTTGCAAAGTTGACCAGAGACGGTCAGAAGGCAGCACTGTCCTCAGGAACCGGTCCTGTCTCAGCAGCAGATGGGGCCCTTTCCTAGTTACAGTTACCAGAGGAATACCTTTCTGCAGAATCCAAGTGTTCATCATGGCTGTCAGGTCCATGTGCTCTCCTGCAAAAAGGTACTGTGGGAGACAATACATGCAGCCACAACACGTCACAAGGCCAGAAAATAATTGTTTACACTGTGTAAAATGTATAAGAGGACACCGATGAAGAGATGTCCGTGAGTGGATGTTTATATGTTTACTCACTGCATTCTTGGAGGCCTGGCTGCTGCTGTAACAGTGTTTTCCTGACATGAAGTCCTCCTCGGAGCATGTCTGGAGAACAACAAAAGATTTTTGCAAATCGCATTTACCTTACTGCTTTCCATAGTACATTACAATGCTTTACAATTTAAATGTGATCTATCAAGGCAGTACTAAAACTCACTTCAATTCCCTTCTGTATAATACAGTACAATTCACTTTGGGAGACTTTTAACTTGCTTGAGATTGGTAATGCACCACAGTGGACACCACGTCTGCTTTCAATTTTTGTCAAATGTTTTGTTATCGATGCATGGCACGGAGGTTTATTCTTTTAGAATCACTCACAATTGCATTATTGGGCAAATATTACACAATATTGATGGCAATAAAAACAGACATTATGTTAATTTTGATCAATTACCTACTTTATGTAACTTTCTAGTCTCAGCAAACTGATTTATGCTCCATAAAGAAATGAATGGGAAGATTGTCTGTCTGGACGCAGGGTAAATAAAAATAACCAAAACACTACAGCATCCATTGTAAAATGTTTAGCAGACATGTTAAATATACCGAACTTCTAATATATGAACTAAACACAATCAAATATTTATGAACTGACTGATTGATTAACAATCGTGAATTGGACAATTAATGTAATTTGTGTTAGTACATTGGCGAGGCTGTCCCACAGATCCTGGTTGTGTGCATTTCTGTAGCTGTATTTGCGGAGGTATCGTACTATCCCCCGCTGGAACACATCGTCTGTCAGAAAGTGTCGCAGCATGTGGAGGACACATGCTCCCTGGTGGGAGAGAGAGAAAAGCTGTATTTAATCAAAGCCCCGACAGGTTATGCTGTAGGTTGGCTTCAAAGCAATTTGAATGTTGTGAGTCATAAATGTGAAAAAAAGATGAGATTTTCCATTACAATATTAAAATAGAGATCAATTGTTATGCGGTCAAAAGCTTAATGGCAGTTGTTTCAACTACTTCAAACCAGGCCAATCAGAAGTGAGTAACATAAATATCAGCGGGGTTTTAAATGTACTATGTTTGTTTTGTTATCCCTGGTTTTGTAGACCTGTATTTCCACAAATAGGATACGCATAATGAATAGTTGAGCGACCCTCTTTGTGACTGCAGGCACAACACATGTGTGAGACTGAAAGCATACTTTATCATAGGAGACTGTGTCAAACATCTGCTTGATCTGAGTCGGGTTCTCTGCTGGGCTGGATATTGGCCGAGAAGAGTTCAACGAATCATGACCAACTGCTGAAAAACAGGTCTGCAGAAGATATTCCTCCTGCAAGATTGTGCACAGAACAGGGTTGTGGTTTACTACACTTAGTATTAATCTACCGCAATTAATCATTTAAGTCGATTCTCACATTAAACCAAGCACATACCACTTTGAGGTCAGGGTAGGTGGCCTCCACTGAGATGTACTCCATGTATCTGGCAAATCCTTCATTCAGCCAGATATCGTTCCACCACTCCATGGTCACCAAGTTACCAAACCACTGCAGGCAAGACCATTAAGATTATGAGCATCTAAAGCCGAACAGTATGTCAGTAGGGTGCAGACACAGTGTCACGCTCTCACCTGATGGGCGAGCTCATGTCCGATCACCATGGTGACCCAGAGTTTATCCGAAATGGAGGACGTGAGGGGATCAAAGAGCAGGCTGGTCTCCCTGTAGGTGGTCAGACCCCAGTTCTCCATCGCACCAGACTCGAAGTCTGGGATGGCTATCAGATCTGAGAGCGGGAAAACACAGGTCAGTGGAGAGAACGTGAAAGGGGGAAAGAGGGGGATCTGACAAAGTAGTAACAGGAAAACTAAACAAAGGGTACCTTGTTTGGGTAGAGGATAGTGGATGTTGAAATATTCCTCGTAGAAGTCTAGCATTTTGACAGCAACCTCCAGGGCATAGTGGGTTTGTGGCCACTTCTCAGGGGAGGCATAGATGGACACCTACAGACACAAAAGTTCATTAAAAAAAAGTGTCCATGAGAAAGAAATGTTGTTGGCAAGAAAGAAGGAAATTCAAATATTGTCAGTGAGACCACACCTGCACCCCAGAAGATGTTGTTGCAGTGACATATTTGAAGTCACAGATGACAAAAGCTACGAGGTAAGTGCTCATCTTTACACTCGCATCAAACTGGTCCTCAAGCACGCCAGCGTTTACTTCAAACGTCTCGACCTGAAATACACAAACAGATCACTGTAGCCATGTCGCGCACACATTTGAACATGTGTGAAGGCTAGCATCTATGCAGCACTCACTACAGGCATGTTGGACAGAGAAATGTACTCTGGACTCCTCCTGATCCGAATGGAGAAGTTAGCTTTGAAGCTCGGCTCATCGAAACAAGGGAATGCCATCCGAGCACTCGTGGGCTCAAAGTGAGTTGAAGCTAATGTTCTGAAAAGACACAAAGAGGCGTAAAGACAATGGACTCTGGAACTGAAGTTGGAACCTCTCTGTATGTGTAAGATCTATTACAATCTGGTCTTACCTGGTCTCTCCTGTGCTGGTTCTGTAGGTGCTCTTATAGAAGCCATAGAAGCCTTCTGACAATTCTGCCCCAAACTCAAGATACAGAAAGTACTTTTGCCCGCTGCTGAGCACCCTGGGAGAGAAAATGCCAATCTGCTCATGGGAAGGGTTATGAAGAACTGGAAGAACCTAGAACAAGAGGAGACGGAGAGGGGTTGGGTCCATTGAAGGTAACAATGACAAATAAGGTCTAATGATAACTGCACTGCATTTACAACTACCTGATCAGACAAGTGAGCGAAGTTCTGGTCCACTATGGCGGCCTTGGAGATCTGCAGACCCTTGCTGTGCAATACAACCCAGTTTGTGTTGTTCTGGACATCAATCTGGATCTGCACTGAGCCAGTGAAACTGAGAGTCGTGAGGTTGGGGTGCAGGAGGAGGTGGTAGTGAAGAGGAATGATGTACCTGAGACAAAGAAACAATTGAATTATAATGGATGAATAAAAAGATAGAGCTCCGGCAATTTTCTTGTAAATTTCTTGGATGCGGCCGTTAGGAAGCAAGCGTACCTTGGCAGGCGAAGACGGCTCCAAGGGAAGGACAGATTACTAGTACCCAAAGGAGATTGCTGTCCTGCGGGGTGAGGAGGGCTGGACGCCTGTTGTGAACTCTGGGTGGGCTGCGACCCACCCAGAGACATGTGAAATAGAGACAGCACTAAAAGCCTCACCAAGACCATTGTGGAGGAAATGTCCTTTAACCGCTGATTTAAAAATAAATAAATAAGCCAACCGTGTGACAGGCTGACAGTTATATGAACCTGGTCACATCCCACACATGAGGAGTGATGAAGGAGCACCTGATGCGAGTGTTGAATTCCTAGCCGGGATGATTTGTCCAGATGTCACACTGTCAGAATATGGATGAATCAATGACGTCTCTTAAACCTGAAAGACATTAGAGCAGGATTAAGAACACACCACATACGTCTCTCAATGGAACTTTTATACCACTGTAGTTCCTGTTTATTCTCGAGTCCAATCAAAAATGTTAACATTTACTGCATCTCACCACTAATGTCTTACTGCCTCCTCCAGCCAGATTTACGGTTGTTGTTATAGTTTCAAAGGTTACTATCTTTGCTGTAAAACTTGGACAAACCTTTACTACCACTATTAATATGTTATGCATTCATATATTCATACATACCCTCAATAATTAACCTGCCACACATTTCTCATATAGCTTGCAATGTAGCAACCCTGTTTCTACCCACTAGTTAAAGGTGTTAATGTTCCACAAGGGGACCGTTTTGGACCTCGCAAGCATGACACATGAATTCTGTCGAGCAGTCGGTTAATTCGGGCACACCGAGCTGTGAGTACGTTTTACGGCCTAAACACGACACAACTCGGCCTGAAGGAGACTCAAACATGTGACAAACGAAGCGCATGTTTTTCCATGCGGACAAAAGAAGGTGAGGACACAGCTATAACTGTGAGGTGACAACAGCTGCAGCAGCATTAACGACAGTTCAAAGCAGGCTGCACGGGCAGGAGTCGCGCTGTGTATCGTTATGACATCGTTATGACCACAGAAATGAAATAGCAGAAACTAATTGTGGAAGATTGTTATGAAGTTACAATTAACATAATGCTCACCTTCTTTAGCAATCGTGTTTTAACGCAAATAAACGAGCAATTGCCAAAACGTTTTACCTCGTTCATATTAGCTTTGTCATTTCCTCGTGTTCCTGTTGTTGAGTTTCACTTTCTCTTAAAGGCTGAGCTCCCGCCCACTGCTGACAAATTACCATGTGCGTGTGTGTGCGCGCGTGTGTGCGTGTGTGTGCGTGTGTGCAGGTGTACCCCACAGGAGTGTTATCTGATGTTCTGGGTGCGTTGATATGATCGGTTTTCTTACCTCAGGGAGCTAACAGCCATAAGCAGGTGTGTCTCTAATTGTTCTAAACTGTCTTTACTGTCCGCGTCACTGTCCTGTTCTCAGTTTAACTGTCCTCTTTATGAATGCAGATAAAGCCCACACTGTGTAAGAGCTCACAATGTCTCCCTCTCTTTCTCTCCCAGTGTGTGCGTGTGTTTGGGTGCGTGTGTGTGTGTGTGTGTGTGTGGGGGGGGGGGGGGGGTTCGTTGTTAGTATTTAAGGTCACAACAATGTGACATGTCAATCCCCCATAATGCAATGCTCCTGGCAAAGCCAAACGGCATGCCCTCATTTCACACACTCACAAAGTGCACAGACAGACAGTGGAGCTACTATAACTAACAGACATGGCTGAACCACACAGGGGTCTATTTTACCTTCCTATCATCTATTTATGGACAGGTAAGAGCTTTCCATTTATAATACATGATTATGGTGAATATTAATATCACTGTTTGGTGAAAATCATAAATATCCAAAATATTGACTTCTCAGAGAACTTTAATTTTTTTTTAAAGCATGACCACTGTGTTTGAGTTTAATCAGAGGCAGTTGGAAGTCAAGTCAGTATTATTTATACAGCTCAACATCACACATTAAACACCCTCTATCTTTAGGTTTTTATATCATCGATGGTGGCAGCCAAGATTAGCATAGGACTCAATTTAGTATTGAGACTTAATCACAATAAGGACTGAGCGATTATCATATAGATGTTATTGGCATTAATGTTAATGCATGAAGATTTTCTTTATAAACTGTTACACACCAGTAACATAGTGTTATTTTGATGTCCATTTTTCTTATAAGCTAACAGACAACTACTTTATACATTTTATGTGAGTCATTGCATTATTGTTTTGAAACCTTCTGTTAGACCAAGTCTGCACCCAAATATCCTCTCATGTTGTCCTCCATCATCTTTTAGGAGGGGTAGAGGGTGATGTGCTGGCATCTTTGGCCCCACCTGTGCACCTGTCGGGGGAGAGACTGGGCTGGACCCTGCTGGTCTGTATGGTGAGTGACTTCCGGAGAGGGCACCTCGAGGTAAGCTGGAGGTCACCATCAGAAGGCCACATGTCCAGCTCGCCACACAGCATCGCTTTGGACAGGAAGCATCGCGGCAACAGCGCTGTGGCGATCATCACGGTGGCGACCGGGAACTGGCCGTCCTACAGTTGCTCTGTGACTCACAGGAAACGCCCAAAAGTCACCAGGAGACACCACACCACCTCGTCAGGTAGAACTACAGCTGATCGTGAATTTGTTTCCTGACATCTCTCCTCCCGAATAAACTTTTTATTGTACAATTTTTATAATTTCAGACCATGAAGACAAGATCTACTATGAATATGAAAAGACAGAAGGTACATTTTCACTGTTTGCAAACAATTTAGAAAATCCTGATTCATAAAGATGTCGTTCCTGATGTTGGTGGGGTTTGTGCGGTTTGATCTCCAGGTGTTGGTGTGTGGACAAACACAGTGGTTGTCCTGGTTATGAGGCTGCTTCTCATGAAGGTCCTCGTCTTCAACACTTTGATGACCACTTACGCTGTCATTAAGTGGTAAGCATATGAGTCTGTGTGCCTTATTTGGATAAAAGCGCCATCAGTGAGAAAATAACCAGATCTTTACTCACCTTCACTGTGTTGTCTAGTGTGGAAATGTGTTTAGAATATGTAATTGATCTGAACAATGTACATGACATTTCAGATGGTTGGAAATCGAGGGCTTCTGAAAACTTACCCAGAGAGGGGAACTCTTTCTTGTCTTTGGTCTGCACAGCGAGGATTTCCACATTGAAAGAAGAGCATAGTCCTCCCATACGGTTGGAGTTGTGATTATGTTTTTTTTGGATTGGAATCTCAAGGACTAAATGGGAAATGATCCACTGTCAGGATCACAGGAGTAGCAGTTCTCACATGCTTCAAATCTTTTGTCGCGCCCTTTTCTCATTGACATCCCAGGTGTTGCCGACTGTGGCAGTTGAAAACCGATTGTCTGTGAGGCCAAGCCTGGTATCTGATCGAAACCTAACCTCAGACAGATGGGTTAGTGCACATGATGTGTGTGTGTGTGTGTGTGTGTGTGTGTGTGTGTGTGTGTGTGTGTGTGTGAGAGAGAAGATCTGTGTGTGTTTGTAATCATCTTTAATCCTGAATTCCCTCTCTAAAGAAAATAGTGGGGGGAATTTGGCTCAAGTTATAAACATAATTTTACATTTTTTATTATGTTGTATTTTATATTACTGTTAATGTGGCATTAGTAAACATGAAGTAAGCTTTGGTTTGACTTTGTTTTTTTTAAATAAAACACTTGCACAGTTTTTTTTCCTCCATTTTTTTTAGCACCTTGAGTAACACACCGACGCAACAGAGCACCACTAAGTGGCAGTACAATCACATTTGACATTTTCTTTTATTATTATCCAACAGCAAGAATATGGAGCTTAACTTCCTCTACAGGACACTACGTTCATAAATAAGTTAAGTATTTCAACATTGACCAGTCACTCTTCACCAAACTGACACTCACGCATGATGTAAGAGATCACATCGCCAAAAACTGAGATGAAGCCGATTATGGTCAACCAAATGGGGCATAATTATACAGAATGCTGCAATGTTGAAAAGGCTCGTAGTCCCACAACACACTGCTAAAGCACACATCTCAACAGACGGTGTGGTAAAGTTCTCAATGGTTTGTAGTGTTTTGTCTTCACTCCAGTATCTTACAAGTAAACCAGTAAGGAGCAGCTCATCAATTCTGGTAGTAGGAGTAAAACAGTCTACAGTAGCAACTTTAAAAAGAAGAGCAGAGTGTGAGGAGGAGAAGGGTGCTGGTTTGGTGGTGAGTTTTGATCTCCTTTGTACATACAAAACCATACATTATCTGTCTTTGGCTCAAATTAACACAACAAAGAACACGGAGAGCAACATACACGAGCCGGCATCGTCACAGCCTTTTGGCAAAAAGGTGGGAATCCCTCCGACATGATTTTCAGAGGACATAAAACACATCCAAGTATGTCACCAACTGGTTTAAAAAAATAAAAAAATAAAAAAAACACTGACGCACACACACACACACACACACACACACACACTCGAACATGTTTGAAATCATGACTGAGGAAAAAGAACAAATTCATACAGCAACTAAATAGTACTGATGGCATTTGCTGTGACAATATCAATAAAACATTCAAAAGAGAACACTTCACATTGACTGACTTAAAAATGAGACGCCGAGTTAAATCAGCTACTGGAAGATTTGAACAAAAATGGCAGCTCCTTGTGTTCCACAGACTTTTACATGGAAAGGTTCAAAAATCAAATCATTGATGGTCTCCAAAGCTTGAGCCATTGGAGATTTTGGTACAGGACAGTAAGTGAGAGAAGAAGAAACACTGATGTGGATTTGTTAAAAAAAAAAAAATACTAAAAGAAACTATATAAAGTGCTTCTGTTAAAACAAACATCCTCTGTCTGAGGTATTAAAGAGAAATCACATCAAATGGCACAAAAAAAAAAAACTCTACGGCATTACACTGTGCACTGAAGACAAGCTATTTACAGTTTGAAGTGTATTTCCACACACTCCATTCACCCTCACAGGTACGGTTGTGTCGTTGGCTTGAGTCTTATCTAAAGATGAAGACAGATTGAGAAAGCCGTCATCACAACTCCTGTGTTATTCTCCAGAAGGCTAATTCTGCCAGGTAAGACGCTGTTAGTGTTGCCAGTATCTCTGGTGCCAAAAACACTAGTTCCCATTCGCTGTCCAGCCTGCTGTTTCCTCTCCAAATGAGAGAGGAAACAGCGCTGCTAAGTATCAGTGCTCAACAAAACTCCCCAAATTCTCTCTCTAGTGCACACACACATACACAAGCCTCCCATTCCCGCTCTTACATCAAGGCCAAACTCAGAGCACACAGAAGGAGCAGAGCCAGCCGTTTGATAGGTGGAGAATCCGAGTGGAAGGTGGAGGTGGCAGAGCCACGGGGGTAGATCCTCCATCTATCCCTGTGTGGGTGGAGACTCTCCATGTCCTTCTGGGCGCTGTACGCCGCCACTGTGAAGTTAGCATCCCCGGTGGTGAGGAGATCAAACACACAGGAGTGGAAGTAAATGTCCTGCACATCCAGCTGCTCCCTGCAGCGCTCCTTCGCCCCCTCCACACTGAATACCTGCGTGGCACCGTAGGGGGATGCTTGTGTCTGTGAGGAGTAGCTGGGCCGACGCAGCTGCTGAAGCTGCAGGCCGAGCGCAGGAGGGGAGAGCGGCAGGGGAAGATGGCCGGCCTGGTCGATGCGTTCTCCTCCGGGGCAGCCGTTCAGACAGAGCTGCAGGTCCTGGGTGGCATCGTAGGCCTGTGACAGCTCCTCCGGGATCCGCACTGCAAGGGTCAGGTAGCGGCCCAGCTGGCGAACAATTACAGTTACACCAATGTAGCCGGCGTGCAGCTCCACGTGGTGCCCCGGGCTGCGCTCAGAGATCCACAAAGCCCGGACCTTCCCAGTTGCACCTTCTGCGCCAGCAGAAAGGTGGATGGGGTCTCCGCTGCTCACGGTTCCATCGTCAAAGGCAGCGGGGAGGTTGTCTGTGACAGCCTGGTAGACCCTCTGGTCTGTACAACCCTCATAGGGCTTGAAGATGATGGTGATCTACAGAGAGGGTTAGGGACAAGTTTAAAGTGGGTTCAATGAATGATGCTGATTGATGCACAGTTCACAGTTACAAAGTCAATTCATTAGATGACAAACACAACTTTCTTCAAGGAGATGAGTAGAGCTGAAACAATAAACCGAATCATTGTAGAGCTGCCACAATTAGTCGATTAGTTAATTGAATAGAAAATCACTTGAAAATATTTTCTGCGATTTGCTGCTTGTCTTTGTTACATATGATAGACAATGAAATATCTTTATTTGAGCATTTACAGACTTCACTGACTTTCATCGATTAATCAAAAAAATTATCTGAAAATTAATCGGTAATGAAGTTACAGCCCTAATTAATTGATTAGTTAATCAACTAATCTGCTACTACTTTGAAAACCAAGTCATGGTTTATATAAATATCTTCATTGAGTATCTTTTGGTTAGAGACATTTTCAAAACATTTAATCAATTTGTTGAAAATAAACAGATTAATTGAGAAAGAAAATGGTTGCAGCCCTAGAAATAAGGTAAACGGTCTTCATCACACACACACACACACACACACACACACTTACAAATATTGACATTCACCCGTTACACAGGTTATTGACTCCCATCACACTACATTTGAGAAATTACTAAATTACTTTTTAACAAGTAGTAATTTGACACAGCTATGCAAACATGCTGACACACGCGCACACACACACACACACAGGGCTCCAGTGGTGAGTGGAGGCGGTGGTGGATACAGGGTGTGGTGTGAGCATTACGGTTAGCACTAGCATCATAGTTCCGGTGAATGGCTGCTTTGTTCACATGACAGCCGTGAGGAATGAGGCCTGGCAGGCCATTAAGCCTGGAGGGCTGTTAATGTGTGCGTGTGTGTGTGTGTGAGAGAGAGTGAGTGTGTGTGTCCCTAATAATCATGACTAATAACTTGCCCCACCTCTGACACAAGGTCAAACCTTCAGCTCCACAGTGTAGCAACCCTACTGTTTGCTTAATGTGTGTGTTTCTGTCAAAGCATACATGCCTAAGTGTATGCATGGGTGTGTATGTGTTTTAATAATTAAAGCTATCGACTGAGCTAGAGAGGGCAGATCATCGGGGGAAACATCAGCATTGCTTCTTTAACGCCACAAAGATCACCTTGTGTGGCTCGCCATCCATTTGGTGGTGCGTGTGTGTTTGTGAGTGCACGTGTGTGTCTTATTGTCATAAAGGGATAAGGGTCCTTAGCACACATAGTCCTTTAAGCGGAATGTAATGAGTGCCACTTATGACACACACACACACACAAATACTTGCAGACACACACATGAGTAAACAGTGAGTCCTTTCACACATCTCATTCCATGTTATTAGAGGTCAGTCTATATGCAGCCATAAACCAAGTTAGGTTTCCAACGCTGCTTCAGTCACAAGAGATAGTCACAAGATCGAGCCGTTAGCCTGACACCTGTGAGCCCGAGGATACGAGAGACACAGAGACAGAAAGAGAGAGAGAAGTAGAGCAGGGAGAGCAAGCGTGTTTTCTAGCCTCACACTGATAAGATGTCTTACTCTGAGGCACAGAACAGCAATTTAGAGGTCATTACAGAAACATTTCTCTCTCGAACACACACACATAAACTAGATTACACCAGCTGCTCTCACTTAAGAAACTCTTTCAGCCTTAATAACAGCAGATTAGAACCCAAAAACCCATTTTCTCTCTTCTCACCTTATTGGTTGCTGTGGCACTGGAGCCAGTTACCACGGGAACATTCGTGACCTGTACCGACAGATAGTCATTATCGATGAGAGGCCACGCCCCCTCCACCTTGCAAGTCTGGAAGCTGTCCTTAAACGTCCTCAGGTGTGGGTCCCCGAACAGCCCGCAGAACAGGTAGACGGGCCGAGAGTGGCCGTGGTCACGGCCGTGGTCGTGGCCTTGAGCATGGGAGTGCGTGTGTGCGTGCACGTGGGAGTGGGAGTGTGCGTGGGCGTGCTGGGTGCGACTGTGGTAGTTGCAGGGCTCGTGTTGGACCTCGGGGTGCGTGGAGGACGTGGGCCCATCTCTGGAGCAATTCCTCTGGCTCATGAGGTCTGAGATGCCCAGCACGGCCGAGTGGAAGACCAGATTCCCCCGGCAGGACTTGGCCGTCCTCTGGGTGCAGGCCGAGTACGCACGTAAAGCCATACAAAACTCTGTGTGAAAGCCATCCACGGCTGGCGTCAGGTGGGAGGTCAGGGAGACGAAGTCGGTTGTGCACTTCTGGATACGGCACTGAGGGGTTGCCACCTGGCACTGACCTAGAGAGGACAGTCAGCAGAAATACTGTGAGCAAAGTGATATCATCACAGGAACAGTGATAGGGGACCAGCTAAATTGGCCTTAAAGATCATCACACGTCTGATAGTGTCGGTATTTACTATGAGAGCTGGATTTAACTAGAGATACAAAGCTCATGAGCACTCAGATGACAACTAAGGTTACTTTGAACTTAAAGACACAATGCTACCCGGTACAATCCAACCTAATAAAATTGGAAAAAAGAGCCGTCCGCTGGTTCAATGTCTTGATGAATCAGTAGTGCCGCTCTGTGAGTGCAATAAACCTGAAGTGTAATAAACCAAAGAGCAGCCAGAGAGAAGAGATAAAGAAGGGTTTTTTTCCACAAGAAGTGAGATAATACTTCTTATATAGCCAGGGTGCACATAACACAAACAGTGTAAAGAGAGAGCAAGACAGTCCAAGGTGTGCTATGTACACAAACACACTGCCAAAGCGTATAATGTTCCATTTTATTGAGACTGTCAGAAATATGTTGACTGAATTATGTGGTTATTTGTGATTTTGTGTGGCTTAAGCAATTACACCTTTATTAGATATAACTTTTAGTTTTCTGTGACTTTAATGGTTGTTTACAGCTATGAGCACCAGAGCAGGCTGATGCATCCAAAAGACTGATTATTCTGTCCCTGTACACACATTAGGAACACATTTCTTGGTTCGAAATTGTCCCTGATGTTTTATCTGTTGCTGTATTTCTGAATGTACCATGGGTCAAACCATCCTTTTATATCATAGATCATCAGAGAGGGAGAGGGAGTTAGAGCGAGCGAGAGATTAGAGACCAGACCTAATGCATCAGTCGCAGCGTGCTCCTATTAGATTATGCCAGAGAGAGGCTCTGCAGTGTATGGCCAGCTGCGCGCGCGCACACACACACACACACACACACACACACACACACACACACACACACACACACACACACACACACACACACACACACACACACACACACACACACACACACACACACACACACACACACACACACACACACACACAAATAGCTGTCTTAGAAAGAATGCTGCTTGTGCTTCCATTAACTCACAGTCAGTGATCTTCAGATGGTGGTATGATCTCCTAATGGCCGAGCAAAACCAGAGAGTGCATGGTTTTTACTGAAATCGACGGATTCCATTGACGTCACACCATCACTTCACAACCACTAACACATAAACACACACAAGCAAACAGCACATTCCAGCTCTTCTTTGTAGATTTATTTGATTTTGGGGCATGACGGAGTCGGGCGCCACCATTTGGGGGCAGTAGTGCTCCGAGTTTTAGAAATCAAGGCGCAGGTACGGACCCCCACTTACACCGCGCTTCAGAATCTCTCTCCTGCCTGTTAAATACTGACACCAACCCACAGACACACACACACACACAAGCAAAGGCTGCCGTCCATGCCAACCACCACTGTACAGACGGTCGGAGCACTGAGGACACATTGTGTCTTTGACTGGCGCACCAACAGCCTCCTTCTTTCCTTCCTATCTGCCCCGCAGTACCTAAATACCGCTCCCAATCTAATCAGAGTGGGTTTATTCTCTGTCGAAGGGGTATCAGAATCATGAGCTGCTCTAAAAACACACAAAAGCTCTCATTCACTGACGTTTTCCCAGCAGGGTGACGTAGCAGAGAAGAGAGTCGACCCTGTAACTGAAGAACTCGGGTTCAAACCGCTGACTTATATAAAGGTTAAAACCCCTCTGATGACAAGCATCTGCTGAAGTTTCACACCAGATGACCCTGCACTTTTGCCTCCCTGTGAATGCATCACGCAAAAAGGAAGGAGGATTTTCATGCGGAAGATCAATCAAAGCATAATTTTCATATTTTTGCTCTTCAAGGCTTCCGGTGATCTCCTCCGCATCCTTTTTAAGCACGCATAGCTGTACTTTTAAAAGAAAATCCAATCTATGCAGATAAATAAGCAATAAGTTGAGTCGATAAAGACTGAATTGACTTGAAAATATTGTTAAGAGGAGAATAAAGAACTCCTCATGTGAAGAGCTGAGGCATGAGAGCCGTTCAACACATCCAGAGCCTGGTTTGTTTCATCCCCTGGGGCGAGTATCTAATATAGACACAATAAAACAGCCAGCAATGCCCACACCACTCCTTCCATGTCCTACCACAATATTAACCTCTTTTTCACTCCATCCCCCTCTCCCAGGTCTCGTCTCTTCTTTCCTCTCAAGCCTCATCTGCTGTCAGATTTCTGTATTTCCCTCCATCAGCACTATTCTGACACATTGTAGCACTATTGTATTCTGTTTTCAGCCCTAAGCCCTCTCTCTGTCTCCCGAGGCAGGCTCTCCACCGCCAGACAGAGGTCAAAAGATCCACCGGCCGAATCTCTCAAGCTCAGTTTAGCGATTCTTTGTCTCTCTATCCGGCAGCCTCTCTGATCTCCGGAGATCAGAAAAGGATCCACTGGGATCATCTCTCAGCAGAGGGAATGGCTTGTGAAGTGCTTATTGATCACCTTGTTGTGTGTGTGCTCTCACACACACACACACACACACACCCACGCATACACTGAGCTCAAATCACACAAACAGCCCTCCGCGCTTTTGAGAAACAAAGCTTTACAGGAGCTCACTACAGCACGCACTCGTTCTCTCTCTCGACCAGACACTCAGGGAGTGCGAACAATACTCAACAACTCAGCCATTCCTGCCTCGCTGTCTGAACAGACACATGGAGCTCATGACTGGAGCGGCAATGAAATAAATGCTTTGAAATGTCCAAGTGATAGCAAATAAAACAACAGACTAAATAATATACATTCTTTCCAGGTGACGCGCGTGTAGCAGTAGGTGCCAAGAGGGTCTTTAACATGAAGTGGGTCTCTCTGTTCCCACCAGGCTGCGTGCAGAGGCGGTTTTGTCCCGCTGCCTGAGCTGTGTTAAACTAATTACTGGAGGTGTGACTGCTCAACAGCCGAACCCCTGCACACACACACAGCAATACAGAGAAAAAAGAGGCTGTTTGCCAGAAAGAGGACATTGTACTGCTTTTTGCACTGTATGAAAAATACATCTGTGATGATGACTTTAAAACCAACCAACAATGTGGTAAATAAGTAAGTGGCCTCTGTATAGCCACAGAGACGGAGTGATTAGTGTCAGTGATCCTTACAGACACCTTATTTACTTCAGGCTTTCGGTGAACACACTCTTCTTTTGTTTACTTCTTTGTTTTCTTCTTCTGTCCATCATGTGGCTGAGTGGCTTTATGCTTATTAGACAAACAACCACAAATTTCAAAGCAGAAAATCAACACATTGTTATTCAGAAAGGCATTTTAGTCTGCCTTGTGTAACTTAAATCACTTTGATACTATCTCTTAAGATGCATTTTATCAATTTGCATCATGCAACTGAACATAAGCTGAATTCCACAATAGATTTACAACACGGTGCAGCACTGATCCTAACTTTTTATGGTCAGATTTACACGAGGATAGATTCTGTTTGTTTCAATATTGCTCTGAGTAAAGATGTAATCTGTTAGATGTGGACATTAGGAGAGATTCAGCCTCTCTTCCCCTCCTCCATGAGCCATTAGGGGCAGACAGGAGAATGACGGCCCAGGAGAGAGGAGGAGAAACTCGATCCGTGCTCAGACTGCTGCACTACCGCTGGAGAGAGAGCCATTGTCAGGCAGCACTGGGCCCAACGAAAAGGATCGGCCATGCAACGATCACAAACGCATACTAATAACCAATAAAGTAGCCTGATCTCTGATCACTTCCAAATGCAACAGACTGAACGTAAATGTTACAGTTTGTGCAGCGCACAGTTTTTTTATGGGAAAAGTGCGTAAGATTACAGATAAACTGCGATCATGACGGCGAGACACACTAGTTGTTGCAGTGTTGAAGTGTAGTTAGTTACCTATGTGAGCACCGCAGCAGAGAGCGATGATCAGCAGCAGCAGCGGCCGGAAGCGGCGCACCGGAGACGGGGAGGCGAGGCGCTCAGCCCCGCGGCAACAGCATCCGGCTCTCCCCATCCCCGTCCATGCAGGGCCAGGAGGGGAGAGTGGACGGACCTCCAAAGGGCGAGGACGGGTGGTGTCCAGGCCTTCTTACTTCTTCTTCTTCTTCTGCCTCTTCTTCTTCCTCACTCTTCTCTCCTTCTTCTCCACCTCGGGTGCGTACTGGCATTAAAACACAGCTGCTCCGCGGAATGCAGGGCGGAGGGTGTCGAAAGGCAAAGAGAGGAGGAAAACAAAGTACAAGGAGAAGTCACTCCGACGACACTTTTACTTTTCGCCCTGTACTAATCCACGGCCCCACGTGACTGTTAAGTGCGCTCGCTCCACGGTCGGACTTTAGCCTTGATTGTGATCACTCTGTGCTCTCCTCTCTCTCGTCCCAAACACGCACAATCACATCTCTCTCTTCCTCACCATGCAGGCCGGGGTTTCTCCTCCACTCCTCCCCTTTCACTTTCTCCTCCTCCTCCTCTGCCCCTCCAACAAATCAATAGAGAATCAACCAAACCCTGCTGGCGGAAAACCCGCCTACCACGAGAGAGAGAGGGAGAGAGAGAGAGAGAGAGAAAGAGAGAGGGAGAGAGAGAGGGAGAGAGAGAGAGAGAGAGAGAGACAGAGAGAGAGAGAGAGAGAGAGAGAGAGAGAGAGAGAGAGAGAGAGAGAGAGAGGGAGAGAGAGCAGTCTACAAAATAATAAAGAGGCCTGAGATAAAAGTTGTAAAAGGTTGGTAAGATGCCATTAAATCACTGTGTATACCAAAGAGAATAATATGCTGTAATGGGTAATGTAGTGCTGCCAAGGTATTTTATTTGGCAGAGAGAAAGCTGATCAACACAAACCTTCTAAGATATTACCATACTTCCTAATGTGTGCACGTTTTTTCTTCTTCTTGCTACTCTTGCAAATAATACAAATACTAGTCCATCCATCGGAACTACAAAAGGGAACACATATAGTTACCTGAGAAAGGAGCAAACGGGTGTGCATATATATATAATTTTCCTCACTGCTAGGATTTTAATCTGCTTTAGGATTTTTTGATCCACAATTTTGATATAGAGGAGTAATGTCTACCAGAGCAGAGAAGGAAGTTGCTCTCCCTCTGTGTGTGTTGTTATTCGAGCTTCTCCTTTCTTTGTTGACATAGCCGGGCCGGCCGTGCATGCTTTTAGTGCATATTAGCACATGTGAGCTCACGACCGCCACTCTGCATTGCTTTCTTACAGCGGTTACAGCTGATAACGCCATTCCGCACAAGCGTAAAACCCACACTCGGGTTCCCCTTCAGGTCAACGCTGTTAGCTCTGTCAGCACTTTCGCCTTAGTTTGCACTGTTAGCGCTGTTAGCTGAGACCTGCCTGCCTGCTGGCCGTCACCATGTTGAGAGCAGTTGAGAGTCAATGGAAATGCTCCTGATCTCGGATCTTGCACCTTTAACTTTATTCCAAATAATTATGTGGCAGTTGGAAGGACCAACCTTCCCTCTCTGGATTTCTTGCATCTCTGCTTACTTTATTGGCGAAAAGCACACAACAGAGAACAGAAACAGAACAGAAACACAATGTGAAGGGAGCACCTTTGTGACATAAAGCAGTCCACACAGACATAAGGACACAGGCACATCAAACTGTAACAGTCGTAAATCTGTAACTGAAAAGAACAAAACTGGTGAGCAGATAATGTCAACACCCCGAGGAGATTATGACAAGACACTACACTGCACAACAGCCTAAACCTTTGCAATTGCTATTGTTCCCTCCACGCAGCCACAACTCATAAATGAATCACTCCGCACCCACTTTCTGGAGGCTGTTGAAACGCATTTTAATATTTTCTATTGCAAACGATTTTGAACGTGATCCAAACTCCCTTTTCAACTATGAGGTTATGGAGTTAGACAGGAATAGATCATTTTTAGTGTGCATATCTACGGTGTGTTTGTCCTTTTAATGCTCAGTTTGTATTCTGTCAGGAGAGTAAGTGTGTCAGGGTGGCACAGTGCTGTAATTCTGTGGCCTAACTTGTTTGCATGTGTACAGTGTGTTCATATGTGTGAATCAAGGTGTGTGTGTGTGTGTGTGTGTGTGTCTCCATAACAGTGGCTGCTGTGTAGCAAACAGAGCGGCTCTGTGGCTGATGTTTTATGTGCCATGTGTCATAGCCGGATAGTTTCACTCTAACATGACTCAACTACAGTATTTGCCCTCACATCACTGCCGGACATAAGTTTGGTCATAGCCGCTCCTTCCCCACTGATTGTGTCAGTAAAATAAACACACACAGTCACTATAACGCTCATGAGGATTCGACAGTAAGTGTGGCCAGAGAAGATGATGTGTGCAACTCATACAGGTTCTGATATTAGATTATATTGACTTCCTGTTTGTGCCAGATGCCTCTGATCTCACCAATGAGGAAGTCTGTGAGTGTCCATGAGTCAGTACATCTTGTCAGATGTTGTATTGTATAGTGTATATACGTGTATTTGTACAGTGTGTATAGTTTGTGTATTTAAAGTAGGCCTGGAGGAGATAAACAAATAGGCAGGTGACAAATAAAGGAACGTTTTAAAGGAAGTTTTAAGGTATTTCCATTTGACACTTTATAATTCTACTCACCACATTTTAGAGGCATTTTCTACTTAATAACTACGACAACTAATATATAGCTAACTAATAAATCTTGACCCAATTAAACACCTTTGGACCAACATGTTAAACAGCGTCTCCACCACCATCAACATCAAATAAGGAAATATCTTTCAGAAGAATGGTGTTCATCCCTCCAGAAACATGTGGAGAGTTTATGCTAAGGAGCATTGAAGGTGTTCTGGTGGCCCAACACCTTTCTAAGACCTTTTATCCCTGTTTTCCCCCTTAATTTGTCAACCAGATGTGCATCACATATTGGAACAGAAACTAAACAAGCAGCGTTTCGAAGGTTAAAACTGCCTCTCTGACCGATCTGCCACCCCTCTGCAGGATGATGCACACGAGGTGAACGTTTCATTTATGCCAACACTCCGAACACAGATTGGTTAATTCAATTACACGAGTGCATATGGTGCTATTCATCATGACTAATTTCATATTTCATTCTAATCACACATCTGCCCACGTAGACGCGCACAAACCCTGATAACACATGACCCAATTCATGGAGTTTAATTCTATATTTCATACTAATTAATTTAATCAATTACACCCCAGCTGAGACCTGGGAGCAGAGGACGCTGAAGCTAACTCACCCGGCTCCACAGACACACACACACACACACACACACACACACACAATCTCTGCAGAGCTGCCTATCACACATGCATTCACATACTGCGCCTCAGGCACAAAGACTGTCTGTCTCTGAACGTCCAGCTTGTCTTCACCTCCACACCTCTGCCTCCCTTCTCCACTTCTACCTCTCTCCACCTCCCCCCTCAGCCCAACTCCAAACAGCCCGTCATTCAACAAATGGCTCTCACAACTCCACGCACACCTGTGTATGCATATATGAGTGTGTGTGTGTGAGCCAGGGTGTGTAAGTGTTGAG
>NW_027466471.1:12247500-12310000 GCF_050575085.1 Anarhichas minor | reverse complement strand
TAAATCAATAAGTGTTTTATTATTGTTTGTTTAAGGTGAAGCGCTTTGGATGAAATATGACTAACAGGTGATGAAATGAACTGAACTGAATGACGCAATATGTGCATGTGGAAGATTCCTTTGTGTGTATTTTTGCATGATTGCATGCATATGCATGTTCATCTTGGCACAGGAGCGCTCTGTGTCTGGGCTTCGAGCAGCGTGTAAATCCCAGTGTTTAGGTTGAAGAGAGAATCGCCGTCTGATTCCCCAGCTGCTCCCACAGCCGTTACTGTGCCTCGACAGCTTGATCTCTCACAAAGAAATGTTCACTGCACTGTACACAAACACAAACACACACACAAACACTTTTAGGCATGCAGACAAATGCGCATGGTGAGCTTACTGACAATGAATAGAGGTTTTTCTTTGCAGACCAGTGAGTGAAGTGCCAGCCCCCGGATGCAACCTCTCATCCCACAGAGGACCTCAGTGGGAGATGGAGAGAAACTCCACACCAGCATCTGGAAGCTAGATGACTGTTCCATGTGTTCATGTCTCACTGGAGATCCATAAAGCCTGCCCGACGCAGCCTGGGACCCATCCTTTGTGTGGGTGTGTTCTTAAAAGAGAGACACATACAGAGAGAGAAAGACAGAGCCAGGGAACCGACTGTATGTATTTCCAGTTTAGTATTATATTTCTCCTACACACTCTACTGGCAGTATACACTACATAACATTTTATATCATTTTCGTGGCCCCTCTGTAATGTCTCACCACTAGTGGGCACATAAAAATATTCTCTCTCTCTCTCTAGGAAGACATGTTTTTCTCATACACATTTTGACTTGCTGTGAGAGTATTTATTTGCACCTCATTTTTCGGTGGAAATGATCAGGCTGATACACTGCATCTCTGTCTCCCTCGTCGTCCGGGGACTCAGCTGCGGGCTCGGGATCATGGGACTATGTTTCCGTGACAACCAGACATCATCACAGAATGCTGACACTAAAATAACAGACTGAATAATTTAGACGGATCCATTTTTAAACAGCATGTCAATTCACATCACTGGCCACAGACACCCTGCTTGGCACCCTGCAGACAGGCCCACCCAGGCCGGGTGAAGGGCGGGGTGCAGCGTCCACAACTCATTTAACAACACTCTGGCTGCTGGAGCTAGAAATGCCTGGAAACAACTGTGGAAAGTAGTCGTTTAATCTAGATCAACGTTCCGTCTGGAGACAAAAAATAAGCCCTCAGAATGTTTAAAATTTATATTTGCATCATAAAAAATGCATTGGGCTACAGAAATACATCAGAATATGGAAAGATAGGAATTAAACATATACAAATAACTGGCCAGCAGCGACAGTGAGGAACCCCATGTCATAATCAAATCTGATTTAATCGACCGCAGTTGGTGTTTATGTCCTGAGAGATTAATGCAGTCCGGTTTATTGAAAGTAACACATGGCTCCATGATCAAAGACGTCAAAAGACGTCATCCATCAGGACAAATTTTCAAGTCACATTTTCTCATTTAACTCCATTTAAAAAAAGACCACAGAAATTACCATTGATGACTGACCATTTATCAGCATGAAGCATCGGTGCAATATGATAATAAGAAGGTCTAATTAATTGAGACAGATTTGTAATGCATGTTTTATCGAGAAGTAAAATCTGGGCCAGATGGGAGTTTAACAGCTGGGGTCAACAGCAGGTTTAGTTGTAATTCATGTATTTTTAAAAAAGATGGTTCATTTGCACATTTCTCCACTGTTTCACCTCCTATATTATCATCATTTATTCCAGCTGAAATGACTAACGCTGACAGACCACAATCCCTCTTGTCACCTCCCCCGGGTTTCTTAAAAGCTTCAACATTTTAAGAGGATCTGTTCTGTTTTATGACAAGAAAATGACACAGAAAACATGAGGGCTGCATGAATAAAAAACTAAAAAAAGAAACAAGGCAAAACCAGACACATGTTCACACATCACACACAGTTCCTACCGATGACTTATTCAGATGGACTCGGGCTGCGAATTAAATATTTGCACACATGATTTATCCTGCTTTACTCAACGCCTGTGTTGAGAAATATTCAGACATCATTGTGTCTGCACGTGTGTGTGTGTGTGTGTGTGTGTGTGCGTGTGCGTGTGCGTGTGTAACTGCTCTCGTGTTATTTTACAAGCTCCTATTCACTCTCACACACCCAATCACCAGAGGGCTAAACGGAATAATGGGGCAGAGGAGGTAAAGGGCCTCGCAGGTGTCTTCCTACTCCGTGTCTCTTTGTCTCTGTCTCACTCAATTTGTCTCATTTGAATAATGTGTCATTATCCTCTCTACCGCTCTCTTTAGTTTTGCCTTATTACAGTTATTGAGCAAATTTTAAGCATTTTATAGAACCCTAAAAACTAAAATATGTGTCAGCAAAAGCAGAGCCATGTCTGGAACGCAAACGATAACAAATTGTTAAAGTTTAGTCAGACCCACGCACAGGGGTTTCCACTTGTAATGAGAAAAACACTGTTTAATATTTCATTCTATTTTGCATCTATGTGCCAAAAACTGCCATAAGTAACAACAAAATAAATATTTTTCCTGAGGATATAACACACAAAGGAAAGAGTCTTTAAGAAGTGTCGTTCTCATATGTCCATCACATCAACAAAACCTTGAGTCAGTTAACTTTAACTGAAATTCCCAGTTTCTATTCAACATTTCTATTAAGTGGATAATCACAATTTACATAAATATAATGTCCAGCTCTTTCTTTCTCCCTTTTTTTCTTTCTGACATGATATTTTGAATTTGACCTTATTTTGTGGTCTGGGAATTTGGGAGAAGAATCCTCATGACGCACCCTGTCATCCCTTTACATACACACACACACACACACACCCTCCTCCCGCCCCACCAACCTTCAGGCAGTGCACCTGGGTACAACTCTTACACATGCAATCACACACAGATGTACACACACGCATAAAATTGTGTGCATCGACATATTCCCCCACCTCTACATATGCACAAGGACAAAAACACACAAATGCACGCTCACACAGACACAAACTGTGTCTGGTCTCCAACAGCCCATCAGATTGTGTGTCAGACTCTGTGTTTGGGCAGAATGTAGCTGCTAACAGCCGTCGCCAGGAGGTCCCCCATTAGGCCTTATAACAGCTTCAACAGTATGACCACTTGGGAAATGACACACACATACATACACACAGTGTGAAAACTACTGAGAGACACACAGCAGGATTGATCTTCCTCAATGGTATTGATTAGCCTACCCCCAACTCAGACCAGAAGATACCAGCTGTGTCAAGCCATTTTGCTTCCTGAAGCGCTCCGTCTCCTGCATGGAAGATGAAAATAATGACGCTGCGAGCGTCTTCTCTTAGAGAAATTCTGTCGGCTGCAAAAGGGCAGGAAGTCCACGGGGAAACAGTTACTGCAGATAAAGGTCGCTCCAAGCCATTTGTTTTAACCCCTGCCCTGGTCCAACTGAATGAGTGTGTGTCTATATATGTGTGTGATGCACTGTGTGTAACATTTCCTTGAGCTTATGTCTCCTCTGGTTGGTGTGAGTGTATACTATGTTGTGTGATCAGCTAGTCAGTAAGAAGGCATCCCACTGTCTGTCTCCTGTGTTAGTCCTTCTGTAACTTTACATTTCACACAAAGACAACACAGTCACACACTCAAATGCATAGCTCTGAGAAACTTCAAGGGGAATCTATTTAAGTTATAGTCTCACAGTATTTAATACTCATAGGACAGGACGGTTATTTTGCATTATTGATAAAAGCATGAATACATTTATTTTCCAAAGCCAAAGACTCAGTATGATGATATAATCAGTTTAATAAGCTGCTCCATTTCAGCTGTTACTTCCAATATTCCCTACTTTTATCACCATCATTTGTCTGTGTTTTGAAACTAAAATCAGAAACTTTTTTACAAAGCCAGTGCTATTCCTGTTTAAACTGAAACTGAACATAAACACATGCATTTCAGAAGGAAGCATGAACAGTAAATCAAATGTGGTCACCTGTGGCCTTGTGTGTACTAGGTCAGCAACCATGACAATCCAGAAACGCATCCATTGTGTCATTCGTTGCAATTTAAGCACGTGAAAACATGCGAGTGTGAGAAAACTTTGGAAAGACAGACATGACAAACTACAAATGAGCAACGTCAACGTGATTCTTCAAGTGTCTTTGAATTGTCTGATGTTTTTCAAGTACTATTTGCACATTTTCAACATGTGGAATTTAGTTTTGTTTTTTTCTGTGTAGGTGAGGCGTCCTGCCAGGCACCTCAGCTCTTCAAACATTCAAGTGATCTGACACACTTCTGTTTAGATTTGAAACAGCCGTCCAGCTCCTCCCCAACATGTCTCTCTCATACTCCGCAGTCTCTCTCCTTCACTCCCCCCTTTTTCCCTTCTTTGCCCTCTCTGTATATTTGACAAGCTGGCACACTCAAAGGGCATTGTCAAAACGTCAAGCTTTATAAAATATAGATATAGAAAGAGATGTAGCCCACAGAGGAAGAGGAAAAGGGAAAAGAAGATGAATCGGGGAGAATATGTGAGAAGTATTTAAAAAAAGAGGGAAGACAGAGTGAGAAAAGAGATATGAGCTCTCTGTGGTAAAAGACAATAAAGTGTGAAAGGTTTTTCCTTTGTTTGATGTCCTCCCCTCAGGGGCTTTGTGACGGAGACCACTTCAGAGCCCCAGTTAAAAGAGGAAAAATGACAGGAGCCATTTCTCTCTCTTTCTCTCTGTGGCCCTTCAGGATGAGGGTTTCTGTGTATGTGTGTGTGTGTGTGTGTGTGTGTGTGTGTGTCAGAGAGTGAGAGAGAGAGAAAGAGGGAGAGTATGAGACAGACAGAAAGCAAGAGAGAGAGAGAGGGAGCCCTTGGGGTCTAATAAATCAGACCTGCATTGAACGGGAGGGTCCTGGAGGATCCTGCGTGGGAAGACAGGTGTCCATAATATTCTGGAGCAGAGGTTATGGTCAGAGACATCAGTCATCTCAAACAACACACACACACACACACACATACACAAACACAAACACAGACATGGCTGAAATTACCCAGAGACAAAACCTATTTCCTCTTCTTGTACCTCATTACATGTCATAGCCCCCTGCTTCATATTTGGTTTGGTTTTAAATGTGAAATACTGCTGTGATCAAATAATGAGAAGGAACGGGGATGCAAGCCGCTTTTGTAAACAGTTTACCATTGATTATTCCGCTGCTTATTGTGTTTCATTGTATTTTCCTTTCAGCTTAAAAAAAAGCGAGACAGGCACCTTAGCGCACACAGTAGCAGCGGCTCTCCGACAACATTAGCATAACAATAATTCACAGGCTGGAGTTAAGGAAATTAAATAAAATATTGTTATTTCACTCTGCAGCACGCAGCAGTATTCCGCTAAGACAGCCAGTTATTATACATCACAAATATGAATTAAAGACACGAGTTTGAGCTGGAATGGAGGTCTGTGAACGTGGAAAGAATACGCACCGCTCTGCGGTTTGTGTGTGTGAACAAGTGCGTGTGTGTGTGTGTGTGTGTGTGTGAGTGTGTGTATGTGTGTGTGTGTGTGTGTGTTTGTGTATGTATATGTATATGTATATGTGAGAGATGTGTGTTTGTAATACACGCAGGAGGTCCTGAGAAATGGGGAACTGTATATTTGTTTCTGGGATAAAACCAGAGCAGTCAACTCTCCGTCATCTGTTCGAGCCATTTCAATGTGTGTGTGTGTGTGTGTGTGTGTGTGTGTGTGTGTGTGTGTGTGTGTGTGTGTGTGTGTGTGTGTGTGTGTGTAAATGCCTCAGGGTTACGGATAGGGGAATGTTGCGTGCCTCTCCTCTCTGTCCTCCTTTCCACCCTTACAGATTCAGAAAAATGAAAACTCCCTCATGGTGCAGATACACACACACACACACACACACACACACCTACACTCACACAAACACACACATGTACACATATGCAGACAGTCAAAGAGTGAAGGGTCCTGCAGAGTTCATAAGCTAGTGAATAATAAAAGCGCCACACTGAACCTGGCCGTCTGTAAAAATGTCTGTGACATGAATATGAGTTTTGCTGTGTGTGTGTGTGTCCATGCACATGCAGGTGTGTGTGTGTGTGCGTGTGTGTGTGTGTGTGTGTGTGTGTGTGTGTGTGTGTGTGTGTATGAGTGTGCGCTCTATGGTAACTAGATGAATTATTCACTGTTTACTGATGAAGAAGCATTTAGGTTCCCAGGAGTGGTGCTCAGAAGCAGGCCTCACCTCTCTCCTCTTGCCCTCTCTCCATCTTTAGCGTTCTCTTCTCCTCCTTCCCGCTCGCCCCCCCCACCACACTTTCATCATCTCTCTCTCCATTACTTGTTTCTAACATCATGCCGTTTTGGGACAAAGGCGCTGTTTCAAGAAATACACTGGTTAAAGTGTTTCCTCGCCTTTAGCTCCAAATCTCTGCTTGTCTGATCCTGCTGACCTAGTTGAGGAACAATGTTCTGATGGTAAAATCTCTGTTATGAGGAACACAGTAGGAAGCCATTTGCATGCATTACGCAGAGGGATGGGATTCGGCTCTTCCTCTTTGGGGCTGAATTAGCATCACTTCACTGACTCAAACACACATATACCTAAGTAAGCACAAATCATTGGAAGCCAAGTTTAATCTTTCTCTTGCACACTCAGGGTTAAGACACATACACAGACACACACAATCACACACACACACACACACACACACACACACACACACGTATTCACATAAAACACAGTTAACACACCCACTAATCAAGCTCATATTACCAGGAGGAGGCTTTCACACATGGGGACCAAACTCCCTTCATCTAATTGGTCTGCTGAGAAAATCGCTAAGCTGTTCACATCTGCAGGGAAACATACACACATATATACCACATACACACACATACACACACACAGACACGTATTTGGTCACTCTGAGCCAATCAGTGCAGAGCTCCGTGGGCAATGTGCACAGTTCCATCTTTTGCTTTATCCATCCCTTATCCCCTGGTTCATCCCTCACTTTCAGCTCCATCGGTCCCATTACCTCAGCCAGGGACCCCAATCCCTGGAACAGAACCCCAACAGACACACACTCAGACATACACACACACACACACACACACACAGTGCACTTAACCACAGCCCAGCTTTAACCATAACAAAACCTAGGGTCCAAGCTTTTTTAGCCCATTAGTATCGTTCCTGTGTTATTTGGGGTGTTTTGTGTGCTTGTGTGTGTGTGTGTTTGGAGTTGGGTGGTTTCCCATCCGGAGCAGCCGTTGTGCTGCTTATTAAACAAAGCCTGTCTAAAGCTGTCCTAATCCTTTCCCATAGCTATCCCTGACTACACATATGGACACACACACACACAGACACAGATTTCTGCACAGAAGTCCAGCGCTCAGCAACACATTCTGTCCTCTGTCAACCCCGACAGACCAGGGAGAGAGAGAGAGAGAGAGAGAGAGAGAGAGAGAGAGAGAGAGAGAGCGATAGAGAGCGATAGAGGGGAAGGAAGACTCAGCTATATACACACATGTATACACACAACCCCAGAGTGCATATTTTCTTTAGGGTCTAGTAGCTAGTCACCCATCTGGGACTGAAGATAACCCATACCCTCTGGTGTACGCAGCAGTGTGTGTGTGTGTGTGTGTGTGTGTGTGTGTGAGTGGGATTATATGCACTTCTGAACCCCCTGTACCCTGTAGCACCAACACTGCTTTATCATCCAAAACTCTGCATCATCTAATAAATGGGGTCCTCTGAAGCATACATTCATCTCATAATGAAGGTAAAAGAAACCTGCAGACTTATCTTGGCTTTATTTAAAAAACAAAAAAAAATATGGCACAAATTACAGTGCTGATAGAAAATTGTGGATGAAGAACTGCTTTTGTAATCACAACGCAGGCTTGAGTCCATCAAAAAGTCCACTTTCAGCTCATTTCAGCTGCGTGTAACAGTTTTAGGGGATTGGCCTACTGAAAAGCGTGGCTGGTAAGCCAAACACCAAAGTAACTCTATAAGTCTTTTTGAATTATGTGAACCTAAATCTGGCAGTGTTTAAAAGAGTAATGTATACAATATAGGGTACAAGAATAGTGTACTGCTCAAAAATCAAGCTTCTTTCTGGCCTATTAAGTCAGAGAAGTTGTGCAGGTTGAACTGTGACTCAGTAGATGATCACTGACTCTACGATATATCTTTCAGTCAAATAAAAATAAAAACAATAACAATGGAAGATGCCCACGTCATTATTAACAGATCCTGATCTGATTCAACAGAGTCAAAACAACATGGTGTCCTAGCTCTAATCATTAGATATGATTTCAGTGTGTTATTACATCTCAGGCCTTGAATCAGCTTCAACAGAAGCTGCAACAGAATCATCCAGATCTGACTTATATGAGAGCTGTCCGACATGTGAGGGGTATGTAAGTTTAAGTAGTCACTGGACCGTGCACTGTAGTTAGTATATTTATATGAGAGAAGAGAAGTGAGGTAGTTTGATAGCTTTAATAGCAGAGCTTTATAAATGAATAGGATGAGATGGCTATTTCTTCTGGACTGTAAGGAAGTCCATCCGATCAGTCAAACAAAGAGTCCGAAATTTGTCATTTGTGGTAAAGTAGAATGCACTATGATACACAGTGTTTAACAGCAACATGACAATACCAAATATCTCCATAGTCAAGTACAGACATCAAGGTTGACTTCACCATATAGTTTTCCAGTTGGTAGAAGACAAACATCCTTTAATTCTATACAAGAAGCCCAGTTTGATTCTTAATTTTTGAGTCAAATGTTGAATATGACAACTGAGTGAGATTGATTTGAGCACTATTTTCAATACAAATCCTGTATGAAGACAAACTCTAGGAGGCTAAAGTCCTCCCACCACGGTTACAAAGAAGCTTGGTTATTACCATTGATTGAGGATTGACTTGTTTTCAACTTGGCTCGTGTAAGTTTCTGAAAATGACTCATTTACGCAGTGATGTGTTCTCACATGTATTACTGGGACTGGATGAATTTGCTGGTAATTCAATCACCAATTCCTGTAGGGACTGCCTCGATAGACAATTATGGTCTTAATTCTCTGCATGCCAACAGAAAAAAAAATCTTTATTCTTATTCATATTGTTTCACCTTGAGTGCAGAGTCGGTGGACTTCCTGACGCCTGATAAGCAAGTCATATCTGATGTTAGGTATAGCTGTATTTACTTTACCGTCAGCTGGTGTAGGTGTGTGTGTGTGTGTGTGTGTGTGTGTGTGTGTGTGTGTAATGAGGCTTGTGTGTTGTTTGTGGCTCACTAAATGTGTGAATGAGACTGGAAGTGTGTCCACATATCTGTTTGTCCACAGCTGTTTGCTGTGATATTTCTAGCTCTGGTTTGTGTGAGCATTGAAGCACATATACCTACCCCCATTGAGGTGTGTGTGTGTGCATGAGTGAGTGAGTGAGTGAGTGAGTGAGTGAGTGAGTGAGTGAGTGAGTGAGTGTGTGTGTGTGTGTGCAGGTGTGTGTATGTGTGCGCAAAAAGGCAACAATGACCAATAGAGATAATTACCTCAAAATGCATCTGCACTCTCAAGTCATCACTTATGGAGATTACCTCCTCGGACTAGTTTCATGCATTAATACACACACACACACACACACACACACACACTAAAGTAGAGGTGATTTGACTAGAGCTGGGGCTGTTTGAAGAGCTGCCTCAGACACACACACACACACATCCCAAATAATTTTCAATGAAGAGTCTTCAACATGGACGCAGCTGTCACATGCATATCACACACTCTCACACTTTCACACTCTCACACAAACAGAGCTCTCTCTTCAATAAGTGTGCATTATGTGTGTGACCAACAAGAGCATGGCCACAAGCATCTCTTTGTTTCAAGACAAAGAGCGGGTCAAAAACATCATTAGTTTGAGGCTGCAGGACACACACACACACCCTCACATGTACACACACTGTTTCCCAGATGCTAATACTATTGCCAGTAGGGGTTCTGGGCCACGGTGAGGCAATCACTGAACACACAGTAGGAAGAGCAGCACTTCTCTCTGACACACACACACACACTCACACACACACACACACAGCAGCAGCATTTCCACCCAAAAGAAGGTTATTGCATTTTTATAAAAGTGGTCAAATAAAAAGCGGAGGCCAGGTGAGGGGGAGTGGAGAGTAAAAACCAGAGAGAAAAATAGTTTACATCTCTATTGTCAAGCTTTTAAGCCACAAAGGGAGTCCTCTCTGTAACCTTGTCCTTTCCAGTCAAGGCATAAATCACTGTAAATTGTGTTTGTTCCCACTAACCCAACCTTGGTGTGGTGTGGAACCGTGCAGTCAGCACCTGTGTGCACATAACCTCTCTCACACACACAAACACACACACGGTAGTCTGACCTCTCTCCTCTCTGAACTCCTCTGAACTGACATCAGCTTCACGTAAAGCTCTGGCATCAGCTTTTAGAGGACAGAATATCTAATAATACCACTTGTGTGTCTGGTTAAAAACATTTCATTGAGCTGCATTGCCTCAGCTGTTACTGATGCACTTGCAGCATCACCATGTTGGAAGCCAATAATGAGACTTAATCTTATATTAACAAACACTGTTTAAACTCTCCTCACTTTCTTTATTCTGTCTTTCCCTCTCTCTCTCTGCATGACCGCATGGTGTAATCCCGGTCAGGCAAGAGGAATGTTCCGGTGTTGTTCTGGTGTCTGAGCCTGTATACACACCGCACTGGGAAAGCAAAGGACAGCGGCTCCGACACATGCACACAAAGCGAGGTTGTGCTACTTTAAGCACTACTGAGCTGAGCGTCAGGGCCGAGTGGAAAACCACAGGAGAGGGGTGATGACAAAGAGATGTTACACCTCTCCTCCTCCCCGACTCTCCTCCCCTCCCCCATCGTTCATTCCCAGGCATCAAGGTCGGACCGTGTTACAAATGAAGCACTGCTCCAACCCTCTTCCATCCACTCTACACACACACTCCAACATAAACACACACACGCACACACACACACACAGGCTGATGAACATCCACTGCTGTAACTCACTTCATGCTGTGACATCATTAATACGACACACTGTCCACGGTGACATCATTAATAAGAGCTGGGGTGCTGACTCTTCCTTAATGGCTCTCTAAATATGACAGGTTTGACATATTGTCCATGTGGTGGTCCTGTGTGTGTGTGTGTGTGTGTGTGTGTGTGTGTGTGTGTGTGTGTGTGTGTGTGTGTGTGTGTGTGTGTGTGTGTGTGTATACGTCTAGCAGAGAGGCCTGTGCATACACTGGTGCCTGATTTACACTGCAGGCTGTTGTTTGCAGGGTGGAAGCAAATGTCAGCTAGAGCAGGCTCCCTGTCTTTTTTAAGCAATTAGGGAAACAGTTTCCGTCCCTCCCTGCGACACATCCTCTCACACAAACACACCCACACACACACACACACACACACACACACACACACACACACACACACTCCTAGTTTCCCGGTTGATGGCCTACACTGAGCAGAAGATGGATTCTGAATAATCTGGGAGATAATTGCCCGGGCAGGGGAGGAAGAGAAGATCAATGGCTCCTCTTTGAAGGAGTTTGCGTGTGTTCTTGTGTGTGTGGGGGGAGGGGTGGAAGTTGGGAGGGCAAATATATGTATCAGCTGACTATATGTTCCGTTTAGGTGTTGCTGTTTTAGATGGTGGACATGTCAAGTAAAGGCACAGCCAGCACAACCGTTGCATTGCTGAAACAATCTGGCTCAGTTATACAATAAAACGTAGAGCATGTTAAACTGCAACAGTGACCTACATACGAATATATATAAATAAATAGATATGGCAGCAAAATTGATAGTCAGTGATGGTGGTGCCACAGAAGTGGTGTGCACATAAAAGGCAATGTTACAACGGGGGAGCGTTTCATCCTGTGTCTTTGTTCAGACTGACTTCAGCAGAAACAGACTTCCTTGCCTTTGTTTGGCAGAGGGGAGAGATGGAATAGGAAAGAGAGAGATGCAGGTGGGGGGAAGAGTGTGGCAGGTCAGGCTGCACCTGCTAAGCAACGGATATATTGTCATGGCAAGGCTTCTTCCCCTCGTTCTGTCTGACACACACACACACACACACACACACACATTTCTTACAAAAGCTTGATCAGAGCCTCCTGCTTCCTCTTAAACTTCTTCCAAATCTTTGTCTCTCCCACTGCTCTCCTCCTCTCCCCTCCTTCCTCCCCTCTCCTCCCTCAGACAAAGGTGAGCACACGTCAGACTGACAATCAGGCTGGAGCGTGCATATAATTAGCACACACGCGTTGACATACATGATGAGTCGGCTACACCATGGCAGCCAAACAATGAGCCTGACTGACATTCATCTCCATCATATTTATCTCCTGGTAGACAAGCAGTCGCCCTGCTATCTGGGAGTTCTTTTCTTCTCATTTTCTCTGTGCCATGCATTTACATTTCAGTCCTTTCGCACATGGCCCAATTCACAGTCCCTGCATTTAGAATCATTAATTTAGTATCTAGGCTACCAACAAAGGCAAACAACGTGGGACAGCATCACTGTCATCACTATTAATAGAAGTTGCTCTGCGGTGCACATTGTAAAGAGTTGTTATAACAAAAGGAGCGGACACAGAGGAAGGAGAAGGATAAGAAATATATTGAAGTCAGGGGGGGGGGGGGAGCTGTGGGTGTAATGCTGCTCCAGATAGGAGGTGGCAGGTTGAAGCCTGGGTTCGTCAGGCGCATCTCCATATGAAAGGAGCTCTGTGCCACTCTAAACACTACGTATGCATTTCTAATGCAGCTCAAACATAGGACTGGGAATTCATCCACCGCTACATGTGAGTGGGTACGTGTTTAAGCAGGTGTTCAGAGGACAAATAGTAATCAATCTGAATTCAACTAGTCCCGTCTCCACCTGGTACACAACATATCCACCAACACAAGCGCCATCCATGAATGGGGCAGCTCATTTTTTGAGCATCCATCGAGCCATGTCATGCAAATAACAAAGGAAGCGGAGCTGTGATAACTAGGTGTCCACCCCTCTAATTACAGCTAAACTGACTTTAAACGGTTACGTTATGATGTCTAAATTAGCTTCTCGCAGCATGACACCTCCCCTGTTTGATGGATAAAAGAGAAAAATATCCAGCAGAGCAGGCCTGTCTGTCTTTGTGTCTCTCTGCCTGTCGGTTGATCCATGATCTCAGACTGGAGCGGTGCAGCTTACAGTAAAGCTGGCAGCTGACTGACAGCTTAAGTCAAAAACATGAAATATGTTGTGTTTCAGCACCTCCCGACAGACGACACCCTGGGGAAGGATAGTTAACTTTAATGGTTTGTTTAGTTTGGAGACGCGTATGTGTGTGTATGTGTGTGCGTGCACCCGTGTGTGTTTATTTAGAAGCGTGGGGGTATTAAAATTGCACCGGGGCTGTGTGGGCTGATGACTTCACGCTCAGTTAATTGGCAAACTTGGTTATTTCCGTGCAACACTTACTTCCACAGGCAGACCTGGATCAACCACACACACATATATATAAACACACACCTGTAAAAGGCTTAATCTAAACATAAAGTCTGCTTTAGCCAGATGTTACTTTCTCCTCCCAAGTAAGTTTTAATGCCCTGACAGGTGAGTATGTGTGTACCGTAAAAGTGTTGGAGAGAAACACTGGCACGTAGTCGTCAGATGCTTAAATGACTCAAAATTCCACTTTCTAGTCTAAATAACACTTCTGTCGACAGAAAATGACAAAAGAGTGAACAACCGCCGCCGCCAAATAGCCCTCTTCTCGCTTCAAAAAGTGTTTTATGGATACAAGCATCCTGCTGAGGAACTTTATTCATTCATCTCCAAAGGCATGTAGCGCATTTACTTTTCAGAGGCTGAAACGTTTTCGGCAAAATGACATATCTGAGTATTAAACCGCGCAAGCAGTTACACTGGAAACTCCATCAGACTTGATGGGGAAATAGCTTTTTCCGTCGAATGCACGGATGACTGTGTGCAACATAAAGCAGGAAAAATGGTAACCACAGTGACAGAAATGAGAAATAACACTATTATGTCTTTTCAGCAACACACAGAGGGCCATAATGGAATAATCTGCTATACACATTAACTAAACATTATACTGTCACGGGGTGGTTGATATGCTATTTACTACTACCACTATTACTGAACTGTATATGGCAGTGTGATCATCAGTAGGGGTTCTGCTGCTGCAGACGTAAAAGCCCTTGAGGATCTACACACACACACACACACACACACACCGTGGAGTTTATTAGCTGGTTGTGTTTTTGCCTTTTTCTGTCCATAAACAGATCTGTCACAACAACAGAACATAACAGACTGGTAAATCTAGTTATCCTCCATCCACAGAGGAAATGACCTGGACCAGGCCATCTGTGAGTGAAGTGTGTGTGAAAGCGCGTATCTGTCTTTGTGTGTGTGTGTGTGTGAAAGCGCGTATCTGTCTTTGTGTGTGTGTGTGTGTGTGTGTGTGTGTGTGTGTGTGTGTGTGTGTGAGAGAGTAAAATGGGGTGGGGATAAAGCAAAAGGGAGAGAGTTTGCCGCTGATGCTCATGTGTTATTCATGAGAGCGCAGAGAATTTGTGGAATAAAAGCTCCTTCAAACATTAAGCAAAAGAGAGGACAGCAAAGTAAGGAGGAGTCGGGTGAAAAAGCAACGAGGCTGAAAGTACGACTTCACTTGGCTTTTTGTCTATTTTATCTCTCTGCCTCCATCTTCTACCCTCTCTTGTGTTTCCTTTCTGAGGCTGTCAGACAGAAGACAGCGATGTAAGGCACTGAAAGAGTCCCAGACAACCAGAGGAAGACGATAGAGGCAGAGGAAGAAAGGGAAAGCAGACAGGGGGAGAATTTGAGGAGAGGAAAGGAAAGAAGAGGAGCTGAACCGGGGTTGGGTAAAAGCTTGAGGTGAGAGGACTGAAGGAGTAAAGAGGAGGCTCAGGGAGACAGATGGGCTGAATGAGCGCAGGGCAATGTTCCAGATGTCACATCTCAGGATGACAACAGAGCAGGAGAAACATGTCGCTGTGGTTTCTCTGATCCACTGAGAGACGGTCTGACATTTGAAAAGGAAAATGTCACCAAATTGTCTCTATTAGCCTTTGGGAAGGCTTACCAATTGAGATAAACAAACAATTACACAATGTTTTACAAACACAATGCATCTTAGTATGCAAATAACACAAACAAATATGTCAAATTAATAACCAACACTGAAAGTCTTAATTGTGCCCAATGTTGATAGAGAAGTGGGGACTGATTGATCTGTTTCTACCTGTGTGCATTAATTATAAAAAAAACAATTGTATTTTTTAAATAATGCTTTTTCAAAGCTTCTTTTGAACTGCTGTACTAAAAATGTGTCATTAATTCAATTCCAATTAGATTCCAGCAATTCATTTTCTTTCCCCCATAATGGAATTTTTAATTGCAGTGATTGGTCCCATGTGGTTGCTGCAGGGCATATTTTCACGACAAATGTTTTCCATTAATATGAAAACAATTGTAAATGCAATCAAATTCACAATCACTGTCAAACACAGACAAGGCCAAATCATTTCCTAATGCAGCCAATATTAAAGGAGAACTCCTTTCATTTAACACTTCAATGTATGTTTACGGGTCTTGGGGAGTATATGTGGAAAAAGTTGTGTCAAGCTTTCTTTTGCTCCAGAGAGAGCTGAACGAAATCTGATACATCTGGGCGTGTGGTGTTAAAACGTAGTGAGCTTACCAGAGCTCTGTAGTCTGCTCCACATCTCTGCTTGAGGCTAGCACCATGAGGTTACATGAGCCGCGACTAGCATAACACACCTTCATCTCCGACCGAACCGTCGGTGGTCAAGGAAGAAGAATGTTTGGAATAGAAAGGATAATATCTCTGGTTCTCATCAGTATTGATCCTGAACTGTCCATATTGTGTCTGACGATGTTATAGTGGAGGTCAGTGCTAAATCGGTACGGAAACCCCTCAAATAACAATCCAATTTCAAGAAACATTATCTCAAATTCACCTCACGGCCTTTTTAATCACCTAGAACGAGTGAACCTGTTTGCACAAAGGTGACAAATAAAACAAACAGTTCTGCTTCAGGCTGCATGGACCATTTTTCCATCTCACTACCACCAACATACTGAGTGCACTAAACCTGCCTCTGGAGCGCAGCGAGAGTGTGTCTGTGAGGTCAGTCCCATAAAAGTGCACCAGCAGGTGCCTGCTACAGTACATCACACAGAATTATGCATTCAATCAGACCCACAGACACACAACCAATACACACAACACAGACGCATGGTTGAGCTGATACATCCAGACGTCTGACTCCAGAGCTCATAGCTTCTAAGTGCTGCTCGTTTCCCTAAATCACCTCTGAGGGAGAAAGACGGAGAGACAGCAAGACTTCGCTATTATTTCTGCCTTTTACTCCGTTGAGTGTGTGATAATCCGAATCAAATGAGGTGTTGTATGTGACACAAGGGGCAACATAACAGATATCTACACTGATTAAGATGATACACTGTTATGCTTCTTGGTTCTGCCAGGGGGGTCTGGCGAGGACTTTACTCCGAGCCCTCCGATTGGCTGGCCTCTGGGTGACCCGGAGCTGCAGGGACTCTTGAGATGTCAGTTGCGATTCTGAGGCGAGCAGCTCGTGTAGTGCCGTGATGCTCTGAGGTTGGTGGTTGTAGGAGAGACTTTGGCACCCTTTTACATATGGGGCAAAAAAGTGGGTCAAGTGCCCGGCTGCCATTTTTGTGGGGGAAAGTGTGTCATTGTAACCATGGTTACTAGTGTGACAAGTGTGCATGTGCACCTTTTTCTTCTCATCTCAGTGCTTCCAGGTATATCAGTGCGGATTTTTAAACTTCAGCTAAATCAGCTGGAAGACCCGTTTACAGCGGCCCAGCATAGCTTCACCTTCACTGATTAAAGCAGTTATCAGACTTCTTCAACAAAATCAAGTCAAACATTTTACTTTTTTTGTTCCTCAGAGGCAGACAAAGCCCACAATGGTCTGTCTGACTGGTTTGTTTCAAATGTTGACAGGAAGCCTTTAAGTGCCTAAGCTGAACCAGAGGCCATCAGTAAATCAGAAATGACACACAGAATATCTGACAACACAGACACAGATGTCAGATAAGAGGAGGTGAATAACAACAAACAACATCATTGTTAGTGATTGGTCATATTTTACAATGGCTGAAGAAGGGTGATGTGATGTGTGTGGGTGTACATGAATGATAGCTGAGCGGGTAATGTGGCTCTTTGGGACAGAGCAGAGAGGAGCGACTTCACAGAGACCAGTTGTATTGATGCTAGGCACTGATCCTCAACACATAAGTCATAACGATAGATAGATATTAAGCATTTTCCCCAAAACCTACATAAAAAATATTAATATTAGGTCTGTTTGCTAATTAAAGTATTATAGTAGAGGCGACCTGTGCATCATCCTCCTGTTTGTACCTGCTGTTCTAAGATTGGTCTTTGAGAAAAAAAAGTGGTGCAATGAGCAATTGTGAATAAACGGGTACTGATGTCCAACATGACTGAACAGAGAAAAAACCCAACATATCAAACATAAAGGAACTGAAAGCACAGAGAAAAGACATCAACTACAACATTTTAGTCTGCACACGTATCGATCTCTTAGAAAATGCAAAAAAAAAAGAAACTCAGCAACGACCACTTATCACCTCATTGCCTGCCACTCTCGCTACGCTGCTACAGTGAGCATTGTTTGTTTCTGAAATGTCTGCATTGTGAATGACAGATATTCTGACAGGGTTGAAAAACAATTATGAGACTTTCTGCCTACAGAGACCACACTGACATCCGTTCTGAAGCTTAATATTTAGCAAACGGCGTGTTTCTCCATTCATCTACAGGTGGACATCTCTATCTATACATTAGTCAATCCAGCTGACAATCCATCTCAACATCTGAGCACCATTCATCCATCCATGTATCCATGTAAACATTCATAGAATCTGTCCATCCATCCAGGCAGTGAGCTGTCCTCCCCTGGGGGAGGCTCAGCTGCCTCCTGCAGCCCTCAGACATGTTTTAATGGTGAGCCTGAACTATATAGGCTCCCCTGGCTCTCCCGAGATGCACACACACACACGCTTACACACACATCAAACACTGCATAAAATTGCATGTATATGAGCAGTGGTGACCGAACCAATGCCTTTGCCACATTTCTATTCCCCTATAGCCTCCCCCTTTCCCTAAATATGTTTACCCCATTTCTTTATTCAAATACTAATTTCTACTTCCACATAAAACCTCTTTGTTGTTCTTTTTCATCTAAATCCCTGTAAACACTGGTTATTTTCCCTACATAGCATCCTTTATTGTCCTTTTCTTTCTTTTGTTCCTTATCTCTCGGCCCCCCAGCCAGTTCCTCCTTCTGGCTTTCCCTTTTTCTTCCTCTTCTTCAACACCACCCCTCCTCTTTCGACCTATCCCCCCCCGTTTTATTTGGCTTTTACACATTTTTCCATTTGCAGAATGTCATTTCAGTAGTGTCATGCTGCCCTGTAGCGGATGTCTTTGTGAAGATGGGAGTCGTGTGAGGACAGGATGGGTGCGACGGCAGGAGACAGACCCGGATAGAGAGGAAAAAGTTAACTGTGATCAGCACAGATGGAAGGACACCTGGTCTGTAATGGTGTTTTCAGATGTTCCCCCTCTCTCTCTTTCATGCCCTCATGCAAGCGCACAGACACACACACACAGTTACTTCAGAGAGGCAAACCCGGGCACAACATGAAGCACCATCCTCCTCCTCCCATGGTGCAATTGAGGCTGAGTGACGGATGGGAGGGGGAGAAGTGGGAGAGAGATAAAACGACAATATGGAGCCATCGAGGCAGGTCCAAAAAGGGGGGAAGAGGGGAGTCACAGAGAGAGAGAGAGAGAGAGAGAGAGAGGGAAAGTGGTGGGGACAGACAGGGAGTGGTTCACACATTTGGCAAGTGATACTAGCTCTGATAAATCCAGCAGAGGGGCCTTATCTGTGTTCAGTTGTGTGTTTGCATGTGGTGCATGTGCTCCTGTGAGGCTGAGAGGGAGCAGGTCTGGACAGCTACAGGGCAGACTGGGAGGTGTGTGTTTAGACCGAGAGACGCTCACAGTCCACCTCAGGTGCTGGGCCTGAACCTGAGCTGTGTTAGGATTCTTGTGATGCTGTGTTTGAAGTCCAGAACATATTTAAATACAGTCACAGAAAATAATCCACATAGTTCTATGAGGGAAGATGAAAGGCATCAAACATGCAACGTTGAATGTGATGAAGGAAAGAGCATTTGATTACATTTTTTTGCTAAAAAAGGAAGAGAAACAAAACCCAGTTGAAAGACTTTGCAACTGGACTCACTACATACTGGAGGCTGATGCTCTCCACCCGACCTCAACACACATCAAAGTGTGAGATTGGCTGTGTGTTAGAGATATTACCCAGGGCATAGTGAGGCCTTGGGATGTGCTCACCTGAACACAGTTACAAGTAGACAAATGCATGGTCCCACACAAACTGTGGTGCTTAAAATGTCAAGTTGCAGATTGCATGGATTAAACAAATGGCAGAACATTTTACCTTTGGACAGTGCCAGTTTCCAGTCTTTGTGCTAAGCTAAGCTAACTGGCTGCAGCAGCAGAAGTGAATGAGCATACTTCCCAAAATGTCAAACTATTGCCCTACTTCAATTTGAAATTTTAACATACGAGTGTTGAAGCAGAACTTTGGTATCAACATGTTTGTAATAAAAGCTTGCATTTACTTTAAGTGGAGAAAATATAAAGGCTTTAATCCTCAATGAAAATGAGAACGACTCAGAGGAGGAGGCGTGGTGAATTTTCAAACAATACGTTCTCAGAAGAGATGGGGCAGTACAACATAGCGGGCAAACACACAGCAAAGCCTGTTAACAATAGTTCAAATGAGGTTCCCGACACCATGCGTGTTAATGAGGAGAGTCTGAAGTTAAAGTGTGAAAAAAACATTAAAATACACAGACACATGCTGAACACACACACACCTAGACTAAGCAAATAAACGAGAACACACACACACACACACAGAAAATCTGGTAACTCACAGAAATGCCCACAATTTATATGCACACATGACTATCTCGTTTTATTCACTTACGAGCAGATTCACTATAACATAGCCTACAGGTGTCGTTAACATTTCAAACATGGACAATTATGCAAACACCCCACCACGCTATGGGGGCAAGCAGCTCTGCTCATTTAACACACTCCTCCAGTCGCTCAGACGGAACCGTTTTCTCATCTGTCAGTGTTGCACGGCTTTACGAAAACAAACATCTTGTCAACATCGTGCATGCTCTCATTTACATTACTACACACGCAGACAACAAATAGCATCGCCAATGCAGCTAAGGAAAACCAATTTCAGAAAAAATAATCCCTCCACACAAACACATCGACACACATGAAAGATGACATCAATGAACATTTTCTGCTCCCATCATCTTTCCTGACCCGCTTGGATAGACTGTCTAGCCCTGTGCCCAGCAAAACCAATCTGCTTTTATTTCATTTCTTCTCAATCTATTCTTTTGCTTGGGTGAACTGACCATAGTGTGTGTGCGTGCGTGTGTGTGTGTGTGTGTGTGTGTGTGTGTGTGTGTGTGTGTGTGTGTGTGTGTGTGTGTCCATCACACTTGGTGGAGGTCTATGTGCAGGGCCTCAGAATATGAGGCAATCAATCAAATCCTACTGCCTTAGATTAGAGCCACATCGATCTGGTCTCAGCTCTGACAAACAGCCTGACCTAGAATACATCCACCTGGACAGGGCGCACACACACGCACACGCACACACACACACACACACACACACACACACACACACACACACACACACACACACACACACACACACACGCACGCACACACACAAACAGCATCTCTTCTTTCACTGCATTTCTACCACTCCACATAGCACCCCTTCCAGAGAGTGTACACCACCACATACACACATACCAGGAATATGTATTGAAAACCACAGCCTCACACAGAGCAGTCCCTGTGCAGTAAACATTCAAGGTGGGATGATTTTCCCCGTGGGTGGCTGTTCATTTGTATGCTCCTTTCACTGTCCATCCCCTCCGCTGGCCCCGTCCACAAAGGCAAACATTCTCCCAACACTCAGTTTGACGTTCTCGGAATGTCATACATATTTCTACCTGTGCGTGTGTCTTGTGTCTATTGGCTGAGTGCACTCATTTAATTTATTAATGCTCTGTATCGTCCCAATCAATGGTCGGTGGTGTGATGAAGGTCCTTGCCCGAGGGGAGAGAGAGCGAATGGAAAATGCTGTGAGATGTGCAGCGCTCACAGAATCATTAAGTCTGAGCTCAGGCTTCTGTGTGTGTGTGTGTGTGTGTGTGTGTGTGTGTGTGTGTGTGTGTGTGTGTGTGTGTGTGTGTGTGTGTTGTGCTTAACAAGTAATCATTAGCACTAGATATGCAGTGAGGGTGTCAGAGTGTTATCCAGGTATTGTTTGAAGATCTCTAGCTGTCTATCCTGTAGTGCAGGCTGAAAACAATCAAAGCCCTGAGCATCTAAAGTGTGTGTATATATATTTAAGTGTGTGTGTGTGTGTGTGTGTGTGTGTGTGTGTGCATGCACGAGTACGCAGGTGACAAGCCTTCTCCCACCATTCCACTACACTGCAGAGACAGAAATATACGCTCCAGAAAACCCACAGTCAGAGTGTTGAAACTTTTTCACCACCTGTTTTATAATGTGAAACATATGGCAGAGAGTACAATTAGTTTCAATATTTGATTCAATCTCTGCATCGTACGTAAGACAAACAGCTTTGCAATTTTAACGCTGTTCTTCAAAATGAAAATGTGGAAATATATTTAAAATTTAATAAATGTCTACATCGTGCAGCAGTAATTCAAATAAAGTTTAAACGCACAGTGAATTTGAAACACTTATTTACACAGTTTTTATTGTGGTGTAGGGTCCCTGACTGCTCTGCTACACTTACATGCGCTAACTATGAAGCTACATCCAGCAGCCAGTTAACGTAGCTTAGCACAGCACTAGAAACAGCTAGCCTGGCTCGGTCCAAAGGTAAAAAAACAATCTGCCTACCAGCACCGGTAAAGCCCACTGATTAACACGTTAAGTGTTGTTTGCTGCTGGTTGATTAACTACATGTTTAGAGAGTGATATCAATCTTCTCATCTAAGTCTCGGCAAGAAAGCAAATAAAATACTGTTTAATTATTCCTTTAGGAGGAACACACTTCTGTCTCTCTCTTCTCACATGGAATGGCTCAGTCATGTCGAGTTATGTTATGTTGGTTTTGATTGTCATACTGGAGCTTGAATTGAGTCTCGTCACCAATGTGTCCTGGTGAGCAACAGCTGAACAGTACAAGACCGACAGAGACAGCCGGGTGGACGAGTGACCAATGAAGTTCTTCTGGAGGTGGAAGGATTGACCAATGAGAGAGCAGGACTGATTGGAGGTGATTTACGTTCCTGACATCTTTAACCAAATTACCCGGCATCCCTTGCGGTGTGATTACTGTGATGCACAGTCTCGATGCCTGTGTGTAAAATGTGTGTGTGTGTGTGTTATTTCACTTCTCCCAAGGCAACCGCTCATGCAGAACTGGAAGACGGACACAACAAGTGAGCTTCAAAAGTCCCCAAAGAGTTTCTGTAATAGTCTGATATCTGCTATCTCTGGCAGCTATCACAGTCAGCATGCCCATTGACCTGCAGGCGAGGCTTAGACAACATGTTCAAGGTTTTATGAAGTAATCTCATTGATCGCTAGCCAAGACTGCTGTCAGGACAATCCAGAAGATTTTCCCAGCATTTGTTTGAGTTCATGAGAATCTAACAAGCTTGTGTTTACATTTTCTAACACTGCAAAACAGTTTCACACAAAATGCCTTTCTTCTAGTCTGAAGTCTAAAAATGTATCTATAGCTGTAACAGGAAAATACAATAAAAGGGTGCTGACGTACATTTGATTAGCTGGCTGCCTGGTGACTACTAGTGTCTTTTTCCCAAAAGACTAAACCAGCAGCCTAAAGATTTTGAAATAAGCTGAGGGAAGCCTTTCTTTGTAGTCAGAAATATGTCATCCGCAGCATTCCCTTTGAGATGAACGTGCCACCAAAAAACAGCAAGCTATCATGTGACAAAATACTAATAGGTACAATGTTGGGATTCTTTGTGGTTCACTTTGAGACGTCTCTCTACAGTCACCGGCATAGTTTCTATTAGAGCCAACAGGCTCATCTGACTGGACGTCTGCTTGATCCATCAGTTCATTTCAGCCACTCTGCTCTCTCAGCCCTGCTCTTAAAGACAGATAGTGGGAGACTGTCTCATTTCACGCTTGCAGGAGTTAATGCTATTAAACTAGACACACAGATGCACTCAAATGTGCAAAGATTCAAACACACACATATGTGCGCACACACACACACACACACACACACACAAGATGTAGCTGCTATCTGATGGCCTGAACAACAACAACCTCTGAGATAAAGAGCAGCTTTCCTGTTCCAGTGATACACTGCCATGTTCAGCCTCTCGATGATATGTGAGTGTGTGGGTGGGTGGTTGTACCTTAGTGTGTGAGTACACATTTGCACCTGCGTTGTGACCAATCCCTCTGTGATCCCATTACAAGGGTCTGACAAGCGAGGGGTGTGTGTGTGTGTGTGTGTGTGTGTGTGATGGAGAGGATCATCTGTGAACTGCTGTTAGTTAGCAGCATTCTCTATCACTGTGGCATGTTATTATCTGGGATGGTCCTATGTTACATCACTCTTACTTGTTATTGCATACACACATGGACACGCAAAAACACACAACACAGATTTGTCTTAACATTTTTGTGAGGACATTCCATTGACTGCATCCATTCTTTATTCCCCACAACTACATACATAACCTTAAAGGAATAGTTCCCCATTTTGGGAAATAGTCTTATTTGCCCTGTTAGCAGAGTTTAAAGAGATGATTGATACGATTATTTTATTTGGAGCAAAGAGACTGTTAGCTTAGCATAAAAACTAAAAACAAGGGGAAGCAGCTGCTCCGGCTCTGTCATAAAGCACATCTAAAGCTCACTAATTAGCATGTTATCTTGTTAGTGTAATCCCAAAACACAGAAATGTAAAAACATTCATTTATGGTTTTAAGAGGACTATTTCTTGGCCAGGCACAATGACTTCCTGGAGTCTCCCCTGATTGCCTGAAACTCACAGTGATGAAATGACTCAAACAAGTCACTGCACGCGGCCATGAAATAGATCGAGGATGTGGCTCCCAGTAAAAACACAAATCGTCTAATCTTAAACATCAGCCGAATTAAAACCCTGAAGCCAAGTCTTAACCTGAGACAAGACACTTAAAGACATCCTCACACAAAAAAAGAAGAGAAGTTCAAGAAGACCAAACCCACTTTCACACTCTCCCTTTACTTAATAAGATTATGTGCTCAGCCAAATAAAAAAAATCATGATTACTAACCATTTGGGGGGGTTGGCATGTACAACTGAAGATAAAAGGGAAGTCCAGCTTGCTGGTCCATGCACACACATTGATCCCTCCAAACAGAAGGCTTGATGTAAGCAGCCCGCACAATGAATTTGTAAATATCAAGCGCACACAATTTGAAAACAATGTCATTTAAACAGGATCCTATAAGAATTACACTGGATGTGGCACTGTGTACACATTGTACTGCCAACTAGTCTATATGCAAACCTGCCCTCCAAGTATCTTGTTATTCCTGTGCAGAGCCTAACAGTGGAGCACAATTCAGCAGGTCTAGTCCGCTGCAGACCGAGAGGCAGTTAAATCATGTACTGTATACTTACATACAGGCAAACGCATCCACATAAATTGCCAGGCCAAACACATATACACAAACAATAAATATTCAATAAACCATGGCATTAAAAACAGGGTGCAAACATTGCATAAACTGATCTGTGTGTATATATTTTTATCAGTACATAAACATGTGTATATCTGTTCTTAATAGCTTACCATGAACATCCTCATTTTAGTTACACATCCTGCATACAGTTTGTGCCAAAATATTCTCAGAAAAATTCCACTGTAAATGCTGTAAGCTGTAATATTTCCTGCATTTATTATGTGTCTGTATTTATTGGGTGCTAGTAGTGGTAGTGGTGTTGATCAAGGCTTTCTCCACATCCACACTGCAACACACATAAGAACTAAAACTCCAGAAAGAGAGAATGTGAACACATAAAGGGCTAATTGAGGCAAATGTATCAGCTGTATCAGCTGGGCTTGGAACAGGTTATGCCTTCCCTCCTCACATTTCTCCTCAGGGCCCCCGTTTACTCGCTGCTTGTACCAGCACCTGAGAGCAGATTATTGTTTGGGAGACTTGCAGCAGAACAGGCAGAGTAAGTAGATCTCTCCTCTGCTCTAATCTAATCAAATTTGATGTTTCCAAACACACAGCAGCTCGCTAAAGGCACAGCGATGATACCCTAGGAACAAAGCCCACGCTTGTTGTTGGAGACCTTCCTAAGCTTCTCCAATTCCTGCCTCAATTTAGCACTCTCTCCCTGAAGCTTAACGCTGGCAAACAACAAGAAAGCAATTTAACAGGCTGACGCTGTGAGTGTGTGCTTTTGTGTATGTGTGTTTTACCCTCAAAATTGTTCATGTCTGTTTGTGGAGCAGACATCCTCTGTGGGCCAGTCTCCCGTGATCCCACCTTCACTCTGAAGCAACACAGTGAAGGAAATTCAAACACCAAGAGACGGTACTGACATGAACAAACAACCTTTTAAAACAGTTTGGAAAACCTTTCTCCATCTGTTTACGTAAACAATATAAACAGCATGCCTAATACCTTAACGTTGGCTGTTCAGAGGTTAGTTGAGTATTCTCAGTGGTGTGATCATCCTGTAAAATACATTTTAAACACATATTTTATACATATGCAACGTATTGCTGAAATAGGTCCATAGACATTGGGAGTAAATTGGGTAGAGGTATGCTACCACTTTTAAGCTTTTATGCATTATTAAAATCATAAGCAATTTCTTTCTTCATGTGAATGAGATAATAGGGGGAAGGGCTGCAAGCTTTGATACACTATGTGTAAATCAACTGTAGAGATCACTTCACTTCAGTCGGTACTGCAAAGGTCCTTTCATCACTTTGACCTATCCAGCTCTCACTTTCATCTTACGCTAACGAGGGGCTCATTCATTTCTAATCAAAGGATCCCGATTTACTGCAGGTCCATTGAGGATATTCAGCCCTCCACACACAGAAAATGGATGGGGTCATCACATTTTAAACAATACATCTGAAGACCAGTGGGCACACGCGAGTGCTCACATAAACCCACAAGGTGATGGTGAATCTATCTCAAAACATATATGGCCACTTTTTGATCAGATGTATTGGATTCTATACAGCCAAAACTGTGGCAAAGACAAGTGAGAGGAGGGAGAAAAAGATGGAATGGTATGAGCACTAAGAGAGCTGCTTTGTGTTGAAGCATTGCAAAAAGTTCCCTCGCACACATCTGGAAAGAAGACACTATCTCACTGTGTGCTAGTGAATGTGTGCGTGTGTGTGTGTGTGTGTGTGTGTGTGTGTGTGTGTGTGTGCTGCTGGAATGGCGGTTCCGCCACGTTCCAGATAATTCCACACACAGGCGGGTCCACTCTCTCCCTCTACTCCCATCTCCATCTGAAGGAACACCATCGGTCACTCTGGTCCGTGCTTGTGTGTAAGTAACTGTCCGGACTCAGGGAAACCGATGACTGCGCCTGTCCGTCATAGGCTGTTTAACAAGAAATTCTGCCTCGAGACTCTGCTGCTGCTGAGAGCCAGAGGAGCAAACTACAAGTTTTATCAGTAAGAAACACCTTCAGTCTATCAGCCGAAACAATCGAAATCTCTGCAGACTGTAAACCGTTAAAATGTCATACGCTTTTGTAGCTGTAGATTATTAAAAAACAAATCCTTTTAGAAAGTTACAGAATATGATAATCATATCAAAACCAGCGTTGGTCATTAACCAATCAGGGTTGAGAGTTCATGTACTCTTATTTGCCTTCAGCATAAAACGAGAGAGAAAAATAGAAAATAAATAAAGAATCAGCTTATTTGAATCAAAATAATTATAATAATAGCTGTGGAGTAATCAAGTAGCATGTAGAGTAAATTCATTGATCATTCGGATTATACATTTCAATATTTTTAAAAGCAGTCGGTCCAAGGTTGGTCTGCTGAATTGATTGCCTTCATTAAAAAGATTAATTTAATTACATAAGCAGCATATATGAGAGTCAATCGTTTCCAACCTTTCCTTTCGGCTGAATAACATCTGTATTTTTCACAATGTGGAACAGAGCAACGTGGTGAAATAACAAACCCAGTGGTTCAGTTAACACTGTCCGGCCAACAATGTCACTGCCCTCTTACACTCATCCTGTAATCAAAGGCCTGCACCTGTACAAAACACTGTGTCTGCATAATATCACAAAGACACTTCAGTTCAGACAAAAGGCCAGGTGCACACACAGGAGGAATTAAACCAGAGACAAAAGACAGCGGCTCAGCAGCTACAGTAAACTTGTGTCACAGTGTCATCTAGTGTCGTCTTTAAGAATTGCAAGAATTACGAAAACATTTTCTGCAGTGGATTAATTGATAACAAACAATAAAGTTTTGTATTTAAACTGTTAACTTGAAATATCCAGAAAAATCTAACTTAATGCAATTCAACGGGATGACATCCTACATAGAAGTTAATTTAGATGCGACTCCAGTGTTTCATCACACAATGAGGTGGAAATCTATAGAATGCGGGGGTGTTTAATTAGAATGCATTGTATTGTAATGTGTCCCTGTTATTTTGTCCACTACCTGTGTAAAGTGGGGCACAGATGTATATTACAACCAAGACACGCCTGCTGGAGCTGTTAAAGCATGCAGCACACCGTAGTGACACAAGTTAACAGAGAGCCCTGAGAAAACTACCATGACGCAGAGCGGAGAGTGTGAACAACTGTTTGAAACAAACATTCACGAGACCTGCAGAGCACTTACAGACACTGAGTGACTCACACGGAGCTTGTTGGGGTAATAAACCTAGAAGGCTTTGGAGTAAATTGATTTCGAACAAAAGAGCCAATTCATTCTTTCATTCTAGGATCTACAGTTATACAACACAAATGTCAGTAAAACACCTCTGCTTGATTTCGACCCCCCCCCCCCCCCACACACACACACACACACACACACACACACACACACACACACCTCTCTTTGGACACAGGCACTTGCTGAACCGCAGAATGTTAAATAAACCAATGGAGGAATTCTACTGAGTCAACACAGCCTGTGGAAGTGGAGCGCTCACTCTGTGTCTGTGCATGTATGTGTGTGTGTGTGTGTGTGTATGTGTGTGTGTGTGTGTGTGTGTGTGTGTGTATGAGGCTGGGAGCAGAACAGAGTGGTGTCTGTCACAGGGTAGTCCTGAGTAAACTCTGTTTAGAACCATTCTGCCCACAGAATGCACAGAATCCAGCTGCTATGGCAACAGAAACCTGGTGGTAAATCTGTTTAATGCCTTCTCTCTCACACACACACACACAAACACAAATACACACACACACCTACACACACGACCTTCACGTTCCATTGGGATGATGCAGTGTTTCCTGTACCATCCCTATAGATATATTCCTTCAGTTTTAGTTAAATATGATATACTTTATTGTCCCCGAGGGCAAACTCTTGGACTCGCAGCACTGCTGATCCATCATGATTACAAAACACAGTAAAACTACACAGTCCAACAGACCAATAAATAATATCCAACGCACTCACAATAAATATAAAGTTTATAACATAGTCAAGCATCCAAACAACACCCTCAAATATAATAATCCTCCACAACTCATTTACATCCATAAGCCCCTTTCACAGCAGACATTTTGACTTCTCATCGTAGGAAAAACACAGGTGTCACTAACCCAAGTGTGCCCTGCCATGGCAGTGACAGCCAGCCACCATTCCTTTTATTATTTACACCTGTGCGTTTTGTCAAAAGGTCTGCTGTAACAAATGCCTACTTTGGCCTACTTTCTCTCCACACTTTCTCCCACCAGTGATAGTGAAATCAAAAGAGACGTTTTTGATTTAAAGACCCTTGCACACCGAAGGTTGTTTTCAGTTAATTTGGCTGATTAGACCTCTGCAAAACGGGCCGAAGTCATGCAAAGAACCTCCTAATGTCCCCAAAATCTATTAACTAAACACAAAAGATGTATGTTGCCCCGCCCTAACAGGTGCAGCAAGAGTGTAAGGCGTGGAGAAGATGTCTGATCAGATAACAAGTGAAAACACCTTTGTCATGCAATGGGTATGGCTTTAAGATTTGACTGTAATCATTTAGTTATATACTACAGTATTGCTAACAAGGTTTTAAATATGTAGTGTTTTTACACTGAAAAAGTTAACTTAAAAAAGTGAGTATGAAAACTAAAAAACACTTGATTTTTGAGGGCTTTTGAATAACACTGTTATCCCAAAATGCGATACACAAGTGAAATCTACTCAAAGCTGCTGTAAAACAAAACCCAAAAAATTGAATAATCTTTTTTGGTCGGTCATAATCCACTTCAAGATTTATACAACGTCTTTCTGACTATAATCAAACCTTAATTTAATCTTGAACTGGAATAATGACAAATCTGAATTACATTGCAGGTATCGGAAACTGGAATTACAGCCATAGTTATAATCTAGTTGCAGATACCTTTGAACTGTAGATATATGTAATAAAACACTAAATACACATGAATGGTAAAAGTAATCTTAATCGTACTAGTCAATTTAATAGTCAAAATATACTTACAGATATCTTGAATTAGAGCAGATATCAGTAATGAATCTAGCCAGCAAATAAATGTTAAAACAGCTTTCCAAAATAAAAGCACAGGCGGAAGTACTTAAACTCACCACTTTACCGCCACTACTACACATGATGCTGATGCTATGTGTTGTTTTATTACTTCACGCCTAGGCTCAAACGTTTTTTTATCATAGGTTGTGTAAAATTATGTGTGTTGTATTGTGTTAAAGATACCGGGTACGAGTGTGTCAGGATGGCGTCATCGAACGTAAACCAGAAGTGACGTTTTCCCGTTCCCTGAACTTCCGACTTGCACGTGTGTTTACTAAACATGTGGACGATTGAGCCCAAAAAGTAATAGTAGTACTTTTACAAACACACTTGTCGTTTGTTATCGGGTTGAAACATGGGGAAGCTGAATGTCGTGGTGTTGAGATATTTATCTCGAGATGACTTCCGAGTCCTCACAGCGGTAAGTAGCTAGCTAGCTAACGTTAGCTAAGCTAACCGTTAACTGCTCGGTCCCAGCTGAGTTAGCCTCTGCTAGCTTGAGTTAGCCGGTGCATGTCACCGTTGCGGTGAGTGAAATGTCGTCAGTGTTGTCATTGTAGAGAGTTGACAGAGGTTCACACTTTGACGCCCATCTTAAAACAATACTTGCTTGCCCATGTACCTTGAATAAGTAGTCGGCATTCCTCTTGTCCATAGCTTACAGTAGCGCTCCCTATGACCATTAAACTAACCTCAGAGTAAAATCAGTCAAATGCCTCTTCAACGATATGTCATCATATTGTTATATTTAAAATCCCAGGCCATGCTCTCATCAAGCGGTGCTCATTTCATGTCGATTCAGCTCTGCAGCACTATTTCTGCTAGCAGGCTTGGATTTAAAGCGCTCTGATCTACTTCTGGTTCTTCCTGTGAACGTTCCTGCACACAGGTTGAGATGGGGATGAAGAACCATGAGATTGTTCCAGTGAGTCTCCTGTCCTCCATAGCTAGCCTTAAACACGGCGGCTGCAACAAGGTCCTCAGAGAGCTTGTCAAACACAAACTCGTGGCCTATGAACGCTCCAAAGGTGAGAAAATACACAGGAATGCTCGCTGAACCTCACTAGTCTTGGTGGACATAGTACATTTAGGTCATATTTGTAATGTGGCATGTGTGTGTGAATTTCAGCTGTGCAGGGTTACAGGCTGAACAATGGAGGATATGACTACTTGGCTCTGAAGACCTTGTGCGCCAGAGAAGTTCTCATCTCAGTTGGCAACCAGATAGGTGTGGGTAAAGAATCGGGTAAGAAAAAAGTTGCATACGTAGTACATAGTCTGCATATGTTCACATAGCCACCTCTTTTTCTTGTACAAATCTCTGTAAAAATCAGGATAGAGGTTGTTTTTACCCATAATAACCATAAAGAAATACTCAAAAATACTTGTTGTTGATGTAAATGACTTCTGTTCTCTGTCAGTTTCCCAGGCTGCTTGGACAATGTCAGAAACTCTCTTGTTCATAGAAATGTTTGTTTGCGCTCACTTCCTGTAGATATATATATCGTGGCGAGTCCAAACGACGACCAGTACGCTCTGAAGCTTCACAGATTAGGTCGTACCTCCTTCAGGAACCTGAAGAACAAGAGAGATTACCACCAACACAGGAAGAACATGTCCTGGCTCTACCTCTCTCGCCTGTCTGCCATGAAGGAGTTTGCCTACATGAAGGTAACGGAACAAATCAGAGAAAGTTATGTGGACTAGAAAGAAAATGTCACCAGCAATTACTAAAATGTCTCCTAATGTTTCAGGCATTGTATGATCGGGGCTTTCCTGTTCCTAAACCTGTGGACTATAACAGACATGCTGTCGTGATGGAGCTCATCAATGGATATCCATTGTATGTAAACAAGCCATCCTTCTTTCTTGCTTTGTATATTGCTTTAGTGATGGCAATAGCGCACACTTCCTTCTCTCTGTTCCTTGTGTAATTTAGAGTGTATTGTTGTCTTTCAGGTCTCAGGTACATAAGCTGGAGGATCCAGGAGCCCTGTACAATGAGTTCATGGAGCTCATAGTCAAACTGGCCAATCACGGCCTGATTCATGGAGACTTTAACGAGTTCAACCTGATGCTGGACGACCAGGACCACATAACTATGATCGACTTCCCCCAAATGGTGTCCACCACACATTTTAATGCTGAATGGTTGGTGTCTGAGTTATACAATTGAAAATGAATGAACACCTAAGATTATGAAACAGATGTAAAGATGAATCCGTTGTTCACTTTTTCTAACTTTGATTATAGGTATTTTGACAGAGATGTCAAATGTATCAGAGATTTCTTTGCCAGACGCTACAATTACGAAAGCGAGCTCTTCCCAACCTTCAAAGACATCAGGTAACTACGCATAGCTATGTTCAGTTGCAATAAAACTCCTGATGTACAAAGAAAGTTGTCTTGGTGTTAATTTTAGATGTGTGATGGAAAAACCTCATGTTGTCTGCTCTGTGTTATTTATTAAACAACTTGATTTTATTTACTTGTTCAACATTTTTCCAAATGTTTAGAAAAATCACATTTTGCATTGATAATTGTTTTATCTTATCGTTATTTGGAAAGCAAGTCTTACGTGATCTTTTGTTGTCACTGTTTGTCCCTACAGCCGCTCTTGTTCTCTGGATGTCGAAGTCTCAGCTAGCGGCTTCACCAAAGATCTGCAGAGAGATGCTGCATTGCTACACCCAGCTGGACCTGAGGGAGAGGACGACGATGATGATGAAGAGGAGGGCGATGACGAAGAGGAAACGGACGAGGAGGTAGAGAAAGAAGAAGAAAGTGTGGACATGGAGAAATATAAGCATGCAATGCTGGAACTGGAAGGTCTGAAAGTCAGCGACTCGCATGCAGACGTCCAAAATGAAGAGAACAAGAGTGAAAAGGGGGAAGAACAAAAAGGGACTGAGACGACATCTACTGCAACAAGTGATGAAGAGCCAGATAAGGACTTGGTGGAAGAGTTGAATGAGGCAGTGGATGAGTGTCCAGAGCTGGCAGAACTTTCTGCCTCCAACAAAGAGTTCAAACCCTTCAGGTAAGCACAGTAGGACGTTATCATAATCCAACATGAAAAACATGTAAGATGACATAATGTTTGAATACGCCACACTGTGGTACAGAACCACCAAATCATTTTAGGTCTGTTAATACGAATTCCTGGTCGATAAATTTCAGATTATAAAATATCGCATAATTTGCATCAAATTTAGCAAGGATGTTTAAAAACATGCAAATTATACCCCAACAGTGATTTACTGGTTTTTGTTGTGCCATAATAGCAGTTGGGTTTTTTGTGTGTTTTGTCCTGCAGAGACTCAGACAGTCTCCACATGGCAGACCACCGGAGGATGAGGACAGACAGTGAGGGTACAATGGGCAGCATAGGGGGCTGCTCCACAATACCACCGGTAAGAAAAACACAGACACACACACACACAGGGTCAAGGTGAGAGCGCCATACACTAATACAGTACCATTACACAATACAAACACTCTGAGGTGATCCCTGAATGTTTGGACACTTCACTAGGCATAGCAATCCTAGTAATGAGTTTTAAGTTTTGACAAGAGCTGAAATGTCCTGTAGGTGCTGCTGAAGAGCTTTCACACGGTGTTGCAGTTTGTCAAAGAATTTGACGTTTGGCCCGAAGCAGAAACAAAATGTCTACATACTGTTTTGCCTGCCTTGCAGAGACAGACAGTGAGTACATTCATCTGTAGTAACCAGCTGTCGTTATCTTTGTGTGTTCTGCAGGAGGTAGTCCGTCAGAAGGTGCGGGCGCAGCTCGGCAAACAGCAGAAGGCTGCACAGAGGAGACGTCTGCAGAAAGGAGAAGCCAACTTGGTGACCAAATCCAGAAGAGAGAACCAAGAGAACATCACGTCTAGTCTGGATGGCGCCTCCTTCTGGGGATAACTGCAGAGATGGACAGACTGAATTTGCGTCAACATGTTTTTTGTTTTTTTTCTGGTTAACATGCATGCTGTATGGTCCCTCTGCTCCTTTTGTTTGAAGAGTTGAAAACAACAACAACAACACAGCAAGAGTGTCTCTGCAACAACTGCTCCGTACCGCTTTGTGAAATACACAAGAGTGAAAACTGTGCATTCAGCAGATCACCACACATCAAGAAGACAATCTGTTTTTATATCTGAACTGTAATTAACTACCATGTTAAACGTACAGTGTAATTTAGATATCGACTCCTTATAATGAAGCTGTATGATTCATAATTAAACCATTCAAATCACCATTGATGTGTTTTCCTGTGTTTATTCAAAAGAATGGTTTAAGAAGTGAGGAAATTTAAAACAATTTCTGACAGGACATCATATGCACCTGTGCATATCAACTTCATGATGGAAACAAAAGACAAACCTATTAATTAATGTTTGCCATTAATGAAGCATAGCTTTAGTTCATGCAGGACACGGAAGTCATACGCCCCCTGCTGTAACCAGCCGACAGCCAGACGATTGAATCCTCGCTTCTCATCGGCCACGCACCAATCACAGCCCACTCTCACCTCAAGGAGGTTCATTTAAATGACTCCCTCCTCACTGATCCTTTCTACATCTATGCTGTGACAGACCATACTGCTGGCAAAGCTTTCCCTGCTCCACTCCAGCCTCCACCCTTTTTTAGATCAGAGTTCATTTTGCATAGCAAATGGTTGAAATGTATTCAAAGTTTACTTCGGGCTCATTCCTGTTTACCCGGGGGGGGGTTATGCATGGTGCTCCCTGTTTTGGCTTGGTAGCTGCTTGGCTACCAAGCCAATGGTTAATAAATGGTTAAAAATCTATGACGAGAGTGTTCCTGAATAAAGTGGATTATCAAGTTTATTTTGGGTATACTGCTGACTGGGTGACTAACGTGAGTGTGGCTTTAAGAATCAAACGGAATGCAAGTTCATGAAAAGCTTGTTTATTCTCAACTCCCAGGGTTCAAAGATCTCCATACTATTAATGTCGTTTGAATAGATCGCTATCTCCACCCTCCCAGCATCCAATCAGAAAAGTAGAGATTGATAAAAGCATGTGGCAACATACATGCTCCAAAACACACCAACACATTCAGCATGAAATGGGCACGCATACTCCAACGCTCTGTGAGACGGACACAACTCAACTGACATGTAAAATAAGAGAAAGCAGAGGACGTAGGAGCTAAGGAACCACTTCTTTCTCAGAATTTGGTTCATTTATATGTAAGAGGCTTTCAGAGAGCGGGTGAATTCAGACTTTAACAAAGGGCATTCATATTGAAGAGGGTGAATGGAGCTCAGAGCCGGGGCTCCGTGGTCTCAAATTAGTGTGTGAAGTCAAAAGTATCCCACCCCCACACATCTTATACACTTCATGTTGTGTAGAATTGTCCCTAACATGGTGAGCACTGAGGGTATTTCATATAAAAAGAAGCATCAAGCAATATACCTTCCACAAATTAATATTATTCCTGTTCCTCAAGGTGGCACATTTTGCCATCTGTGGTTTAACTTGGCAACTTTGTGCAGGTCTTTAACTGACCGACTCTGTTCAGGGATTAGCCAGCTGCATGGCCCGAGGGGAGGGGCTCAGCATTCCAGCTCTGCACCTCTGTGTGTGTGTGTGTGTGTGTGTGTGTGTGTGTGTGTGTGTGCGTGTAGAAAGAGTGAGGGGCCCCCTGAGCTAATTGGCAGCGAGGGTGACAAAGGTGGTCCGCTTCAAAAAAGAAACCCTGGTGGGATGTTCACACAGGGGAGGAGGAGATGGGGAGAAAAGGAGAGTAGAGGGGCTTTCAGATTTTGAGTTTATTCCTCATGGTGTTCCCATCCTGAGCTGTGATGGCGGACGTGGCTGCTCATTTCTAGCGTCATGTGTGCTGTTTTGATGGATCATTTTGATGAGAAAAGTGGACTGATTGTATTTGAGGCCGCTGTGGAAGCAAACACCGGGTAAAGATGAGCGAAGTGGAGGTGGAGGAGAGCATCATGTCATACCTGTCACAGAGTGAGACTGACACCAGCACCAAAGACTGTGAGTAACTGAGGAGTTTCAACAGGAAATGGACATATCTTTTTGTTTTAGATAAAAGAATCAAATTGTTACGACTGTTGTAACCACTTGTTTTCTCATTACTTTGTTATATTCCTGCAAAGTATTCCTCCAACAAGTGTCAGTCTTCGTATCCCTGCTGCCATAGACTGAGCTGCAGCCAATAGTTTGGCACAAAGTGAAGGACGCAGGAAACTTTTAAACTTTTTTCAGGGTCAAAATAAGCTCAAAGCGTTACAAAATGCTGATTTGTATAAGTTATGGGGTGCCACTTACAGCCGCTAATTCTACTTCAATAAACACTGTCTGGGAATGCTGATGTCTGGCTTCTATATTTATGTTAACATTTACACAGATTCTTACAGGTTTACTCAGAGCGAGACGAAAGAAACCTTGGGACGATAACACAGAAGAGTTATCAAAACATTTTACAAATGAAAGTTAATCCGTCTTCCCTTTGACATGTGTCCTTGTTATATGTGTGCAGTGAATGTAGTGGCCATGCTCCATAACTTCTGGGAGCAGAGGCAGACAGGTCGGTTGAATGGTTCCTCCAGTGAATCAGATGGTTCTGTTGGGGACGCAGCCATCCACACGGAGAGCTTGCTGCTGTACGAGTCTGCACCGTCCCCTGGTCCTCCATATGTCTGCTATGTCACCCTGCCAGGAGGAAGCTGCTTTGGTAACTATAAGGTGTGTCTATCATCATCTGTGCTGCCTGGCAGGTTGTCCTCCATGACGTTGGAAGTACACGTATTTGACCAAAAATAAACTACAAGTTAGCATTTTTTAAATACATGATGCAGGTGATGTTTCTCTCTTGATGGTGAAATTGCAGAGAGCGTGGAAGCATCAGTTGTAAATGTAATAACCAACACATCACTTAGTTTGTTATACTATATAAACGATTAGTGTTATTTACTACGCTTACATAGTAATAATACTGTTTAATCTGCAATTGCTTCTCTTCTTTTTGCTGCAGCAACACAGACTAGATCTCAACTAAATCATAAAAAAATAAAACAGCCCCTAATTCACACAAACTGTTAATTTTCTGACCAAAAGTATTTGTTGTCTTACATTAACTTTCCCGTCAGAGGTAAGAGCTTACAAGCAACACTTGAAGGTCATTTAATGCAGATAAACACACAGTCACACACTTTTAAGGTTTATTTAAATTGATGTTGTGCTGTTTAAACCCAACAATGCCTCTCAATGGGCTCATTGTGACCCAGACAGCAGCCCCCAGCTCAGAGAAGGCATGTGATTGGTTAACTGTGAATGCCTCTTATGTTCTAATCTCATTGATGAATTGAGGTCTGAACCCATGATTAGCTGTAATGAAGTGTAAAATCATCATAATTTAACTAAGAGCAGGCACCCATTGATAGACCGAACTTGTTCACTCAAATCAGTCAACCCCAGGCTCACATACATCAGCAGACCCATAAATGTCTGTTTGAAGTGACAAGGTTTCACATCTTTTTTCTTTTTGCACTCTTTTTGACATCTTAATCCTTTATGTTCATCATCTCCTCACCCGCAGGTGTGTGAGACTCAGGCAGAAGCTCGGAGGGATGCAGCTCGTGTGGCTCTGATGAACTCACTTGTGAACGAGCTGCCGTGTCGACGCATCAACCCTCAGTTCATCACTCACAGTTTGCAGCAAGCGGCCACAGACAGTGCTGTGAGTGTGGTATTTCACTTTTATTATGATAATGTAGTCGCAACATGAATGTTGACCTGCACCGTTGTCTCTGTAAAGGTCTCTATAGAAGATGCTTGTGATTCAAGCACCAGCATAGGAACCTACAGTGTGCTGCTCCGCTCCAACGTAGGAAAGACAATGCTGGAGTTTCAGGTAAAACATAAAGCCAAGGCCTATTTTTCTTCTCGCTGTGCTCATAAATCATGCGGTAATTGTGTGAAATATCGATTTACTTCAAAGGATTCAGGCTTTGTGAAGGGGTACTTTGCCGCTAAGGGATCTGAAATTGTGTACTTATAATTGGACCCCAATTAAAGCAGTATCATTTTACACAATTAGGAATTATTAAGACAAACATGACAAGAATCACAACCACTGGGGGGTTATTCCACCCTCCTTTGTTATCATTACCCCCCCCCCCCATATAATAGTTTTGCTCATTTATTCCCATGCCGATATTTCTCAAGCAGAAGTCTGTAGAAAGGGGGTTATTAGCAGGAGGAAATGGGTCCATTATCATTCCTGCTAAAGAGCTTCCAAGTAATATACACACCATACGTGCACACCTGTACATACACATACACACAATGAAATGTATTCACACACATACATTAACATCTCTGCACACACAGCACCAGTGATGAGGTATTCGGCTGTCTGTGCTTCAGATCATCTATACATGCAGTCAGTCCAGGAGGTGTTGGACGTCATACAGAATCATAAATAAGTAGCTCAGGGTGGATGCAAAGCTGGAAACAAAGTAAACAGACCAGCAGATACAACATGGACTTCAACCCCAGACAACTTGTGTGTTATGCTTTCCATCTGGGTCTCATTAGGTCAATTTCAGTTCATGTATAGACTTTCTCTGTTTAACACTAATGTCACCAGCTCTTAACACATGGCAGCTGGTCAGTTAGACAGTGTTTTATACATCAGGGTGAAACCTACCTGGTGCGTAAAGATTTACAATATCTTTTCAAACCAATCATCCACAGCTAAGGTGTGAGCTCAAGAAATGCCCTCATAATATGTCATCTTTGTCAGACCTATGTACACAGAGCTGGATGTTTGGGTTTGTTATTCAAGTCATTACTCATGGGGTTGTACAAGACTTTCTTTCTCTCTCTCTCTCTCTCTCTCTCTCTCTCTCTCTCTCTCTCTGTCTCATTCTCACCCACTCTCTCCCCCTCTTGTTCCCTTTGTAGGAGATGATGACAATTTTCCAGTTGTTGCAGTGGAACGGGACACTGAAGGCTCTGAGGGAAAGGCAGTGCTCTCGACAGGTACAGGTCATAGTATCTCATCCCTGGTTTCAGCTAACTTTAACGAAAGCATCAGTATGTCTGCTGCTACATTCTGATGATTGCTAATGTTCTTTCCTCCCCCTCAGAGTGTGATTTCCTATTACTCTCAGCAAGGACTTGACGAGTATATACGCAGCAGCATGGCTCTGGATTGGCTCGGACTGGAGCAGAGGTCACCGGGGCGACTCGGGGAGGAGCTGCAGGTGGCGCAGAGGGAGCTGGTATTGGCTCGCCGCCGAGGCATAGAGCTGCGCTTCTACAAGGAAAAGACAGAGATCCTCAGTTTGGCTCTGAGTCAAGCGTACGTTCACCACACACCTGAGGCCTTCAGCGAGGCGCCGAGTCACACACACAAGCAAGAACAACTTCCTTTACAAATATTTTATAGCCAGGACACAGAAGTCCACATAAACCCCACCCTGCAGTCCTTCACCAACCCTCCCTAAAAACACAAAGCTAACAGCCTGTCAAACCTCTCGCAAACACATATAGCCGCCTAACAGTCCTTCACCATGCTCATGGTAGACTTGTCTTTGATTAGATTGAAGCAGAGAGGATGGACAGTAAAACGTGTGATTAGACTGTGTGAATGAGCTAAAACTCTGCCATCTACTAAAATCTCTGAGATTTTACATGTTTGGTAAAACAGAACATATTAAGCATTGTATTTTCTTCAGGTTTTCTGTAAACATAAGAGTTCTGTAATCACGAGAGTTACATTTTGTATAAACAATGTTTTAATCTTATTAACACTATTTTGTGATTATAAAATCTAAACAACATGTGTAATGTATTTTCAACTTTAACCCTTAGAAATACAGCACACAAATGACTTCAATTCAGTGGCAGGAAATTAACTGTAGCAATTTTTGTACAAAGAGCGCTCTACTTAACAGCTTTTATGTATGTTCAATGATGTTGTATTTTGAGAGTATATTACGATACACAGTATCTTAAAATGCAGGATTTTTAAACTATATATTTAGCCTATGAACTACTTCATCTACCAGCAATTTAATACTTCTCACTGCCTCACTCTTCCTTTCTCCTGCTCTGTCTAGCATGTCATCTGGCGTGTCAATATCCTAAATGGAAATTACTTGCCAAGGCAATTCAGGATACTGACTGACTGTGTGACATGCTGGATGACGTGTTGGCTGGATGCTATGAATCAGACAGTTTGTTATAATTCCGACACACATTTATTTGATGATGTCAAAGAGCAGCTGGATTGGAAATACAATCTGGTTTGTATCAAAGAGATTTGGATGGCTGGTCACGTCAACTGCAGCTGTAATTATAAGAACACTTACTATGTTCCTTATGATAAAATTTGGTTTGGTTGAGCGGTGAGAGGGAAAGACATTTAAAGGGATTTTTTTTTTTATCATTGTAGTATTCAATTGTAAATAAATGTTTTTTTCTGTGACTCATGACCTGTCTGTGCATTCATATGAACACTGCTGGAAATGGTCAGGTGCTTTTTAAAGTGTAATCTATTACAGACTACATGGTTGAGAAATTATTATTTGCAAAGTAGTTAGATACCTTTTGAAATTGTTGGTTATTTTTCTTCAGAGTAAACAATCATGACACCAGATGACATCATCACACCAACTCTGCACTGAGGAGGCCTGTTTATTTGTGTGTCTTGATTTGATATTTTCTCTTGGAAAAGATATCTTGATATTAATAAAACGTAGTACATTCGGTACTAAAGAGTGACATTCATCTGTAACATATGTTACCTTTCAGAAAGCCAGTGTGGTGTTTGGTTGTGTTTACGGTGTACGGTAGGTGCCGTAGACTGAGGTACGTAATATACAGTTTGGGCTCTCTGACTTTCCGTAGAGAGGTGGAGTAGTCACGTGACTGCGATTGCGGAGTTCTTGGAACAACAAACACAACAAATGACAGCTGACCAGCAGACGGGGCTACCTCCGCATGTCACGCGATACGAGGTGTTAACATCTTATTTTGATGATGTGAGTAACAATACGGAAAACTTAGAGCCGTTGGTAAATAAACTACTTAGGAGAAAGACAGCGTAACGAGCTGAAAGCTACGCGTTAGCTTAGTTTAGCCTTGGCACATCGTCTTCAGTTGTTTACGTTAGCGAAGTCGACTTTAATCAGCAGGGACTGGTTTCTTTACAAACACGTGTTCCCGAGATGTTATGTCTACGCTAAAATACATGCTAGCTGTTGCCTTGCTATACTCCGAGAGCGAATTTTCTCCATGCAGCGCTTTGTTTACAACCCATGACAAGTGTTTATCTTGGCAACACAGCCAGCCACTAGCTGCTTATCACAAGATAGACCTCGCTAGCTAATCCAGCTAATGGTTGCTGTTTGTGTGGATCTAGTTTACATATGAGGACTGTTTGATGTCAGTTCATCAGCATTGTTTCGATCAGGATACATCGAAGTCGGCTGTATGTCAAGGGGATCTGAGCAGTGGGGAAAGCTGATGTGAGCAGACATTAAAGATGGAGGCTGCAAGACCAAAGAAGACCAAGGCAAGGACCAGCGGAAAATCTCAGGTGATTAAACAAGTCCTTTATCTATATTCTCTTCTTTTGAGGTCACACAGGTGGAAAGACTATTTCAACAAGTATTGCACTTGAGGCAGGAGGTGTCTCTCCAGTCCATCACAAGACAACAAGAGCACTCCTTTTTCACAACTATGGACTATTTAGAGTGTCCAATCCAACATACTTGTGTCTTTTAGAAATTAGGATGGAATTTAAAAAGCTGCATAACATGGAAACCAAACATAAAGGCCCAACATCCAAACATATATAATCATTCATCACAGTGTTTGCTCTTTAGTCACATACACTTTGTCACATCTTGTTATGTTGTTTTCTCTGATTGTTGTTTTATGTTTTCAGCTGGTCAGGAAGCAGAAGCAGAAGCAGGCAGAAGAAGACAAAAGAGCCACAGCTCCCTCAGCTGTCTGTGATGAGGCCTTCACCGACATCCCCCTCAGTCTGCCATATCAGGAGCCAGTGGAGGAGCAGCCCCCTGAGACCACAACACAGCCATCAGATCTTCCCTCTGAGACGCAGCAGACCTCACATACTTTGTCCACGTCAGTGTTAACTGAGACTTTACAGTCACCTCAGACGTCACAGGATACAGTGCATCTGACAGAATCAAAAGACGAAGAAGAGGAGGACGGTGAAGTGGCAGCTCATGGGGCTGAGCTTAAAGTTGCAGCACAGACCACAGAGTTGGAAAAAGATAAACAGTCGTGGAATCAGCCGTGTGTTTTAACTCAGTTTCAGATCCAAAATGTCCCGAGTGCCCCTGCACTGTACCCCTCTCTCCCAACACTGGAGGAGGGCTCCGTGATGCAGCTCTGCGAGGAAGCTGTGAAAAATAGGGAAAAGGGACCTGCAGTGTTGGCACTTCCTGAGCAGGAATCTTCCCCCCCAAGTTTCCAGCCTGTGGAGTTTGTAGCAGAACTTTCTAGAAGCAAACTCTACCCAGAGTTACCCAAGACAGCTCCAGAAATGCAGGTAATCTCATAGACCAAGAGGTAACATTAAATTAGATTATGAGTACAGCCATGGGGTTTTCAAAAGAATGAATAGGTTTGAATATATTGTGAATCATACATACATTTTAGTTGTTGTCGAACATCTCAGTATTTAAAGATTGTCAGTGTCTTTCCCCTGAAACAATACGGCAACATCTAAAAGGTAGTACATTATAACTTGACTCAGTGTTTCTAAAAGATTGATAATGTATTTGCTGTTGGCAAAATAATATTCACAAGCTGACTTGTGATAAAATAAGTTCATTTTCTCATGCAATTGCACATTGATTCACCATTTCAGCAAACTTTTCAATCTGTCAGTACATTCAACTGAAGTTTCACACAATAAATATCAACATGATAATAGCTAACTGTTTAATGGTTATTGTAATTTAAGTTTAATTTATGTTTTCTGCTTTTAAAGTGACTGTAGCTTATTGTTGTTCTACATATAGACAGTTCTAGCTGAGTGAGCAATAACTGCCTTTACCTGTGTTGTCATGGATCTAAAAAAGTTTCTCATCCCCCAACATTATATTAGTGTATAAACAATACAATATTAGATATTTGATTTGGTCAATTTTGCCCAGACCTAGATAATAACATAGTTGTTATGTGACTGAGATGCATTAACATGTGAGATCACTTCATGATTTTCTTCTGCAGCCGTTCTCGCTGGAGCAGCTGAGTGTTTGGGAGCCCGGTGGAGGTTTGCAAGCTTTGTTAGAGGGTGTCGAAGTGTGTGCAGCCGAGTTCTGTGCTCTAGCCCGGCAGGAGAAACACGAACTGACCGAACTTCTGCAGAATTACTGGCGCTGCCGTAGACAGCTGACCCAATCTCACACGCTGCTACATACACAGTCCTCTGACTGCAAGAGCACGCAGAATCGTCTCTGGAGCTTCAAAGATGAACAGCTTACTCTTCAGGTGCTAAAAATAGGGCTAGTAGTTAAAAGGTTAAAACAAAAAGCAGAAATATAATAAAACTATTAACTAATAGCCTTCTGCTGTCATGACACTGTCAATGTAATCCCTTCCCTGCAGGGTGTGTGTGCAGATCAGTCTAAGGTGTGTGGGTACCACCGCTTCCAGCAGGCGGAGTTCAGCCAGAGTGCGCTGGCTGAGCTCAGGAGACTGTTTGAAGCTCGCAGTGAACTGCTCCATCAGAAGGTGGCGCTGCATGCGTACACTGCTCTGCTGTCACGCCTCCAGGTGGAATCATACTTGTATCGTCTACAGAAAGGTGAGAAACGTATAAATTCTACATGCCCTGGAGTGGCCGTAACAGGCCTGTTACAAACACGCCTCTCATGCATAATGCTACTGTTAAGTACATACCTTACATCAGCTTTGTGTGTATTTTTGTTTTCAGATTGTTCTGGCAGCCAAACACAGCCTTGTTCTCTCCAACCCTTGAAAGAGGCCATCAGTGTCCTGTTTAGCTTCACTCGTAGAGTCCTGGATGACACACAGTTCCAGACAGACATCCATCTCTGGCTGGAGAGATTGGTACACACACACACACACACACACACACAAACACTGTACCACTTTTCTTACTCAGTCGAGGTGCTGTGTTGTTGTGTTTACTTACATGGTTCTGGTCAATTCTCCAGGTGGTAGTCCTGCTGCCTGTTGGAGGCTCAGGAGAGCACCTGTACCTGCTGTGTCATCTTCTATGCTGTCCTGCCGGGGTCGGAAAGTGGGCTGCACCCTTCCTTCAGGTAAGTCAGAGACGTCATTTAGTGTTGTCATGGCTAATGGTTGTACATAGTGACTGGAGTTGTTTTGCCAATTTCTGCCTCAGATCCAAGTTTGGGGGAACACTTGTGGAGTGCTGCACTTTATGCAAGCTCTGGCCGTCCTAATGTCGCCTGCAAGGTAAATATCAGCGATCCTGTTAGCTACTGATCACTGACTGTGAATTCTACACTCCGGCTTTAAGTCTTTGGTTTTCCGTGAGTGTCCGGGTCATCCTGTCAGGGTCTAACAACCTGACATATTTAACCAGTGGCTTCTGTGTTTTGACTCAGACACCGTGCAGAGTTTCTGGGACATCTGAAGCCATGTGAGAGCCAGAGCTCCGCAGCTTCTGGACCGGAGTCTGGGAACTGGACACTAGTTGATGAAGCGGGAGAGGAGGTATGTTTAAACCGGCCATGGCTGAATGCATTTTGAGTAAACAAACAAAACTCTTTCTGAAAACAAAGAATTATCTAAAAAAAAGTTCATGTGCTGGATGATTTCAGTTGTGGGTATAATGGGATAGGACAAATCTGTTAATCAACAGAAAGTAAAAGAAACTTGATCTATAATAAAGTTGGTTTTATTTTTCTGTTTTGTTTTCCTTCACTGATTGTGATGCAGATATGTTAAAAAGTAGCCAGTCTACATGTCTCTAAAGAAAATGTGATAAGAATGTATAAATCAGAATGTTCTGGTCTTTGTTCTCATGTGCTGAGTCATACTCAAAGCTGTTGCGAAATAGGCGCCAAATGAACACCTTTGACTTTTAAATATCAGTCTGCTGCCAGTACAAATGTGTTGCTTAGAAACCACTTTGTTTTGGGAACTTTCGAGACACATTATTTAGCAAAACAGTAACATTTCAAGATACTGTAATTCACTTATTATGTAATACTTTTTACTCTTTCACATTGTTTTCTTTTTTAATGAAATGGCTTGTTATTAACATTATATATAAAAAAACAGCCTCCACTTTGCATCCTGCCTTCAAACTGTTTTAGCAGGTTAAACAGGTGTATGGTGCAGTATGTGTTCATTTAGCCTCTAACTGCGCTTCCCTCCTCTGTGTTTAGGATGAGGACCCAGACAGCAGCTGGTTGTTGCTCTGTGAGGAGGATCTGATCTCTCTGCTGACCCAGTTTCCATTCCAGCAGCTCTATTCACACATGCTGGGGATGAGCAAGCAGGGTGAGAGAGTCTGTCTCTCTGTCTGTCCGTCTGTTGGTTTGTATCACTCACTGAATTAATTAACACACCGCTTTCCTTCCAGGTGTGTATCAACCCCAGGCCTGTTCCAGTCAGAAGATGATGCGTGTTTTTGCTTTTGCCTCCTCACTCATTGAAATTCTGGCTCTTGGTCTTCAAACCTACAACAGAGCACGATACAGACAGCTAGTTAAACGAATAGGACACATCATACGGTCAGTGCACCAGTAATATACAGTCAAAGTATACGTACAGCACGTAACATTAAATAATCATACTGCTGTCTCCTCTCTTCTTCCTCAGAATGACAGTGTGTTATGTCAGTGATCACTGGGCCCAGTATGTGAGTGTAGCTGGTGCTGGTGGATCCAGCTCTCATGCACACTCTTTTTCTTTGGACACACTGCAGCTGGAATATGACAATCTCTTCCTCAGAGCTGTGTTACATGTACTCAGAAACAAACGGTGAGCCTCAAGTTTCCATTTGAACTATTTAATGAGTTTACATTATGAGTTTACATTTATCTTCTGTGGTCGTCTCTTCCAGGTTGGGAATTTGGTTGTTTATGTCAGAGATGCCATATGGGACTCTGTCCAGCTCTATGCTGTGGACGGTCCTTCATGTTATGCAGTGTGCAGAGACAGCAGGACCGGAAACACTCGGCACTGCTACCGACACGCGCTCCTGCATTCAGGCTCTTAGAGGTACCAGTATATGCTTCTAACCTGCACGAAATATTACCTTTCTAATCCTAAAGAAAACACTGGCATGGGCATTCTAGTGACGATTCTATGTGGCCCCATGGTGTCATCGTCATATTGACAACACTGAATGTATTGCACAATTTTGAAGGAAGTTTTAAAAAACTTTTCTCAAACGACTTAAACTCAATTTCCAAGACATTTGGCAGATTTATTGCGTTAAGATTTTTAAAACCAGGCTAAAAAGCGTTGTTCTTCTCAGTCTGACGTTGACATTTGCCACCGTCATATTTCATTGTATTGCGTCTGTTACAGACCCAGAGCACCAGGAGAGGTTTGAGCACTGGCTTTGTGCAGTGAACAGCTCTGATGGCATCTCCCTCCTCACCGCACTAGCACACATGGCCACACCGACTCAAAACTCTGACCCCGCATTCATCACAACCATAACTCTGCTCATGTACCAGGTATGAGTTGCGGAGGGAAAACACTAGAAGAGGGATGTATAAAGTAAAGATGTGGAGTAATTTAGACGTCAAACAAAACTACTGAATTACTCGGATACTATATATACTGTGTTTTTCATATATATGACCAAAGGTAACCAATGTGAAAATAGGAGAGAAGCAAAGAGAAAACATAGTTTTACATTTTTAAAAGATTCATCACCCTGGTCCCTTGGTTAGAAAACAAACAGTACCTCGTTCGTTTACATCTCTTCATATCCGTGCTGCAGGTGTCTTATGTGAGTGTGACGACCAGAGAAACTTACTCTAAGGTGGGGAGAGAGCTGCTGGCTGCCATTGCAACAGCCCATCCCTACGTCATCTCTGTGCTCCTGGAGAGACTGAGAGAGACCATACAAGCTGTGGGAATGGTTGGTATTGCTATTCAATAAAGTCTTAACAGCATGCGGGTGTCTACGTTGAGAGGGAAATATCTTATTTGTCATTCAGCTCTGACTTTGTCTTGTCTGTGTTGTGTGAACATGTGTGTTAATGTGTGTGTTAGGTGGCTCTGTACTTGTGCAAAGAGCTGCCTTTGAGTCTGTGGCGCCCACAGCCAGAGGAAATCTGTGTGATCGGAGCCTGGCTGCTCCAACATCCTCTGTCTGCTGTGGAGAACCGGCTGGCTTGCGTCATACTGGAGGGTCTTAACTGGGGTTACACACAGGTAGTCACTGATTCATTCAGAAGTATGTGTCCAGATACCATCAGTGCGGTTTAGAGGTTTGTAGGTAAACCGGTTTCCTCTTGCAGGATGGCTCCTTGGCCTTGTCGTCATCCCTCCACAGTGACGTGGCTCTGCTGGTTGCTGAAGCCTATCAAAAGTACCTCACCGACAAACCGTACAGTGGCCTCATATCAGAGGGAATCAAACAGGTGACGAACCTCTCTGCTCACAGATGTTTAGTGTGAACCACCGTGGCTTGTTGTTCCATCTTTCTCTCCCTCTCTCTTACCTTCTCCCTTCAGGTGTCTTACCTTGCCAGTGTCCTTCGTCTGGGCTTGTCTCCTGAAGCGTCCTTTAGTCAATGGGCTTGGCAACTGTTGCTGAGGCTGAAGCTCCATGCCAACGCCCAGAACCCTAAAGGAGCCTGGTCGGTCCCCGCTTTGGTGTCCAACCCTCCTCCAGAGCTCACACACTCTCCCAGCATGCACTCTGTTATCAGGGCTGTGAAAGCAGGCATCCCTATTGGATGCTACCTGTCCATGGCCATGACGACAGTGGGCCATAGGTTTGTACTCACTCGCACGCTGCCTCGTACTTGTCTAGTATTTCTACATTGTAGTTTGAATTGAGTTCATCTCCTGTGTTTTTTTCTAGTCTTGAGCACTTTTGCACTGATGGAGTCGGGTTGTTGAAGAGTCTGATACAATCTCGCCACCTGACAGCTGCTGTGCATCTTCTGGACAACATCCTCCCCCCAACCTACCCTCTCAGCTTCTACCTGCTCAACAACGCTCAGTAAGAAAGACACTTCACACACAGCCCATAACACATAGTTATTGTAGCAGCCACCTCATTGCCACTACTTAAATGATCCTCACCTCTACTGTCGTCCCTCTGTTTATTGCAGGTTTGTAAGTTGTATCCAGTTGTTCTTGCAGTACGACAGCGTGTGTCCTCAAGGTGTGACGCAGCAGGTCACTCACCGGGTCGCACCGCTGCTCACAGGAACCACCTATGGAGACGTTGTCCGACATCTGAACAGCGTCATTCAGGTCCGTCACAACGAGCTTTTATGTCATCACAGAAAATTGTTAAAATTCAGGATTTTTGTAATAGTTTGAAAAAAGGTGGAATATTACCATAAAAAATAGCAGGTTAAGAAACAGACAGCAAAGTCTTTACATTGTTTTTGTAAGTAGGTGTCATTAATATCATAAGCCAGTCTTCAAAAGGAAAAGCATTGACATTTTATCCAGAACAATGTTGAGAACATGTGCACAAGATAAACCGCATGATATAGGTTTTAATCTCTCAACATATACTCAAGAAAAAAAAACAATTCTGGCTTAAATTTTTAAGCAAAACCATCTTGCGAAATGAGATTAAGTTGTTTTGTTTTTTAGAGTACATGTACAAATATGTGTGTTGTGTCTTCCAGAGCCACGTGGTGGAGAGCTCACGGCCCGGTCGTGTCGGTGCTGTGGCGGTGCTGGAGTTTTGGGTGGGGATTTTGACTCAGCAGAACTTGTGGTACCGGGACAAAACAGTCCTGTTCCTCATGGATCAGATCTGCTGTGCAGCTTTCAAACGCAATCAGGAGGAATGTGTGCAGAAACTTCTGTACCAACAGCACAAGGTATTTAACTCAGTCATGGTACATGTTTGTATTATTTATAGACTCTTTAGGTCTCACAGGTGCAGATGCTGAATTTAGCACTGCAAACTGCCTTCAGTTACATTGTAAAGATAAACATTACATTAACATTAATGGGCTGCACATTACAGTAGGAGCAGGAGCTTGGTGGTGAGGGATGCTGAACAAGCACCTTAAACCCATTAAGCTGTAAAGTTTAGTGTTTAGTGTTCTTCACACTGTGATAAACTGATCATTAGTGATTATATACTAACAATGAATCACCTTTTAAAATGTTTCCATCCGCAGTGAGCTAGGACCACTGAATAAGCACAGTGTCACCAACAATAGCTGCAAATTTAAACATTTTCATACGTCATGCAGAATGCCTTGGGTTACCATGGAGATCGAGGTTTGCTCTCCTCTCTGGTTAGCTGGATCGCTGGAAATACCACGCCTTCATTCGTAGAGGGCCAATCCCTGAGTGCGGAGGTAAGGTGTCTCCACAGCACCAACGATGCGTGCGAGTGCTCCTGATCTTGTTGGTAAAGGTGTCGTATGTGCGTTTGTAGGTGTGGTTCGCCTGGCTGGTGCTGAACATGGAGGGCGTGTTTGAGGAGGATTCTCAGCTGAGACGCTGTGTTGAACAAGAGCTCTTGTCAGAGCCCAACATTCCCCCAGAACAAGCCTTAAAGGTATACAGACACAAAGTTGGAAATATTGAAAATAAATGTAGCGTTTAGAAAAAGGTTTCACAACACGAGAAAACGTTAATTATGCTGGTGTTGTGCACGTTGGCTCACTGGATAGAATGGGAGCATAATTAATGTTTTTAATTACATCTGTGTTTACACGGCAATGACTTGTCAAAATGTTCTGCTCTGAAAAGGGCCTGTTGTGATCTGGTGTGATCCAAATCTTTATTCTTAAACTTCTTTTTCTTCTGTATACATTCTTGACACTACACACACACACAAATTTCACACCGTGTATTTGTTCATCAGAGCGTCCCAACTCTAACTCTTAATAACATGTAAGCGAGGAGGAGTTGCGTTTTTTGACCCAGAAGCAGGGCTGACGAGGAGTCACTGAGCAGTTAACATCACCATGGCAACCTTTGATTGCTGCTAGACTGACTCAGCTGATTGAAATGAGCTAATTAGTGAAGTTTGACACTCAGAGACACACACTCAGGACTTGCACATTTTCAGGCTTTTCTCTAAAAATAAAAGTCTTCAAATGGTTCAGAAAGCTGCAACTTGAATCTCATAAGATTGAAAAACTTGAACATATGAACCCTTTTCACAGTAGCCTTTATGACATGACATTGCAATAAAAGTAGTTATGGTCTTGTTATATTTATTATGTCACAACCATTTCAGTGAGCCAACCAGCACAATACCAGGGCCTGAATAGAGCAGGGACATAATTAAAGTGTTTACCCTGCAATGACATGTCAAAATGGCCGGTCACACCAGCTTTCACCGGAGTGTCATACGTTGTACAAAATGGGTTATGTAAGAACAGACGAGAACAAATCTGCATAGCCTATTATAAACTATATTAAGACTTTAGGATTAGTGTTGGATGGTCTACTGCTGGTTAATGTACTGCTGTATGTAGATGGTGTTAACAGTGTGTCTGTGTCTGAGCCAGAAGGCCCAGCAGAGGCTCAAGTTGCCGGTAGCACCGTCTCTGCAGCGACTGCAGGTGTACCGCTGGGCGTGTCAGGCCTTAGCCACGCCTCCTGACCACCCCCTCCTTCCCCTGGTCTGGCAGAAGTTCCTACGGCTCTACTTCAGACAACCAGGACCTGAGTATGGGTACGATGCATACACACACACACACACACACACACAGTACTATCCCTAGCCAGACAAACCAGGAATAAAGCAGAATCCATGTGAAGGCTCCGTGTCTCTCGTTGTGTCGTCCACCAGGCTGGTTGCAGGTGGATGTATCGGCAGAAGGTTTTTCCAGGCCTCTTCTCAGGCTGCTTTACTCAGTAACCTGAGACAGAGAATACAGGAGGTGTCTGACTTCCACCATGCTGCCAGCCAGGCCCTCAGGGTGCCCCCACCACACACCCCTTCATCAGACAGCCAGGGCGACGAAAGCCCTGAAAATCCCCGCCCCCCTTACCTCACCTCTCCTCAGCTACACACAGAGCTGGTCAGGTAGGTCACTGATGCTTTATGTGTGCACTCAAATACATTCCTCCTTGCTGTTTGGCAGGTAGTAGCAGCCATTAGTGTGGTAACAAGCTCTCAGATCTCCGCTCTTTGGTTGCATACAGGTTGTTTGGTGTATTTGCTGTCTGGTTGGATGATGAGACTCTGCAGAAGCAGGAAGTATACCTTCCTTCTCTTCCTCCCGAGTATGAACCACACCGACTGGCACAGGTCATGCAGCGACAGCAGGTGGGTTTATCTTTATGTGTGTTTACATTTATGAATGAAAAACATGCGGTACAGTAACTGTAACAGGCTCGTCAAATCTCGTTGTGGAGTGGTACATCATGTAGATCCTGCATTTGAATTTGTGTCGTCATGTTTCGCTGTAGGAACTGTGGCTGGAGTATGTCGACCAGGAGCGTCTGCAGTATGACGAGAGAGAGGTTCTGTCTCTGTGGGAAAAGGTGCAGAGTGAGCCAATCTTCTTGCAAGTTCAAAACCCTGGCTTCACGGACTACACCACTCTCAACAATGGTACTGATCCAAAAGATTACAAAATGGTTAACTTCTGCAGACATGCAGTGGTAAATGGAAAAGTGAACCATTTAAAACTATTTTTAGTAGTTACTAGTTTCAATACTGTGCTTTTGTGTCTCTCTGTGTGCAGCAAGGGATCGTATCCTATCCAACCTGGAGAAGCATCCAGTCCCCCGTCCAGCTCCAGAGCTGCGGCAGCAGAAGGCGCCAGTAGTTGAAGTCCCCACCACCTGCCTTTCGGACTCTAAAGCTGCTGCTGAACTGCTGCAGAAGGACCTCAGCATCCTGCAGGAGCAGGCCAGGTACATGGAGTTCACACAAACATTCAAACATTTCCTCATAATCAGTGGCACACATGCATTCACAGAAATGCACACACACTCGTTTGTACAAAAATCACAAGGCTACGCAGTGATTAGGAAATACTTGTTCATCTTGGTGTCAGGATTGCAGTTGCACGTGAAGCCCAGCAGGTGGCGATGGAGCAGGAGCTGCTGGAGAGCTTTCCTCTACTGTATAAGAACCAACCAGAGCAAGTCACCATGGCCCTGGAGTGTAAAGGGAAGGGTGGGCAGCCGTGCCAGGGACCCGCAAACATCACTGTCACAGTAAGACCACTAAACCAGCCACTAGCCACATTTTTATACATAATATATATATATATATATATATATTTATAATGTGTTTGCCGTGATATATTAATGTGTTTGTTACTGCGTAGTGTGAGCATGTCCAGAGGCAGGAGGCAGTGCAGACTCAGATAACGTCACTGCGCAGGGACGTCAAGAAGCTTCAAGCCGACGCCATGGCTCCTCCACCTCAAAGCCTGGCCCAGGCTGCTGTCCACACTGAGAACTTTATTACGTCAGTACAAACAGAGAGTGCTACTTTTAAAAAACAAAAACATGAACTATGTCACAATACGTTTTGACTGATGCATGTTTTTGTGCCCAGGGCTCTGGTGAATATATATAAGGCACAGAAATCACCAGCCGTGCACAATGTTGGGGTGTCTGCCTTCTACCGGTTGGTCTCCTTTGTGTGTGAAGACACACTGCGACATCCCCCAACACGCCAGTACCTCTCCTCATGTGTGGAGATACTGGGACAGGTGCGCAGACACACACACACACACACACACACACACATGGCAGTACAAGATTTATATCAAGCACTGAGTAAATATCTATGGGTTAGATTGTTAACCCTACTTGTTTCGGAAAAACTGCTGCTTTAGGGATTGAATAGGACACAGCTGTTCACTCTCTTGTTAGACTCCTTTAAAGGAATAACGCTTGTTTGAATTACATTGTGCTCTTGTTCTGTATCCAGGTGTTTATCCAGGGAAATGCAGAGGAATGTGGTCGTGTCCTGAAGACAATCCTGGAGCAGAGGCGCCTTTGCCCACTCATTTCCCCCTTCTTCACTCCCAATTCAGCACCCAATCAGCTCGTCTTTCTCTACCAAGACGTGGTGACATCGTTGCACCTTGACAGCGCCGATGTCATTTTCATGCTGCTCACAAAGGTTGGCCGAGACACAAATGCAACACAGTGAAGAAATATGATAAATACCTAAAGCAGTACAGTTAGAGTAACCCACTCCTGCCTCTCCCTGTCCAGTTTGATTTGTCTCAGTGGCTGAATGAAGCCCATCCTGTGTTTTCGGAGAGAACCCGTTTGCTGGAGTTGGTCCACGGAGCTCTCTGCGTCTGCGGCCGAGACCCTGAGCCGGAACTTCTCATGCCTTTTCACCTTTTCACCAAACACTGGACCTGGCTTTTACGCCACCATTTCCCCGATCACTACAGTGACTGCTTGCGTCTGCTTATGACCAGTAAGAGTGTGTGTGTGTGTGTGTGTGTGTGTGTGTGTGTGTGTGTGTGTGTGTGTGTGTGTGTGTGTGTGTGTGTGTGTGTGTGTGTGTGTGTGTGTGTGTGTGTGTGTGTGTGTGTGTGTGTGTGTGTGTGTGTGTGTGTGTCCACATTGGACTACATACAGCTTTTCATTCTTCGGTCCTGGCTGGTAATACAATTAGGAGCAATCAGTCCTCTTGTTGCTCATTCAAGTGATTCATCAAAACACATTCATCCCTCTGAAAGAATGCCTCCTACTCATCTTTCGAACAATAAAATATTTAATTAATTAATTAACAAAACTAAAGTTAGCTACTGAATCAGATATTAGTTGGAAAATGGTTTACACGTATGTACATTTTTGTGTTTGATCAAGACAGAGTTTAGGTCCTAATGAGATAAAATGATTCCAAAGAAGCCACAAATGCAAAATCAGAGATCTAAGATCTTTATATGGTATTTTTATTTCAAGAATATTGGATTTAGATGTTTGATTTGCGACTTCTTCAACAAACTAAAGCCATTTCTTAACCTGACCAGGCTCCTCAAACCAGCTACTGAGTCCTGATTGCTGGAAGGTGACTCTGCGAGTGCTGGGCTGCTTACCTCCATCCCGCAATACCAAAAGCAAAACGGAACAAGCACTCAACACCGCTGATGTCTCTGGCCGTGCTGTCGCATCCCCAGCTTCTACCTACAGAACCTCCATCAGCCTCTCCTCTCAGCAGGTAACTAATGTTGGTATTATTGTACAGATTGTTGCAGAATGTCATCCCATCTGTGTCACTAAATGATATGATGCTTAAAGATACATTATTGATCCAACAAGGCTGTGATTTGATTTGATTGGTTTTGAACAGGTGGATGAGACAGTTGCTTGGCTGAGTGATTACTTCCTGCGGAGTCGTCTCAGTAAGCCAGACCTCCGTAGTTTTGGCCTCTACTCAGCCTGGACTCCCTACATCAGTGAGGTGGTTTCCTTCTGGGACCATTTGACTGATTGTCTAATCAACGTGCAGCTCAGCGGCTGTGCCAGAGAGTCGGTGGGCAGCGGCAAAATAATGAAAGGTAACCGCCAATTGTCAGCACATGTTGAGGACCGTAATACTTCATCAATAATATAATTCAGCTGATTTGGGAATATGCTTTGTTGTTCCTGTCAGTATGAAAGTGTTCTTTTATCCTGCACTCTCACAGCCCTGCAGGACCTGCACAGTAAGATTGTGAAGTTATTCAAGCCTTGGATCTTTCCTCTGGACACTGATGATGGCGGGTAAGCATCACACACCCTCAGCTCTCGGGCAGTCGTTGGTTTTAGATGATGGGGAACTGTTGTCAGTGAGGCAGATGTGAGCACAGATGTGAGCACAGACTCCAGAGAGGACAGCGGATCAAATATATTCACATTCCACAAGTTTTTTTTTTTTAACATGTTATCTTTGCCCCTTTTTTGTGGGTGGATAGCAGATGAATATGATGAGTGAACCAACAGTGAGATTTTTATTTATTTATTTTTGTCTCTGAAGGACATTACACACAAAATGAACTAAAAGACCACATTAGATATTTAGTTAGTTAGAACTTGAAGTCTCTAATGTGGCCAGAGGTTTGTACTGTGGTTCTTCTGGTTGATGCATGTCTACATGCATCAACCAGAAGAACGAGAGCAGTTTAGTGCTTTCCAGGGAAAGGAAAAACAAAGAAGATGTCAATATCGGTGTCTCTTTGTCTCAGTAACCTCAAGTGCTACCCCTGGCTGGAGACAGACGCAAGTGCGGCAGGATGTCTGGTTGGCCTGTATGCTAAACTCACTGACGCACTGTATCACAAGTTCAGAGGTGGGTACCCAGCAGTCCTTTGTTCACACATGAGTGAGTGTCTCTAAGTGCTGCTACTCTATTTTTTCGTCTGCACTGTTGAAGTTATTTAAAACTTTGTCTGTGTGTATGTTTCAGATCGTCTGCTCCCCGGCCAGAGAGGTGCACTGTGGCTGTGTATGGTGCACTACTGTGAGAGCTGCACCTCTCACCATACACCCGAGTACCTTCTCTACCTGTACCACACACACCTCCGCAGCCTGCCCTGGAGACACCTGCACCCCGACACTCAGCTAATGGAGCAGCTATTCAAAGTGAGACACTCTGCTCTCCGACTCCCAACCCCCTGACCCCCAACACTGCACGCTGGTCTAGACATGCATGACACGGGGGAGCTTGTTAATTTGAGACCTCAGTCTTGGCTCCTATTATTAGCTCGACTTCTCTGTTCCTGGAAACAAGCTCCAGTCTCTCAAAACCCACATGGATCTTTAGAGGCTGCTGTTCAGAAGCTGCACACTTTTAAACATATAAAGTAACTAAAACAAAAATGCTGCTTATTATTGCTTATCCATGAATGGGAAAACTTACCAAAAAAGAAACCATTGTAACATTTACCAATATGTTATTTCCACATGTATCCCACCCAAATTCAATGAGATTCATGTATTTATACTTGATATAGGATATTCAGATTCAAATAAATAGCCAGAAGTAATACATATTCTGAGCACAGTCGGTTAAGATACAAGAAGTTGGATTTGTTTTCTAGTGGATTTTTGATCATTTTCTCTCCTTCCTGTGCCTGCAGGTGGAGAGAGGAAGTCCCAAGAGTTGCTTCCTCTTTCTGGGAGAAGTGTTGTGTAAAGTCAACTGGGTCAGTGTCCTAAGTGAACACTTACAAACGCCTCCCACCCTGACAACATATCCAACGCTACAGGACACGGGTACTCAGAAGGAGTCACACACCATGTTAGTCTATCTACTATACATGCTGGTTTTTTTGGCAAAGGAGGAACAAATCCTGAGTCAGCAGGTAAATCCAGATTATTTTGGTTTCCCATCACAGTCAGTCCTCTTGTCCCTCCTTCCTTCAATCTTCATTTATTTCCTCCTCAACCTCCAGGACTCCCCTCTGCTCAGTCTATTGGTCCAATCCACCTCTCTGCCCTGGCACCAACTGGACCTGTCCTCATACCAGGGCATTCTGGGATATGTTGGCACCCACTACCCACCCTCCTTGCTGCTCAGTGCTGATTCTGCGCTTCAGCTGCTGTTGAAATCTCTGCGTAGTGCTGCTGGGCTCCGGCCCCTCCCTCAAGAAGTTCCACACAGGGTGGGACAATACGAACCTGTTGGTTTTACAAGTCAAATCCCAGATTTATGACGGCATCATAAACCTCTTACGGTCTAAATTGAGCTATCATAGCTACAGTACTTTAAAATTGGATAATCTCCTACATTTAAGCTCTGTATGTAGTAGGTGGCAGCCCAGTCGAGGTTTCAAGTCCAGAAATATATGACAAAACATACTCCGATGATTTCGTATACATGTAATATATCATCTTACAGCTGAGATTTCATGAAAGTTCATTCATAGGGTGGATGGAGATACTAGATAGAGTATGATTGCTGTTGAATGGCTGTATTTTACAGAGGAGGCCTTATGTTGAAAAATATAAAGATTATTGCATCTCTTTTATCTGCATCTACTCTGCCCCAGGCAGATGCATCATCTGTGTTAAAGTGGGAGGCTTGGAATATCCGTATTAAATTTAGACTGAAACAATTCAGTTTTCTTTGTCAGCTCTATGTCACTCAGCCAAATTACATAAATGCCTCACTCGAGTCCTTTACAGTTGCTGTTGACGTAGAGCAGCACAAGCCAATTTTCTACACCACTTGATAATGTTCCAAAGTGGCAAAATGCACTTCTAAGCTTTACTGTACACAGATCCAGCAATGTATTTTCTCTACTCCATTGTGTATTTCAACTCCATCCCTAAAAATACACTTTCTGTCAAACATACTGTAGGTACAACTGATTACAGCAAAAATATGAATGAAAAGATGTGGAAACTAGATGCTACTTACTAGTTGGTAACGTTACAACATATTTTACTTTAAGAATCAGTCAAAATGTCTTTTTTTAAATAAGATAAACTGCATGTTAACAGTAATAAGTGATGTAATGCTTGATACCTGAGTTGTACACTTAATAATTAAGCTGTTTTGGGGGACAGGAGCTCTTAGTTTGGGGGCACATACTCTGAATATGCACAATATATTCTAAATGAGAAAGTTATGCATCTATTTCTGTACAGCATTGCCCCAAACAAACACTACAATCTGTGTTACTTTCCTTCAGGAGGAGACGCTGAAGGCTGGAGCGCATGTGTGCTGGTGTGTGCAGTCTTTGGTGACTCTGGAGCAGGGAGGCAGCATCAGCCTCAGCAGCCTGGAGGCTCAGCTGGAGTCTCTTCTGGAGAGCGTCGTCACATTCAACCCACCAGGCGAGTCGTCCTCATCGTCTTCCCCCTCAACAACATCGACCATCAGTAATGAATCCTTTCATCACTTTGATTGCACTTCCTCCTTTCCTCCTTCTGCAGAGACGGGTTTGGAGCAGAGGCACATGGCGTTCTGCGGTCTGTTCAGCGAAGCTCTGGCTTTGCTGAATGGGGTCGGCGTCTCAACGGGCGAGGCGCTTGCCGCTCATGTCATTACCTGGCTGGACAGGAAGGGGAGGGGCTTCCCTATCCTGCCTCTCCTCACGGCTTGCTCCCGCTGTCTTGCGTCAGTGCGGCACATGACGAGGATCATGGAGGCGTGCATTACAGCGTACTTCAACCACGGTAACCAAAGCAACAGTTTTATTTAACTGAGATCTGACACTACTTTCTTTGGGAAAGCTTGTACGGTTTACTGCTCACTGTTACAGTAAGAGAAAAGTCATAAAGCATTCTCCTCAAGTAGATATCTCTGTCCTGTGCACATGCACATGTTAGTATGCTGTACATACTCTTACATAAGACTGTCTTACATAAGATAGACCTTTAAGTCTAGAGTTTTTGTTTGTCGGTCTTCTCCTTATCCAATTTGTTCCAAAAAGTTAGTTAGTTAGTATTTATTTCCACTGTCTGTGTATTTGTTTCAGCTGAGGAGGAGTCTGTAGGTTGGGGTCCTGTGTTGGCTTCGCTGCAGGTGCCTGAGCTCACAGTGGATGACTTCCTCTCTGAGAGCCAATCAGGGGGCAGCTTCCTGACGCTCTATGCCTTCATCCTGCAGCGCCTCAACTCTGAAAACACAGCAGCCAATGAGAGGAGGACTCTGGCTTTAATTAACACATGGACCAATCAAGTGTTCCCCAGGTGTGACCCCCTCACTCTTTCATTTAGTTGCTTGTTATGGCTTTTAGTCCTTTGTAGCATGTCAGCATGTGTGCTTTTGTGTGTCCAGTGGTCCAGGGGATGAAGCCAAGCTGTTTCTGTGGTGGCACAAAGCGCTGAGTCTGTCAGCGGAGCAGCTGACGCTGCAGGCGGGACAGACTGAAGTGTCGGGAGTCGTCATGGGTCTGTTGAGGTTGCAAACCAGGCTGCTTCAGCTGGGAGAAGAAAGACTGAACTCTGGATTGTTAGGAGCCATCGGCCTGGGGAAGAGGTCTCCTGTTTCTAATAGGTAAGCTTGCATGCATTTTAGTAGCCAATGAAAACACTGAGAGAAAACAGAGTAAGATATGTGTTTGTCGTTGTTGATGACCCTCCTGTTAATTCATGTCCACTGCACATCTAGGTTCAGGGTGGTGGTGCGCAGTCTGGGAGCATTCCTGTCGATCCAGATGCCATCAGAGACCGAGCTTCGACTCCAACCCACCAGTGACTTGCAGCTCTCTGCGAAAGCACAGCAGGTATGCAACAAAAACTGCAATTACAATGTTTTTCATTCATTCCTGTCTGCAGTCATCTCCTAAAAAAAAAGAAAAACCTTTGTTGCTCGTGTTTTCTGTGGATGCAGATGTTGGGGGTGTTGGAGGCCATGCCCAGCAATAAGCAGTACGCCGAGTTAGAGGAATCGGTGAATAAAGCCGTCCAGTTCATCCGCTACCCAGGACACTGTCTCAGAGATGGACCGCGACTGCTGGCCCTGTTGGCCAACCTCCTATACCCTGACCTCAGATACCTACACATTATCCGTTAACCACGACTGAACCTGGCACTGCTGGAGATCCAAGTGGACGTTTGTCTTGTCTGCGACAAATACAGTGACAGTTGAACTCTGTTCTGTACAGAGAAAATCTTTCTGGAGCACAAAGTTTTCAAGTAGTGTCATTGAATGGCTGTTGCTTTTATATCAGCAAGAGCCACGTGTCTCATCAGCGAGGACTGCTCACCAGAGCTCGCTGTGCATTTTGTGAAAAATACTTTTTGACTGGTAATCTTCAATGCAGGGTCATAAAACCAGTCGCAGCCATAAGAAATGTTGTGCTAACTTCTACTCTTTACTCGCACTTTGCTTTCTTCTCTCATGTTTATGCCTTGTCGCTCTTTATGTAACTTTGCCTGTTGGTCTTCAACCCTTCTGTTCTATTCTTGATTCGAGAGGAAGTTGCACATATTTATTGAAACAGAATTCAATGCTGGGCTCTAGGTGCGAGTTTCACACCTGCATGTGGAATCTAACAGAAAAAGTTGAAGGGTCCATAGATTATTTGGAGAAAGTCGAAGGACATATCTAATAAGCCTTTACATTCAGTAGTACCTTCTTAAAATGGGGCGGAGGGATGAACCAGAAAAGCTGTCAGCTGTTGTTGCTAGCATCTAGCTACAATCTCTCAATCGTAGATGCTGTGCACATACAGATGAATACAATGACTGCCTGTAATCATGTTTAGTAACAGAACATTCGCCAGTATTGTTTTTGTCCCGCCTAAAGTGCTTTTCTTGTTTCTGCCAAAGAGATGCTATTTTAATTTGCTCAGCTACTTAAACCTTCTTGACCATAAACTGCAGTTGTTTCATCTGTTTCTGTTGGACACAAAGACGGCAGCCTGAATAAGCACATGCACTAGAAGCTCCACTAAGCACCACTTACAATGGCCCACACTACTTGGCCTCCTTATAAAGTAGTGTGTGCACTGGAATACAAAGTACTGATGCTGTTGGTATTACTTAAGAGACCTGGAGTGTCATGTTGTTGAAGCTAGTGTGACACTATGTTCAGCGAGTTTATATAACTGACCTTTCCCAGGAGTGACCTGGTTGTAAGCCTAAGTTACCATACGTTACCATTGATGTGCTTTGCGTTAAGTACAACCTTCACAGACAAGTTTTTTTAGAGTGAGAGTCCTTTTTATTTTGCTTTGCGTGGATCCTAAAACCAAGTCTGTTGGCTTCCACCGACAATCAAACGCATCATTTGCAGAATGACAAAGCTGTTACCACCACAGCGGTCAAAACCCTTCCGAGGCCAGAAACACCCGACGACAACAGTGACTTTAGTACCTACATACCTGAGCCCAGGATATTAGTACAGCGCCTCCCAATGTTTACACAGAGAGAATAACAGTTACATTTCTTGATATTTCCAACACCATATTTGGCTCTTACACCTTATATAAACAAATGTGTTGGTCATGTGAGGACAAAGGCAGATTGCAGTTCAGATATATCAGACCTCCAGACTGCACTGCACGTCCAACAGTCTTCTAATTAGAATTTGCCTCGTCAGTTCACCACTTCTGTTGCTCTGTGTCATCTCAATAATAATCACGCTGCGCTTCTGCAGCCTGAAGCTGGTCTTATTGCCTGTGTTATGTGGTGACTGTTCATGTCAAAAGCATTTCTTTTTTATGAGTCGGTGATCAGGAATGGGTCTGTAGGGCTGCTGGAGGAGGGAGCTACGGGGCTAGGCTGCCACAACGGAGACAAGACTAAGTTCAATAAAGGGACCTGAATGTCTCACAGCTGGTACTTACCGACTCATCTCAGTGATCGGGGACCGTCTGTAGTACATGTAGCCTCTGAGAGCAGGAAGACTGATCTGTGCTCCCTGGACAGGCCACGTGGAGGGACACATAATGAATCGAGCTGTAAAGAAACTGTGAGAGAGACAAAAAAGGTCCAGACGGCAATACAGGAAACATTGTGTAACCTCTACAACAAAACTGGCATTACAATCTGCATGCGTAACGCTGCAGATGGTCAAACCGAAATCAAAGCCTGCTTGTCTAAGCCTGTTAAGACAAGCACGTACTGTGTCTTAGTAATTCACTTGTCATCCACATCCTGTTCTTTCTGTGCGAAGGTACAGAACAGTTTGAATGAGGATTGTTCAGGAGGGGGTGTGTAAATTGAGCGGTGTACTTTTGTGTGCACATCATGCATCCACCGTCCTCGTTTAACACCACCAAACGTGTCTGGGAGAAAACCTCTCTTCAGGCAACGGTGGTCTCTATGGTTACAGGAAGGGTAGAAGTGAGAGAGGAGGTGGAAAGGACGGGGTGTTCTGAGGCTGAGAGAGGGAGAGAGAGGAGGTGGGAGATGCTTACAGGCGCTTATCGCTGCCTCCTCTTCACACTCCAAAACAGCCTCCAGTGTATTCTGTGAACCCCTCATCTGACGCCGTCTGATGGACCTTCTGTTCTCCTGTCTCTCAGCTCAGGTGGTGGAGAACACACACACACACACACGTCTACATACACAGTTGCTCAGAGGACACATTGCTGAGTATTCCTGGCAGACGCATCACTGTCTGGCAGATTCCTGTGTCACCATGGGAACCCTGCATCGGGTCAGGAATAGTTGTTCATCGACTGTCTGAGTGCACTCTCAGCAAGGAGAGCGGCGCGTGGTGGCTCGGCTCCCCTCGGTCATCATTGGTAATTAGGCTGCAGACATA
>NW_027466471.1:12042500-12242500 GCF_050575085.1 Anarhichas minor | reverse complement strand
GTGCCGTCAGAGCGCCTGGGGACAGGGCGAAAGCACCAGGACTCTCCGGTGGTCCACGAGCTGAAGGTCTCTCTGGAAGAGATCTTCCATGGCTGCACCAAGCGCATGAAGATCACCCGCCGCAGGCTGAACCCAGATGGTCGCAGCATGAGGACAGAGGACAAGATCCTTAACATTATCATCAAGAAGGGATGGAAGGAGGGGACCAAGATCACCTTCCCAAAGGAGGGGGACGAGACCCCTGAGAACATTCCTGCCGACATAGCCTTTGTGCTGAAAGACAAAGGGCACGTCCACTTCAAGAGAGACGGCTCCAATATCATTTTTAACTGCAAGATCAGCCTAAAAGAGGTGCGTCTGTCCCTTTTTATCGAACCCATCTCTCTACTCTCTTGCCATCCGCTCTTCCGTCTATCTTCAGTCCTCTCTCTTTGTCACGGTTCTGGATATAGATGAGCAGATAATGCTGCTGAGGTTGCGAGTTTGATTCCCAGTGGAGCAAACTAGGCAGAAATTGAATGTATTCACTGAGCTGCAAAGGCTTTGACGAATATTCAAAAATGGCACACCTTTTTCCACTCCTTTTCTTTGTAACGTTCTTGTCACTCAACCTGGGCAATCGGTGGATGAGGTGGAGAGGTGAGACTGTAATTCATATGATAGTAAAATGTCCTGGGTGGGTGGTCATACATAAAACATATTGAAGAGTGAGTATGTATGTATGTGTGTTGCTGGAGTGCAGGATCAGTGAACTGCAGAGTCTCTGTCGCTGCAGTGTGAGAGAAGCAGCGGGAATGTGGTGTCCTTGTGTGACCGGCATAGAGCCATCGTCCTCACTTGTTCTGCACTGCTCTATGAATATATATCCATAAACACACATGCACGCAGGCCCACATCAAGCTGCACACGGGAAGAATCATGCACGCACTCGCACACACACTCTTGCGTCTTCTAGCTTATTTGCAAACACACTCATTTAAAGATGGATTGTAGTGTGACAGTGGTGACTATCCAGGCTGCTATTACTGTGACTGGCAGGACATTTAATTAGTCGCTCCTACGAGGGCATCGGGTCCAGCACAGCTCTGAACGGTTTGTGAATTACACAAGCTTTAATGTTTCTAATAGCGTTGCCACTCACTGTCCTGCGCCGCTCCTCGTGGTCGGCCTAATGGCAGGTGTTCTCAAAGAGCTGGAGATGCCGGGGGACTTGTTTGTTCTCCACTCAAGACGATTTTAAACAGCTTTCCTCTAAAAGCAGCACCGACTCTACAGAAGTAATTCACCGGTAAACAAGGGTGGCTGCACACATCTATGAAGACAGCCTAGTTAATGAGAGCACATTGGAGTTTATTAAGTAGCAGATGTCACTTGATCAAACCTGCACAATGGTTAAGTTTACACTGCAGAACTCCCTCAGCTAAGTCCTCTGCTCCTATGGCAGCCAGATGAGAGACTTAAGTCTGGTAAGATGGGGGGGGGGGGGGGGGGGGGTCGAGAAAAGGAGCGATGGGGTGGGGGGGGTATCTGGGGAATATTAGGGAAGTGGGTCAGATGATACAGTATCCAAAGCAAATACGAGCTCATATTCCTCTGCTGTGCTTCCCTGAAGATGTGATGCTAAATGCTGCAGTGAAACACAGCACATGCTGCACACCAGACAACCTGCCACATATACTGTTGCAAACGTTATGCAATGCACCGGCAGATAGTAAACCTAGCCAACAAGCTCATTCTAAAGGACAAAAAAGACAAAGAGGAAGCAGATACGGTCATTTTGTCTCATTTCGACTGCTGTTTGGTTGCTCAGTCTTGTATACTGCCTGGATGAGCGGCTTCATTTCGTGCTGCCAAACTCGTTGACCAAGCTTTAAACTCCTGGGAGACTCTGCTAGAGGCAACTTCCAGCCCTGCAATGTCTTTAATGTGACAGCAGTCCGAAGCAGTTAGAGAGAAAAGCGGGGATTTGACACATTGATTTCCCTGAAAACCGACCTATATCTGGATCTTTAGTCTGGCTCTTTTTGGCATTAATATAATGATGCCTCTGCAGTGTGGTGGTGCTAGCTCAGCAGCAAAAACACACATAGGTGCTAACTGTAGCTGTTGGGCTCTAAAGGCAAATTGTTTTCTTTACAGCTCTACCTCTGATATGAATTCAGAAACACAAGTATACTATTTATCCAAGGTTTTAGAAGATGTTGAATCAGCGGGAGTAAAGCAACATGTGCATTTTTTAACAATCATGTGGTTCACTCCTGTTAGTTCATTTAAATACAGCAATAACAACCAGTATTCAGGTAGACTGAATTTACAGCCCACAGCCTTGTGAGGACACACTGGACTATAAATGACGCTTATAATTTGTCTATATAAAAAAAAAAGCTGATCATAACTGGAGTTAACGTCAGGATACGGCCCTCGGGAATGAATCTACAGATCATTCTCACAAATATAGCAAAACCACCGTGTATCTGTGTGCGTTTGTGTCTCTAGAGCGATGTTGTCTGAGCTGAGGCTTATGCAATCAGTGGGCCCTCAGATCAGCTGGCAGTGTGTGCCAAGCATCATGGCAACCTGTCTCTGTGTGTAAGACTCATGTTGGTGAATGGAGCCGTTCATAACAAGAGGATGAGCGCTAGTCTCCCTCACAGTCATCGGCTAAACCACCTCCCAATGTATGTCGCGAGGAAAAGGAGGCTGATGTCATGGCTGGAAAGCTGTCCTTGTCTGTCCTCTGAAGCAGCTGCTCTATTTTGACTGAACGTCGTCGCCACATGACCGTCCCGAGACAGAAAGGAAAAAAAAAACTAGACAATAAAAACATAATCCTTAAGGAGTCTTGATGCACGGTAATAATATGGACTGGGTGTTAGAGGTTAAGCATGTGCCAATGCAAGCAAAATCACCATCAAGTCATGCGGGGCTGGTTGCATCGAGATGATTGGTATCAAGTGTCGGTGTGTTTTTGGGAACTTGAACTTTTTGGTTCAACATCTGCCGATTTCAATGAAATGTCCCAATAACTTTTGGATAGATTGCCAAGGAATGTGTAACACACATTTATGTTCCCCTCGGGAGGAATTGTAATCATTTTTTTGACCCCCTGACTTTTCATTTATTAGTCCAACACTTTGGTTTATCACCAAATACATGAAAAAAATAAAGACATTTTCATCAGCCTCAGCTCTACCTAGTGTATCAAATCAAATCAAAAATCAATCACTGCTAATTGGCAAGTGTTAGCATGTTGAAATGCTAAACTCTGGTTAACATCAGCCAGACTCAAGTTGTGTCACAACCACATGGTCAGTGTCCCAAACCCTTGGTTGCCCCACTATCATTCTTTAAAAAACAACTTATAAGTTCCTCTTTATGTCTTCTTTTTCTTCCGGGTAATTGTAGTCTCCAAGTTATCGTTCTATTTTTAGATCCTCCACAATGGCTCTCCGTCTTCCTTTCTCCACACCTTTATGGTATTTATTCACTGTCCCTAAATTGTTCTGTAACAGTTGCTTGGAAATACATTATATAAGAAAAGTATTTTATTCATCAGGGTGTTTCATTCACAGAGTTGTGGATTTAAATATGTATTCTATTCAGCGCAAATCTGGCGAGTGATGCTCACTGGAAAGCCTGTGAAGTTGAGATAACCTCAGGTCTCCGTGTTTAGTTTAGCGCTCTATGCTCTGACTGGTTATCATCAGTCCTTGTGATTAGAAGGTGAGGCTTAGAGTGTGCGTGTGTGTGTGTGTGTGTGTGTGTGTGTGTGTGTGTGTGTGTGTGTGTGTGTGTGTGTGTGTGTGTGTGTGTGTGTGTGTGTGTTCTCTCTCCACTCGTCCTGCCAGCCCATTTGACAAGCCCTCCAACTATTTACAGGCTCAGCCGATTCCTCCCTCACTTCATTAGTCCCGGTCATGAGACTGTTGCTAAAATTAGTCCCCAGTGTAATGTGTAGCCCCTCCAACACCGACATGCTTACACACACACACACACACACACACACAAAACTGTTCCACTGCCAAGTCATGTTTTTTGTTCCAAATGCTGTTATGTAGACCCACAGTGCTGCAGTTCATTCTAAAACGATATGCCTACTTTCTCTCACTCACTCATTCATTCATTCATTCATTCATTCATTCACTCACTCACTCACACACAGACACAATGAGCACACGCAGAAAACATGAAGTTTGACTTGTTAGGTTGACCTACTGAGAAAAGACAAACTAAAGTTTTTAGTTCATGGAAACATGAAGTCATCGAGATATTCATGGCTTTGGCACTTCATTGCTACTAAAGATGTTAACCCTCTCAATCTCCTCTCCTGCAGGCGTTGTGTGGCTGCACAGTTAGCATTCCCACGCTGGAAAACCGCATCATCTCGCTCCCCTGTCACGACATCATCAAGCCAGGGACGGTGAAGCGATTCAGAGGGGAAGGCCTGCCTTTCCCCAAGAACCCATCACAGCGCGGCGACCTCATTGTGGAGTTTTCTGTTCGTTTTCCCGACAGGATTCCCCCTCAGTCCAGAGAGATTATCCGACAACACCTCCCCCAGTCATAGGAAGACTCACCTTCAACCCCTCCACCAACAACCACTCCAGACTAAATGGCCCAAACCCAGAAAACCAGCCCTTGATACTTCAATTTTGACCCTCATTGTAGTTTTCCCTTCCCAACTTGCAGTCCCCATGTCTTGAGTTAGTCGTGAGTTAATGCACGCAGCACTGAGCAGACGCTGTTGTTTGTAGGAACTTCACAGTGGGAGGATGAAGGAAGAATGCCTAGACGAATGGCAGTTTCAAGATGTGATTATTTGTGTTTGTTTTGGCACAAGCACACACAGACACACAGACACACACACACACACACACACACACTGCAGTGGAGCGGTGCTGAGGATGGGCTCCCCACAATAATGGCTTTTACCAGTCTTTTCTTAACTCTGTTTTTTACGGATTTATCAGTGATTTTATATGCTGTCCAACTCTTTGATCCTCGTCTTTTTATGATAGGATGAAGTGTGAGATATTTTTTTTAAAAGAAACATTTTTTCCAGGATTTTCTGTTACAGAGGAAGTCTCAAATGGGCTACTTGTTACTTTACTTTTATCGTGAGTCTACCAGCAGCTTCAGTGTGTTCGGTGCAAACCCCGGTTTTAACACAACTCCCCCCACCACCTGCTTTTCTCATGTTTTCAGTGTGATAAAGCATCCGGCTTGAAGTGTGTAGGCCATTTAGTAAGACCTATCTCCGCTAAAATCAATTGTATTCTGATGCGATCAACTCCACAGCGCACTTAGAGTCCCACGTATGTTAACGCATCTCAGCTGCATTTGAAAATCTAGGAATGACAATCACGTACAATAACAGCGGTGTAAGCTTGGACAATAATCTGCACATGATATGGGTGCTTTCCCTTCTGACCTGAATAGCCTGGCTCGCTATCTGAGGGACATTTAGGTGCCTTAGCCTGGTGAGATACCACATACTATGTGAACACACACACACGCACACACAAGTCACACTGTAACAACACGACCAGCCAAGTGCACAACAGATGATGCCCTATGCCGTGTTAGACATTTGGAGTTGGTGATCTTGGAATAACAGTAAGTAAGCAATGTAATGTCAATGACCATTGTGAACTGTATGTGAGCAAGGACATTTTTAGGGAGAGATTTGATACCAAACGAGTACTGACAAATAGTGGAGATTTCTCTGGGAAACCCATCTTTGTTGTGTATATTCTGCTCTCTCTTGTGCCATTTGAAGGCCATGTCTCGGTGCTACTGTGAGCAGTGCTAAAGATAGACCCCCCCCCCCCCCCCCCCCCTTGGTGTCTACTTTTCGGTTTTATGGTTTTAGTTTGTGATTTGATAACTGCTTCTCAACATGTGTACATTCGCCATCTGTTTTTTCAAGTAGAAAACACTGTTTAGGAAACAGGTTTTGTAATATTGCTGCAGCAATTCTCTGTCTCAGCTGCAGGGGGCTCTTCAGCTCTTCCTACTGTAGTTTATAGCTATGATAAGGTGTATGTGTGAGTATGGTTTATGCAGACAGCACTAGTAGGTCGTATACATCACGTGTATGGGAAAATGTTTGAATGCAACTTGTTGATAAATGCACTTTTACGTCTAGAAAGATACTGACTGAACTATGAGATGACGGGGGAGACTTGAATGGCTTGTCTGAGTGTGTGAGCCTCCTGCCTCTCGGAGCCTGCGGGGACGCTGGATTGTGGCTGCAAGCAGAAAGCACAAGTGCTGCTGCGGAGAGACTGTCACTGCTTATGTGCATTTGACAATATTTATGATCTTTTCAAAATGGCAACAAATAAACCAAATGTGTGAACCTAACGGTTGTGTTATTTGAGTTTCTCTTTAGGTACGGCTTTGGTTTGTTGTGCACCTCAAATACTCCACTTAATAAATATGTTTAAATAATATACAGCTATAGATACTTTCCAGATTTAACATTTTACATGAGAAATGTGATGTGCTTCGAAAATACTAGCTTAGCATAATTTAGCAGCTCCACCAAGGAGAGACTTTCCATTTAGACTTCTAACATGGTATCTAATGCAGGCTCAACCTAGACCAGCTACAACAGTAAAATACTGCTTACACATGGATGCATCCGTATTACATCTTATAACGTCACATTTAATACTATATCAGTCACAGGGGCCATTTTTCTGTAGAAACTACTTTTGATGTTTTAAGTACATTTAGCTGCAGGATTTGTTACGTGTAAGGGAATATTTTTTACATCGTTGTATTGGCACTGTTACTTACTCCACTACTGCTCATTCTCTGTTGGAATAGAAAAGAGTGGATGAGATGTTGAGGAATGAAGATGATGATAAACCTGGATCATGCATACAGGGATATGAATAACAAGGTTTCTCAACATTACATCCTGAAAAACATCAGTAAGACTCACAACTGAAATGATGTGCATGCAAATGTAACCCACCTGTGAGGTAAGTGCCCACTGGACCAGCATCTAGATTCGTAAGGAGAGGTCATGAACAATAATAGGACACCACAATGAGTAAACAGAACACAGAGTTAAGTTTAGAGCAAGATGGTTGTAATAACATACATTTAGTAGAACAACTTTAGTACTGCCGGCATTCAACCTTTTTCTGTTTGAAATGTCTTTTAAACTGGGTGCACCCTAAATAAAATAAAATGCTTCTCCTCCCAAAGGAAAAAAAGAATGTTCTGTTCAATTGTTCTCTGCGGCCTCTCCACTCAGTCCTACCACACTGATAGCAGGGCAGGTGAAGCATTTCAAGGGTCCTTAAATCCAGTTGTTCACATGGGTGGCTCGCCATCCCCCTCGTCAGGGAGAAAATCCAATCCAATCCAGTGAGGAGTCCAAAATCCAATCCAGGATTCAGGGATATCCAAAAAACCTAGCCGAGAAAAGAAACAAATAAAACGAGGGTCCAGTGTTCTCAGGGTCTTTCAATGTCTGACTGAACTATGACTTATTCAATTACTTTTAACATAAAACACAAGTAACGTGTAGTATGTCATTTCAGTGTCTCTGACGTTCTTTCTCCGTGCTTCGCTTGCCGTCAGGTCAGACTGCGTGCGTCTCTCTAGTCTGAGAGACGCACCTATGGCACCTATGCCATAGGTGCCATAGGTACCATAGGCGCCTATGGCAATCACTTATTCAGTCTTGAACCAATAACTTTGGCTGTTGTGAAAGTTTCTTCCAATATAACCCTTACAATGCAAAATTAGACCTCTGAGCTAAAACCAAATAATAAATTAAATACCGAATAAAATAAAGGGGGATAAAATAAAAGATGTGGTCATTTTCCAATTAGCATAATGATCAGTGAATGGAGATAATCCTAAATATTATAGTAACTATTTTCCAATGGGTTACACAAACAAACTAACTGATCTGATATCAGGTCTTTATCTTGAGAAACCGGCCAGATCAAACATTGGCAATATACGTTGGACTTTGTGCTATTTCGAGGATACCGTTTGGACATGTTCCAACAGTTTGAGGTATAGAACAACAGAAGGCAGACTTTGACCTGAGCCTGTTGAAGTGCAGATGGACAGCTACCTTCAGCGGATCACTGCTCCATCTACCAGAGTACCAGGTAAGAACTCAAGTCTGGACTGAAAAATAAAGAGACTTTAATTCACTCTGTTTAATCTCCGTACTGCGTTAGATAATTAATAAATGACACGTTCTGTTCTGTCGCTGGGTCAGGATGCAGTCAGGGCAGGTGATCTGTGTTAAGAGACTCTGATCATGTGAAACAACATGCAGTGGTTGATGATTACTGTGTGTGCATGTGTGTGTACATCACATGGTAAGCATGTAGCAGACAATTAGTGAAGCGTGGAAAGGTTCAGATTTGTGCTGCAGTGGCACCACGCTGTGACTAATGCCATATCCCTGTATCAGCTATTTCTGGCAATAACGCTGTGTTCACAGAGGGTTTATGTTTCCACTGAAACATAGGAAGTGACAAAACAAATGACAGAAAGCAGGGCACCGAGCGGTATGTTTTGCTGCTTTGTGGGCTGAATTTGATGGCTCCTGCTGGGTGAAAGGCTATAGAGTGTATGTGCACACACAACCCCCACTAATGCAGGAGTTAATGAGTTGAGATGTGAGTGATAATCATTGACACAGTTAGTCACACAATGACTGGGCCAATTTCATAGGAGTCTACATGTGAACACCTCTCACCACTTCTCTGTCTTTCCTCCATCAGGTCCTCAGGGTTGAAACATGAGCGCCTTTGTGACTCTCTCATCAGGGCAGAAGATGCCCATGGTCGGACTCGGCACATGGAAGAGCGCTCCAGGACAGGTACAACGAGCAAAACCCGTACACGGGCTTTGTTTTTCTGGAAGTTGTTATTTTAGAAGATAAATAGTGTTTGGATTGTGTCCGTGTGTTCTCAGGTGAAGCAGGCAGTGCTGGAAGCTTTGGACTGCGGGTACAAACACATTGACTGTGCTGCTGCATACAGCAACGAACAGGAGGTGGGAGAGGCTCTGGCTATCAGGGTCGGCCCTGGGAAGGTGAGACACTCTCGTTCAGCCTGAATCAGAAATTCATTCTTGACCTTGGAAACAGCAGTTGACAAAACTAATCTCAAGATCCACTTGCTTGCTCTGGTGCTATCAACCACGGCACACAGTTTGAATTAATAGAAAGCGCCAACAGAGTCAACATCGTTGCAGATATTCTGTTTCTGGTATAATTGACTGAATGTTAATATCAGAGCAAGTGTTGCTGAAATATTTACACGATACTCCTGCAATGCTCAGTCTCTGATTCAAGCGTATATCTGAAACTACCTTTAACTATCAGGTATGTCTCTGTTTTGAAACGTGAATGTTTTGTATACCCATCATCCTCTTCCCTCCAGGCTCTGCGTCGAGAGGAGGTGTTCATAACATCCAAACTGTGGAACACCAAACATGACCCGGAGGATGTTGAGGAAGCGTGCAGGACCACTCTGGCCCACCTGGGTCTGTCCTACTTGGACCTGTACCTCATGCACTGGCCCATGGCATTTCAGTGAGCAGCTGCACACAATTCACTGATTTTGTGTCCACATGGATAAACGTTGTGTGGATCAAAGGGAAATGACATTTACGCCATTACTCTTTGTGTATGTCGGATGCCTTAGGCGTGGGAAGGAGCTGATGCCTCGACGAGAAGATGGTAGTATTTGTTACTCTGACACACACTACAGAGACACTTGGGCAGCCTTGGAGAGCCTAGTGGACAAAGGTCTGGTCAAAGCTATAGGACTGTCCAACTTCAACGCCAGGCAGACTGATGACATCATCAACATGGCCAGACACAAACCTGTGGTGAACCAGGTACGATGTGGCTTTCTTCATAGGCCACCATGAATACATTTGATAAGGTGTTATTGACAATAGAGAAAGTGTAATTAAGAAAAAGTGTTAACTGTCTCATTGTGCCGCAGGTGGAATGCCATCCTTATTTGTCTCAAGCAGATCTCCTGTCTCACTGTCGGTCAGTGTAACTGCAGTTAAACACATTATCAAATATCGTCCTGTTGTGTTATTAAGCGTGCATACACCTCTGCCACAGGTCAGTCGCAGTTTGTGTGACAGCCTACAGTCCTCTGGGCAGCGGGGACAGACCCTGGGCCTCTCCTGATGAACCAAGTGTGCTGCAGGATCCTGGACTGGCTGCTGTCGCAAAGAGATATCAGAAAACACCTGCCCAGCTCATTCTCAGGTAAGACTCAAAGACTCAACTTCAAAGCAACTTGTAAACTGAGATGTACAATCAGATCACACCCTGACCTCTTCGGCATCCTTCTGTTAGGTGGAATGTTCAGAGGGGGGTTGTGTGCATCCCTAAAAGTGTGACGCCCTCCAGGATCCAGCAGAACTTGCAGGTGTTTGACTTTTCTCTGTCAGAAGACGACATGAAGCTCATTGAAACCTTCAACCGCAACAAGCGCTTCATTGTTCCAACTGTCGAGGTGAGTCCCTGATCTTATGACACCTCACAACATTTTTACCAGGACGTCCCAGGCAGAGCCCTTATGTACGTACCACAGCAGTCCCAGTCCAAAATTAACTCAAATGACACGGCATGGCTGACAGATCGGCCCGATTTAGATCTACATGAGTCTCTGATTAACACAGTGGATACTCTTTCTTAGAAAGCTGCATAGGATTCTGGGTCTAGTCCAGACTGTTTATGTTGTAAACAAATCCTCATTTATAGCTACAAAGTGAGAACAACTAACTCTGTCTTTTCTTTTTACAGAGGGACGGCAAGAGTGTGTGGAGAGATGCAGAGCACCCACATTTTCCCTTTAATGATCCATACTGAGCCTACAATCAAGGAACGCAGTGTTTTTCTGAAGAAAACAAATATCTAAACTGAATTAAAATATGCTCAAAATGCAGTTTCCTTTTTTGTGTTGGATTGAATATATAATATTAGAGACTACATTTGTAGAAGAGCTTAAAATAAGTTTTCAGTCACTTGTCTACTGAAAAAATGACTTTTCAGACACCATAATGCTATATAGTCAGCAACAGAACTGCCGCTCTGCCCAAATAGCTTTGATCACCTGCCTGTTTCACAGTGAAGGGCAAAGCATCAGTGAACCACTGCAGAGGCACTGCTGTCAGAGGTTAAACGTTTCACTTCTGATTAATGAATGTAAATCATGACCTTCTCATCGTAGTATTACGTGTATAACTATTGTGAGAACACCTATTACATAAATATCTTTGAATCAGACAGACTGCACATGAACTCTCTATCAAAAAGAAGTTTCAAACAGACACTGATGACACTTCCATTTTGTGAGATTTTATTTTCAACAACATAACCTTGACAAATTTGTAATACATTATATGCTACCGTTTATTTAAAAAAAAAAAAAAGAGGAAGTCATAAGCAATATGTTTTTTTCTTTTCTTTCTTATAGTCTAGCATAGAATCCCATCACTAAAGCCATTCATGTTGGTTGTGATATATTGAGAATGAGGCCACTCAAAACATCCCCCCCACCCCCCTCCCTAATCTGCATCAGTCACTCACCTTCCATTTCCAACATCCTCCCCTTATCCCCACCCACATCAAAGCCAGGGCAAAACAAGCGGCTACATGCTTTCTCCAAGGGAAGTCATACAAAAAAAAGGAACACATGAAAGAAGCACAAAGTCCTAAAAATGTGGAATCTGGTGAGAATTTGTACAGGTGTGATCCCGGTACTGACCACAGTGGGGCAGTGTACATTTATCCGTAAAGGTCATCGTCGTTGTCTTCATTGAACACCGGACCGCTGCCGGTTCCTCCTGAGCCGTGGGTCGGACCGCTGCCGCCTGGAGCAGTGGAGGGAAACCTAGAGGAGAAAGAAGAGTCCATTACTCCGTGATATGGAAACTAGTGTTTCTGGCAATAACTACCTTTTGTAGTCAGTGAGTCTAAGAAAATGCCATGACTAGTAGGATGAAGCCATTTACAAACATGCAGATCATTTCTAATGCAACAAGAGACAGAAGACTTAAATACACAGCTGCCGACAACAACAGTCACGATAGTACAAGATGTGAGGAAACGTACCTGAAGCTGCCAAAGCCTCGGCTCTGCTGCAGTGTCTGAGCAAACATCTCATATTTGCGGATGTCGTTGTCGCTGACGGAGCGACGAGCAAATCGCATTGCCTCCTCAAAGTGGTCTTTCCTGATCTCTGGCACAGGATCCTCCTCTTCCACCTCCTTTGGAAATAAAAATATATACGAGAGTGTTATTAGATTGCATCAGAGTGCAGATGCTACTCCAGGCGACAGAACAAGCCCACTGACCATAGCGGACGGGTTGGTCTGCCTCTCCCTCTCTCTGCGGATCTCGTTCTCGATGCACTCTCTGATGGCCAGCTTACACGCCCGCTGGCAGATCTCCGTAAGATCTGCTCCAGAGAAGCCATTGGTCATCTTGGCCAAGAAGTCCAAGTCCACATCCTACCAAAAACAGAGCAGAAGTTTAGAAATATACCATACATATTTGGATTATCTTCAGACTCAATTCCGATGAAGTTTATTAAATCTGAATATTTTTCTCTTCATTAACAAACCTGATATTTATTTTAACATAAACAGGGAGGATTCTAAAAAACACTTTATCTAAGAAGCAACATGATAGGCCAGAGATAAAAATCTAAATTCCAATGACAGAAAGAAGCACACAAGAAACTGCAACTATAAGTGGCAGTGCCGTCACCTTGCTGATGGGGCTCTTGCGGAGGTTGGCCTTCAGGATGCTCATCCTGCTCTTCTCGTCGGGCAGGGGAATGTAGATCAGCTGATCCAGACGGCCGGGTCTCAGGATGGCCGGGTCGATGATGTCTGGTCTGTTCGTGGCGCCGATGATGAAGACATTCTTCTTGCTGGACATTCCGTCCATCTCGGTCAGGATCTGGTTGATGACGCGGTCGGCTGCTCCGCCACCGTCGCCCACGTTGCCACCGCGGGCCTTGGCTATGGAGTCAAGCTCATCAAAGAAGAGCACGCATGGGGCTGCTTGACGAGCCTGGAAACATCAGACGGTTTTCATTTTAGACGTGAATTGTGTGGATTGAAATTAGCTGCAAACATTAAATGGATGTGGTTGTTCTATGACAGACACCCCAGCAACATGCTCACCTTGTCAAAGATCTCTCTGACGTTGGCCTCAGACTCTCCAAACCACATGGTGAGCAGCTCCGGTCCTTTGATGGAGATGAAATTGGCCTGGCACTCGTTGGCAATGGCTTTGGCCAGCAGAGTCTTACCACAACCAGGGGGACCGTAGAACAGCACACCCTTGGATGGGGTCATGCCAAACTTGAGGAACTTGTCTGGGTGCTCCACTGGGTACTGAATTTAAGGAGAGGAAGAAGAACACAGTAAGAGAAAACATTCTAATTTTACGGTTTGTGACGCATCCATCTTACTTCTGGAAGAGGTTCATACCTGCACCAACTCCTGCAGCTCCCTCTTGACATCATCCAGACCGCCGATGTCCTCCCAGGTGATGTTGGGAACCTCAACAACCGTCTCCCTCAGAGCAGATGGATTGCTCTGGCTCAGGGCCCACTGGAAGACAGCGTGGAGCATGATTGTAAGGGCTCAGAAGGCCAATTGAAAACGCATTACTTGCACCACACACACACCAGGACCGTATCACAGCTCTTACCTTGAAGTCATCCATAGTGACAGCAAGAGAGTTCATGACTTCAGCATCAATGGTCTCATCCTCAAGGTCAATCAGGTCCATCTTCTTCCTGATGGCCTGCAGGGCTGCCTCAGAGCAGAGAGCAGCCAGATCTGCTCCCACGTGTCCGTGGGTCTCATTGGCCACCTACATACAAGATGCAGAGCACAGCGTTACATTCATGTCCAGTATCCTATAAGACACACCTTCATTAAGTACAACCATGAACACTGCTACGGCCATTCAAAATGAAATACATTCCGTGAGAACTAGATATAAAGCACATGACGTGACACATGAAGCAGTGTGTGGTGTTGCGTCACCTCACTAGAGGAAAACAATAATATGACCAGACCTGTTCCAAGTCAACATCATCAGACAGTTTCATGTTCTTGGTGTGAATCTGGAGTATTTCCAATCTGCCGGTGGCGTCGGGGATGCCAATGTCCACTTCCCTATCAAAGCGGCCTGGAGGTTCAAACACACGCTTATTAGTTCAGACAGAGCAATAAGGCAGTCGGCTGGAATTATTATTACTCATCGTCTCCTCTCTAATGACGTGGCAGCAGAAGTAACATCTCAAGTTGTACACAAGTTGTAAAAGCAAACAAATTAAAAGTAAATCTATTCAAAGTGTCAGTATTTGAATGGGCAAGATTCAATCCTAACTGTTTGCCGAGGCTGTCAGAGACGGCCCATTACGCGCCTTTAAAACTGTGAGAAACTGACCCACTATTGAACTGCAGAGCCAACAAAATAAACAGCAGTCAGCAGTTTTAATCAGTGATATGGAGACATGCTGGAGTGAACCAGGCACACAGAGCAGCTCCGAGTGGTGTAAAATAAAATACTAAGAAAGAACTTTGGGTCTATTGTAGAGACATTTCTCAGGTGCACAACTCTACTTAAGTGAAGCAGTTTGTTAAAAATTACATTAGAAATTAGCTGGAGATGAAAAGAGGATTCTGCTACATTGATCACACCGTTACTGTGAATATAATTTTATACATAGACACACACAATATAGCTCTTTAGACAAAATATTATAGGCAACCAGGCTATAACTCTATGCAAAGCTATTCTGCTATTTTAACATATTTACACTGCTTTATTGATCTTACATACAGATCTGCTGTTGGCCATCCAGGCACTTTGAAATAGTGGCAAAAAACAAACAAACCTACTGATAGTGTTCAATCCAATATTTAAAAGGACTGATATCTGTTGAAAACGCATGATGAGACATCCCTGATAATGAGGTTAACATAACACCACAGATGAGGGAATGACAGAACTACTTATTCTCCCTCACTATGCACAGACCTGCATCGGATGCTTCTTCTATTACTCAACGTATGCAGTAACTGAACACATGCTTAAAACAAATAATTTACCAAATCTCCTGAGAGCCGGGTCAATGCTGTTGGGTCTGTTGGTGGCAGCCATGACGATCACATGAGCTCTTTGTTTCAGTCCGTCCATCAGAGTCAGCAGCTGGGAAACAATGCGCCTCTCCACTTCTCCGTGAGTCTAAAAAAAACAACAACACAGTGTTGCTAGACAATTCACATTTTAAAACCTTATCTAGACATTAGTGTCTTAACAAGTGATCAGGATGAGCGTGACATCACAAAGACCCAAACAACTAGATTTCTAGGATTACTGCTCAAAGTGAAATACCAAAACACGAAAATAAATAATAAAACATAAAAAGACTTTTGGTTCCATGGTCTGGAGAATGATAGCCATCTTCATTTATTAAAAAAAAAAAAAAAAAAAACTCTTAAATCATGAAGACACAGTACTGTTATTCAGATATCCATTTAGTGTTCTTTGTTCCCGCTCACCTTCTCTCTCTTCGGAGCGATTGCATCAAGCTCATCAATAAAGATGATGGCCGGAGCATTCTTCTCTGCTTCCTCGAAGGCCTTTCTCAGGTTACTCTCGCTCTCTCCGGCCAGCTTACTCATGATCTCAGGACCTAAAGCAGAAAGACAAACATTTTCATTTCAGAGGAAACCGTGACCTCACATACCATCTTAAAATAATATGTACAGTATGAATCCCAAGATAAAAACACCACAAACTAAACACTCCAGTAATAAATGAACACACTTTAGCTAGTCCAAGACACATGCATACAGTGCATGCATGGAAAACTGAGTATTGACTATACAGTATAATTTTCCTAACTGAACTTGTATTTTAGGAGACGACACTCCTTGCAGCTAGCTGATAAGAGGTCTTCTTTTGTAAAGCTCAGCTGTTTTCAGATTGTTCTGAGGAGACGGGAGTAATGATTTAAAATAATGCAAAATTTGAGTGTTGTTGCTTATAGTATAGCCAAGCAACCACTGATAAACACTTTTTTGCTTTGTTGGGATAAGTATTTATCAGAATCTAAACCAACAGCAACTACAAAGGAGTCTGTCAGAGACAAACCCAGTATTATCATGAAAGGGCCCGGACTAGGAATAAGTCTCTATGGCGATAAATAGGCAAGTGTTCTGACCATTAATCAGGAAGAAGAAAGCTCCGGTTTCATTGGCTACGGCTCTGGCAATCAAAGTCTTTCCGGTTCCAGGGGGTCCATATAGAAGGATTCCACGTGGGGGCTGAAAAGAGAGGAGAAAAATAAATACCGTAATGACAACACCACTACACAAACGAGTAAGTCGTACAAAACCAAACGCAGCAAACAACATACATGTTGTGTGGTAGTGTGTTGACTTCTTGTGATTTAACACTTTGTGTGTGTGTGTGTGTGTGTGTGTGCATACACACATTATCTCAGACATACTGTACTAAACATGGTGCAACAGCAGCATTAGTGTAGAAGACTCCTAAAGTGACTCAATAACGTCAGTTACACAGCATTATATGGCTAAAGCTAGTCAATATTTGCCAGTTATTCCTGTTTAAGTATGATTGTAGTACATTGTGTGTATACAAAAGAAATTAAGGATAGGGGCATATTTTAGATTTTTATGTTTTAGGTTACACAGGCTCACTTTAAATGTTACAATTTGCTTGTTGCCTTACCTTGACTCCTATGGCCTTAAAAAGCGCAGGGTGTCTAAGAGGCAGCTCCACCATCTCTTTGATCTGAGCTAACTGCTTCCTCACCCCTCCGATGTCATCATAGCCCACCTCGTTCAGGGACTCTTCCTCATCCTGCGTGTTCAAACACAAGATGTTCAAATTTCAATGCCATTCATTTTTGGTAAACTTCAACCCATGCGTGTACATGATACCCACCTCTCTCCTGATTGGCTCTCCCTCACAGTGGATGACTGTATCAGGAGCAACGATGCAGTAGGGAGAGGGGTCGGTCTCTACCACCTTGAACTCCACAGCACGCATGCCTCCTCTGACCAAGAAAATATCACCTTCACAGGGGAAAAGAAAACTGTTAGTTTTCCCACTCTTGAGAGAGGTACATGTGATGCATTGAAACATTTGATCAGCCAGGGAAAATTTAATATTTGTTCCGACAATGACATTTTTTACTCACCTTTGCGGATTGGCCTGTAAGCCTCCAGGAAGTATGGCTTCAGGTAGACCTCAAACAAGTTGCCAGTAATTCCTTCTACGGTGTCATCTATTGGGAGGACATGGATCCTCTTTCCATACTTCACATCAGGACATGGCTGAATGCTGAATGAGATACAAGGCTTTAGACCACTTCGCTTTTCTAAAAGGGTTGTGGAAAGAATTGAATACAAGTGTATGATTTGCCCCACCTGATGACATCACCCAGTCGGACCCTCAGATTGTTGCGGACCACCCTGTTCATGCGAACCTTCTCATCGGAACAGGTGTCATCGGACAGCACGATGCACACAGTCTCCCGCCTCTTCTTTCCCTTCATCAGCACTGTGTCGCCACGGAAGAGCTGCAGCTCATCCATCTTGGTCTTAAAGAGGCATTAAACAATGTTTTTTTTATGTGCATCTCAATGTTATTACATTTAAAATATCAAGATGACAGATAGGAACTCGATTTATCACAACAAGTCATAGGGTTTAGAATTTGTAGATATATTAGCCATTCATGAAGTTCTGAATGTCTACCTGAGAGAGAGAGACCACACTGTTGTCTTCATTGATGGATTCATCAACAATCAGTCTGTTGGGTCTGGTCTTTTGTTTCAGAATTGCAGTGGCTAGATCATCATTTTTGGATCTATATAGAAAAACAGATTTAAAAAAAGTTTTAGGTCAAACAAAATAACTATTATTATGCAACTTCAAGTTCTCATGCAGGTCCTACAATAACCTAACTCAAGTTAGTAAGCAATTGCGTAATAGAAAATGTGGACAGAAAACTATTAACATCACGATACCACAGCAAATAAATGATAGGTTTCATAACTTCATTAAAAATGCCTATGGTAAACCAGGCACCTGAGGTGCTCTGGGCTAGTTTTCTGGTACATCTGTGGGGAATTGGAAACCCATTCTGGTTTAACTTCCCATGCAGGACAGCTTTCTGTGCTGAGGGATCAATGTCTGAACTCTTAAACCATATGAGTTCTAAATGTATCATTACTGGTATCATGTTGAACCCAATATCAAACAGTGTCTGAGGAGAGATCATGTACACTTGGCATGAGTACAGTTTGTGTATTAAATTGGTAGTTGTGATTTGGCTATAAGAGCACACCTAGGAGTAAGAACTGCATTAAATTATAAACGACATGAGGTATTAGTCAATTCTAGAAACTCAATATTCTAGTGTGTATATGTCCCAACATTATTATGAATAACAGTAACTAAGAATAAGTAATTATGTATTGCAGTTATCGTACGTGTCACCAGATCGTTCACACAACTCGCCAATAACCATGAATAATTGTTACCTACGAATAATACGTACAGTCGTGAGGTACATTAAAAATAAAGTCAAAACATAACGGGTAGTCGACGTTAAGTTTGAAATGGCCAAATGTTTCCAGAAGATTCTAGGGCCGGTTTTGTAGTTTATCTTTCATGTTGTTAGCGTGCTAATGCTAGCCTCAAAGCTAACTGACTGGCGAGCAAGCGAGCCCAGATGACACAGCAAAAGAATTGGAAAAAAAACTTTATTAGCCAACGTTAGCTCGGTCCCGTTACAGACAGACTAGCGTCACAAATCAATCGTGACTTAAGATACAATAGCGCCAGAGTCACATGAGCTACGTGGATGATGAAATGTTTTATTTCACGACCGTTAAGCTAACGTCAAAATAGAGGCCAAGTAAATATCATTTAGAATGAAAAGCCGAACCCTGTTAGCCTGCTAGCTCTGGTGTAGAGTGGCTACAGACAGCGCACCATGATCTGGATGACTGGCGTTAATGTTCTTTCGTGTAACCGTTGGCCTATTACTAACATGTATTATATTTACTCATTCGATTTCTATCGTTATTTGTTCCATTTACAATTTGAAACCAGCTCTGAAGACGGGCTATTAGCCGGCGGATAGGCCAACTTGTCGGTGTGATGGCTTTGGCCTTGACAGTGTTGCTAAGCTAACGTTAGCATTCAAACACGACAGCGATGACTGCGCTTTGTCAAGTCGCTGTCCCACAGCTGGCTAATTTAATACCATTAGCTGACCAACAACAACCGTGTGGATGGTAACTGTCAACAGTTCGTCGGGATAACGAACAACTGTCACTGGATTTGCATTGTTAGGTTATACAACCCACGGATAGAAGTGCGGAGGCTGGAGTAACTGACCCCATTAGCTCTCCTGCTAGCAAACCAGGTAACCTAACGTATTAGCAATCGAGCTAACTTTTATAAACTAACGTATTCCGTTCTGCCGTTAACCATTTAGAAGGCATTTACTGGTGGCCATTGTTCAGAAATCCGCATTTTAATAGGAAGGAAATATGTTTTTACTTACTCCCCTCCCGAAGCCATGGTCGTCCACCTGGATTACTAGTAATAAATAAAGAAATTCTAGCTAAACGTTTAAGAGGCTTAGCCGGTTGACGTTACTGAACGTTCCCTGTGATTTCACACGAAAGAGCAGCAGTTTCCGTGCCCTTCTTTACAATTATACCATGAGCTGGACGCATCCGGCCTTCTGATTGGCTGAAGGTTGGCCATCAGTTTCGGCAACCAATGAAAGAATCTCGAGTCTCACGTCATCGAGAATATTTTGGCAATTTGGCCAGTTATAAAGTAGTGGGCGGTTCGTATTTTCAACAACGTCTCTCTTATTGGTAATTTAAGCCTGTCACCAAACTTATGTCATCCAATACATTTGCACCGCGGTGTTGTTAAAGCGTCGTATAAACATGAAATTAGTCGTTTACTCTTGATCGTAACAGTACATGTGTGTAAAAACAGTGCACATTAATTGGTGCGTTATATTAGTCGGAGCATTCCATACAATCGACACATCGATATAAATCGGCATTTTTGAGCAGTATCACAGTTTATGGTATGTATCTTCTGAGGTACAAAGTATTGTGCATTATCTTGAAAAACATAATCATTTATTGACGTTAAAGTCTTGATTACTCTTGCCTGGCCAAAATACACATTTTATCTCCTACAAGCCAGACCCTCAGTGACCAAAATACAATTTGTCAAGTAATCTTCATTTCATGCATAAACCACCAGCAAGATTTACCACCCACACTGTGTGCTCAGTCTCAAACACTGTGAGCCCTTTCAAGATGCTTTATTTTACTGTCCCAGTAGATACACGTTTGTCGTGTGTATGGGTTTCAGTTCACAGGCCAGAGAAAGTGGATCCTGTTCTGTAAGTGATAGGGTATTCTTCTTTTGTCTTTCTAGGCTGACAAGGTAGGACGTAGTTCCTGTATTCTGCGGCGCAGCTCCGTGGAGTCCAACAGAGGGCCCGACTGAGGTTCCTGTAGGTACACCGACAGACTCCTGCAAAACATATACCAGTTAGAAGGAGCATCAACATCACAGCATAGTCAATGTTAAAAGAGATTGATAGCGGCTTAATTTTTGACATTCTTTGAAATATATCCTGTTCTAGTATCTTAAATCAGCACCTTATCAGATTGTATCTAGATCCAAATGGGACAGACTCCAGTTCATATGTGGCATCAGAATGCAATTCAAATGCATTTGGTATAACAACTTGTAATCAGGTCTTGTAAGTGTGTCCTTAGCTGAAGAAAGAAAATGCACATTGGCACATGGCAACCACGACCAAACAGCAAGTGAAAATTAAAGTAATCCCTCTGTGATGCATCAACCTACTGTTAAAGTCTATAATATGTTCTTATTAATATATATTGTAGGTAATTTATCAATCTGTACAGTGGAATATGGTAAACAACCACCACAAATCATGCATTTTGGTTGTAAGATTTTAAAGTTGTCTAACTACTAACTAATTGATTAAAACAAAAGAACTGTTTTAGTTCTGTTGATGCACATTCATTTGAGCAAAAACATCTTAAGCGTGGTTGGAGATGCATCTGTGTTCACCCCACTCTACAGTGCATGGTCACATGGGACTGCCTCCAAGTGTGGTTACAATAAAATCCCACAACCCCACAGTGACTCACGCCTATATTTAGAGCTGTACAAGTGTAACCAGGTCCCCAGAGATGCATTTTGTGTGTACAAGTGTGAAGTGTGCACATACTATATGACATACTGCGCACTATAAGCCACAATCTTAGCAAAGACAGTGAATATAACAATGACAATGTCTTACTGTACTGAGGATTGTGGGGTGAAGCTCCAGGTCTTTTCCCAACAAGCTACTGCCTCCCGTCTCCTGCCAAGCCTCCACAGCACCTCACCACACCACAGCCCTGCACCTGTACACTCTGAGACAGGACATACAGCGTTAATACATGTTCTCACAAAGGACCACGCAAACCAAATACAATTAACTACAGTTCTTGGCTCATACATGTGCAGGACTGTAGGTGTTGTGTGTAAAAACCTCAAAGATAAGATGTAAAGATTGTAGATTAAGTTAACATCTATCAACCATCTGCTCCTTGTAAGAGAACAGAGAAGATTTATGGAAAATGAGTTTCACTTTCCCTCAGACCCTTCCGCTGTACTGTCATTACCAACACATTTAGAACAGACATTGTACAGATAAACACTGTTCAAATGGTAGTTCATAATTCTCAAGTATAGGCCTAAAGTGCATGTGACTGACCTTAACTTGCTTCTGCCCTAGTGCATTGACATTAACACGGTTACATTATAGGTTAGGTTACAGCTGTGGTGTTTACCTGGGAATGCCTGCATGCTGAGCTGCAGGTCTCTCAGTGCCTCTCTGTTTTGGTCTGTCTGGGTGAAGCTGATGCCTCTACCAGCTAGCGAAAGCCCCTTTAACCTCTGGAGGATAAACAGATCTGTTCCCTGCATGCCCACCATGTCTGCACTGGGGATCTGTGGTTGGCAACCTGTAATTAAACAAACAGACTAAAATGTAAGAGTAGCTGCAGGGCAGGGATACTGAACTTTGGCAAAATGACAGGAGGCCAGGGGCCAGTTAATAAACACATAACAGACATTCATTGCTTAGCCCGGACCATAAACAAGCTCTATTAGTCTATTGTGATCCTTTTGTATGCAGTCTGGCACCTTATTTACATTAAAAGTTAAGAAGAAATCCCCATTGCTTATTAGTTTGTATTCATTGTGACTTAGAAAATAGTCAGCGGGCCATCCAGCACCCTATCTGGCCCGCAAGCCGCAAGTAGAGTATCACTGCTGCAGGGTGTGTAAAAAGGAAAACTTCTCTCCAAAGTATCAAAAAAAGTCAGTAAAGTACTCACCTCTCTTTTTAAAATGCACCTTCACCAGCAGGTTGAAACACCTGTAATGCAGAGCACAATCTTATGTGTCTGGCTTTATTTCTGTCATCAGGAATTATTCAGGAATCATAAGCTACTTCATTTGACAGACCTTGTGTAGTGAGTCACAGCTTGTTTCCAGTCCCTCAGGTGAGTGTGGCAATGACCCTGGAGGAGGTAGGCAGCACCCACCCAGAGTAGCATCCCCACCCTATCTTCACCCTCTGCACACAGAGTCCCGGTCTCAGCCTCACACTTCTCCTCCGGCTCTTCCAGCACCACCTTCCCTGGCAGCAGCTCCAGTGACGTAGTGATGACTTCATCGCACAGCGCCATGCAATCAGCGGGCCGCCGGGCCATGAGCAAGGCGGCGCCGGCCTGCAGGTAAAGCTCAGGCAACTTGGGGAGGGGAGGGCCCTCAGCATGCACCTGAGACAGAGGCGTGGAGCACACGGATGTCAATAAGGTATTCTTCCGTGGGACAAACACATTATGACTTCTCAAAAATGAGCACATAGCACGCATATATAAAGATATATTAAATTATCCAAAGCTCATTGTTAAATTATGTTGCGTGTCTGTTTTCAGTCTCACTCCATGTTGATCTTCTGAGTGAAGAGCAGCCAGCAGGTCCAAATAACATTCCACACCCTCTGACACCCTGAAAGAAAAAGCACCCATTTAACAACTACAATGTGCACTTTGTGTCTATTACTCTCATCTCCATCTCCGTCTTCTGGGTTTCAGCAGTGGGTGAGGTGCCACTAACAGACCTTTCTTCTCACCTCTCATGGAGCACACACTTCAGGGCCAGACTGTGAAGGACGGAGAGGGCAGAGGGAACTGAGAGCAGGCTGCTCAGTGATTGGCTGCGCAGCAGTAAGGACGGGGGGAGGAGATGAGCACCAGCCAGAGCAGGCTCTGTGGCAGAGGGCAACATTAAAGTCTGTGGGACAACAGAGCACTCACATGAATATGTGTGTCAGTGTCCCCAATAAACGTTTTGGCTCACCTCCTAAGAGCTATTCCACCACAACAGGCAGAGAATATTTTTAACTATAATGTATCTAATTCTACAAGACAAACATTTAGACACATACAGGCATTCTGCATCTTTTTTTGCTTTCCCTGTATCTACTGATTACTTGTGGTACTCACAGAGTGCAGCAAGCGAAGAGCTTGTATCTCAGCCTGTGTGTTGCCGAGCTGTCGGTAAATAAGCATGCTCTGGTACAGAGCACACACACACGGGGAGTCTGTCTCCAGTGCCATCCTGTAACACTGCAAGGCCATCTGAGGGCGGCTCTGGAGACAAATACAAACACACATTCTCACTCCATGCAAATGCTCAAATCTGTTATGCCAATGAATAATAGAAGTTCATGTTTTGTCTCTGTTCTTTTTGTCTAGACTCTGTCTGCATGTGTACCATATGGGCAAGGCAAGAGCCTGAGAGGAGGTGTGTGTATGCTATTAGAGTTCTGGGAGCAGGCAGGGAGGAAGCGGTCTGCAGACCAGACAGTGCTTCTGAACTCTGGCCCTCACTCAATCTTTCTGCACCTTAATGAAACATACAGAGGACAGCAGAAAAAACAAGATCAATTACTAAATAATACAAACGAAAGGAGTCAGATAAAATGGTGCCTGTGTTGTGTTTATGTGCCTCATTTCTCTCTTGGTGGCACAAGTGCAAAAAAGTGAATAGAATACAAGGTGAGATATGTATTTAGAATGCACAGAGCAAAAATATATAATACATTAATCAGGTCATAGCAAACTGTATCTTTTCCCTCAATATGTGTTAATGTAAAACATGAATGTTGCTGACCTTGGGCAATGAAAGTACAGATCTGCAACAATTCGATAAGCCTTCTTTGGTCCATCACCAGTAGAGGAATGTCAGAGGACTTTCTCCTTGACGCGCTCCTCTCCTCCTCCCAAACTCCAGTAGAGAGTGTCTCAAACACAGAGAGCAGCTCATCCTGCATCACAGGAAATAATAGAGTATAGTTTTACAGTATCCCACACATTTCGGGACTGGACACTGTTGCATGCCGGCAAATATACATTTTGCTGGCAGAGACGGGAAAAGAGATATTGGGGGGAAATTGCATTGCCCTGAAGAAAGTTTGCATTTTGTAATGTGTTTCTTCAAACAAACAAAAGCACAACATATTCAATGCATTTGTGGGATTGGAATATAAATGGTAACTGGTAAATAGTACCAACTACACTTGATGGTAGTTGGTATGAGGCATTTGTCTCATAAATAACAAAGGTCCATGAGATGTAGAGGAAGATGACATCATGGCCTGAACACAAACATGATGAGTAGACTAGCTTTTATACTGTATTTATACATATATATGGAGCATCATATAGCCTTCTCACTGGTTACATCACAAACAAAACATGGTGGAGTTCACTTGGAAGCTGACTGTTAACTGAGATCCTGTTTTAGGAGGACTAAGTACAGTGGTTTGGTCCACACTGGACAGATCACAGCCACCTCATCAGCCTAAACAGAAGAAGTTCCTTTAAACCACACCAAATAATTAAGATAGGAACAAACAAGATCTTACTTGAAATCCCTGTATAGTTTTCAGCTGGCAGGTGGCCAGCCATATGGCCCACTGCAGACAGAGAAGGTACAGTACGCGGGGCTTCAAAGCTGTGTTTCCCACTGATTTGAGAGCTGTTCTCCAAAAAACAGGAGGGTCTGAAGCAGCAGGGTCATCTTCTGTCATCTGTAGAACTGCAGGGGACAAGAGCAAGGCTGGTAAAGTCAGAGTTGAGCAACCCTTCAAACTAATATAGAACTGGATGTATGACGTAAGTTCCTGTGTCATCTACATCTACGGTCCTCGTCCTACCTCTCTCTGTGGCTCGTGTGAGGAGCAGCTCCGCTTCTGAGAACTGCGACTGAGCAATGGAGCACACACAGGCATTGTACACCACGGTCAGCTCCAACTGTGTGTGATCTGCAATAGGAGGGATACCTGCAGGAGAGGGGCATGGGGAAAGGAAAGGAGGGAGATAAACGACGCATAAAGGTAACAGCTGAGCTCTCTGCCCAAGGTAAGCCTTATCACATGACCTCTGAGTGTGGCTACAATCAAATCCCACGACCCCAAAGTGGGTTTCGGGCACATTCACACATGCCTGTGAGCATTATGAAGGAGATGGAGCACCTTGGATTTTCCTTAAAAGTTTGTGAAACTCAGAGGAACACAATATCAGACGGCTGTGGTTCTGGCTCTGGTCTCGGGTTAATGCATCTCCTCCTCCTCCTAGCTTCTGAAACAATGACGTGAAAGCAAACTTTACTGTAAGTACAAATAAGAGGTACTCATACTTTAATGGAGTATGTACTTCATATTGCTACTACACTGTAATTTAGAGGGAGTACTTTTTACTCCATAATATCTATTAGATAACATTTTAAGTTACCTCTCAAAAAATACTGTACATACAAAACATGTGATCAGTATTTAATTAATGCATATAGTTAGCATTACCCAACAGTATATAAATGAGTTAAAATGAGCTCCTCCTACAACATTAGAATACTGCTTTCATGTTAATACATCCGTAATAATAACAATAATGAAATACCATGTGATATTCATCTGTGATGTTATTTGTTCAGCTCAAGTAATCAATACACCAAACAAGTGGAAGACAGTCTGTTAATAGAAATTTCCCCCAAAAATATATATTAGGCAGTAACGTTATGTCACTAGAAACCAGAACGTGACGTTATCAAGGATTACACGGTGCTTTTATAATCTATTATCAAGCATAAACAGATTTATATAACGCTAAATGAACGTTACAGTAGGCTATGTATTCATGTTGTAGAGGCTAACGTTAAAACACGTCCTACCTTCCACTTGTTCACCACCTCGTTGTTCTCCTGGCTCCAGCTGTCTAATAAACACAGTGGTTGATGCATTTTATTTGACCTTATATCGCTGTTTTGAGGAAAACGTTGGTGGTGTTTGGTTTGAACTTTCCCTCGTTGGGTCAAAGGGGAGCTGGCTCACACAGGAAGTAAACATGAGGGAGTTTAGTGCAGTGCACTGGGGCGGTGCTGCCCCCTGTGGACAAACCAGGGCACTACACCAGCAGTCTGCTAACTGTCCAGCAGGTGGTGCTGTGACAGAGCCAAGTTCACTCGTGTTCAATTTTAGGATTTAGTTTTTACAGCCATCAAACTGTGAAGTTCTTCTGCGGTTTGTGTTTGGTGATTAGCGTTGTAGCCCTTAAAATAAACATACAGACACACTCTGTATGCACCACCTTAATGTGTTCAGCACAAAGCAAGTGAACACATGCCAAGACCGTAATTGTATTGCAGCTGAGTCATCCCTAAGACTGCCAGGACAGCCATTTTTCTAGTTGTCCCTCCCAAGGTGACTCCCTCTTTTCTCACGCAATTCCAGTCCTCTCCTTTTATCTCTCTATCGTCCCTGTTGACTGCAACCTCCATCGTCTGCCTTCCTCACAACGCCCTCCTCTTTTCTTTCATTGTCTCAAATCACAGAAAGCTCTAAATATACCACTGTGGAAAAACAAGGGAAAAGTCCTGACCACTGCTCCACGATACTCTCACACACTTGCAGCTACATAGGCATGCACACAAAACAATATACACAAAACATGTCTTTCATTCGGGCTCTGCACGTCCTTTTTCTCCTGTAGGATGGGTTTCACGTTTTGTGACTTTTTCCTCTGTATCGATCCTGCTATTTTCCATCTGTCTCTGTCTCCCCTCTCTCCATCCATCCCTTCAAGGACAAGGTCATTACATAGCAGGAGCCTCCCACCTCCTTTTCTGCTGTCCCTCTGCCAGTGTCATTCACATGGTAGGACTTCCAGCTTTTAATAAAAAGGTTGGTAAACGGTTGTTACTGTGATGAATCCACCCATAGTAGCATTAAAGTGCAGACAACAGCAAACATCGGCCTGTTCTGTTGAGTTTTACAGCTCCCCAACAGTGAGGCTTAGCACTGTTTTAAATACGAATATACTGTTGCATACACTCTCACTGGTGATAAAAACCCAAATGTGTCCATGCTTGTGGTATTTCTCCAGCAGGTATATATTCTAACACAGAATGATACATTTGTCTTCTTTTTCTGTAGACTTCAGCTGCTTACTGTTGGTTCAAATAACAAGGTATTGAGGAACATGAGCTATACTGAAAACAAGGCCCTGATAACATCACAACTGAATTCTGCCTACTCTGCTCCATTATCCTCATTTATTAAACGTGAAGCTATTGGAGAGAGGGTGCATGTTATTTCTGTCCTGCATGGCTTGGCCAGATGTGGTGCAGATGTGGTGCAAAACACACTGGAACTCTATATGTTTAACTAATAGCAAACTAGCATGTTGCATGCATTTTAAGACATTTGAGAAAAAATAATGATAACATGTAATGTGTTTCACCTTTGAAAATACGATTTAAGCACCTTAAACAGACTCATTGCTGGAGGACAGGCTAAGGGCCTTGAGTGTGACACAGTCCCCTGGGTGTGATTGGGCTGACAACACACGTGTTCGCAGGGATGAAGAATGGCTGATACAGAGAAATGACTGTGCTGAACCGTCTTTTCTTCAATATGTGTCTCAGGGGAAGGCCATATTCACCGTTCAGGCTCCTTTAAGGATTGCAGAGTAAACTCAATCACCCTGAATTTGAGTAATCAATAGTTGCTGTATGTGCTCCTCAGAACTGGTTCTTGTTTGAGAACAGACATCCCTTTAGATCAGCAGAGGCAGCTCAGTTTGGTTTTGTGTGAGTGGTGTATACCTTTTATGTCAGTGCCACTACATGCGTACATCTGGAGATGATGTACTCTTCCGCAACAAAAAAAGAAGAAAGAGATTAAAAGGAACGTTTCAAGTATAACGGGAGAAACAAACCTTGTCTGCTTGTGTGTGTGTTTTTGTAGTAAGAGAGGGAGGGGGAGAGTCTGTCAATGGCCCAGCATTTGAGTTGACTCCCGGGGGGGTTGGCGTGGATCTGCAAACTCACACTGCAGCAGTACAGCTACAGAGAGCATCAGCAGAACACACTGCACACAATCAGTTCACACAGACTTTAGCCACAGCGTACCCAAAATATAAATATATGTCTTCAAATGTGTAAAATCTTGCAAAAGTAATAATTGATCAAGGCTGTTTATAAAAAGAGCAATAGTCATTGACAGCATCGAATAGGCCTAAAATGACTCATGTCTTGATCATTGAACACACTAACTGTATATGTGTGCATATATGTATTTATGCACAAAATGTCGAAAGTGAAAATCAAACTGATGCTCGAACATATAAAACCATTATTTGGCTGTGTTGCTTTGATGAAACACACCTTGTTAACAGATTCAGTAGAAATACAGCTCATCAATAACTACCCTGATTAAGGTGAATATATTCCTGCGCAGGCAGATGTCTCTTTAAACAGAGTGTGTCTTGGTGCTGACTAGTGAGTTTTCCCTCCCTCCTATATAAACCCAGCGCTCCCGCTCCTGCTGCAGTCAGTTCTCATCCGGCACAGCCAACATGAGTTTCACGGTAGACCACCACCTCTTCGGCCCGACCTCGTACCGCAAGGCTCGGCCTGCCTCGGTGTCTTCCAGCGGCTTTCACTCCCAGCGCCGCCGCCCCACCTACAGCCAGCCATCCTCCGTGGACGGCTTGGAGACCTTCAATGGCGACATGACACGGAGGAACGAGAAGGAGATTCTGCAGACTCTGAATGACCGGTTCGCCGGCTACATCGACAAGGTGCGTAACCTGGAGATGCACAACCGCAACTTGGAGGCAGAAGCGGCAGCTCTGCGGCAGAACCAGGCCGGGCGCGCCACGGTCGGGGAGCACTACGAGCGAGAGCTGGGCGACCTGAGGGGTCTCCTGCAGCAGCTGACCGGGGAGAAGTCCCGCGCAGCTCTAGAGCACGAGCACCTGGAAGAGGACATCCAGCACCTGCGGGTCAGGCTGGAGGATGAGGCGCGCAACCGGGAAGAGTTGGACGCTGCTGCGCGCGCCATGAAGAAGTATGTTGAGGAGTGCCGGCTGGCGCGGACGGAGCTGGACAAGAAGCTTCATGCCCTGGAAGAAGAGGACGTTTTCCTGAAGAAGAACCACGAGGAAGAAGTGGTCGAGCTCCTCGAGCAGATTCACGGCGCGCAGGTGAGCTTCGACATGCGAGACACTCACAAGGCGGACGTCACCGGCGCACTGCGAGAGATCCGCGCGCAGCTGGACGGTCACGCATCCAAGAGCTCAACGCACGCGGAAGAATGGTTCAAAGGTGAGTTGGGTCAAAAAAAGTTAAAGTTAAAACAAAAAACAAAAAAATCGAAACTTTATTTTTGTGTGCAGCATAGTGTTGGTTCTCTGTCCGTGGTGCTGAAGTCTATCCCTGTGATTTACGTGCCACTTCTGAATTAGCCTGTCGCCTAATTGTAGCCCTATTGTAATGCATAATGTGATTTAAGAAGAATGAGCAGTAGCTTGCAGTATTGTGCTCATATCAGGGTTACAAGCGTCACTTACTTTTTGATGAGACTATCAACACTGAAGCTATTACGTATGTTGACTTCTAAATCTTTGCAGATTAACAGATGTGGTAACTTTAACTAAAGAGAGGACATTTCTTAACCGATTACAGGCAAATTAAGTAAGTCAAGGCAGATATCATGACTATAAAATGCAGAGCGATCAAAAGGCTATTTCAATAATTTAACCAGTGCACCTTTCTGCGGGTGCATCGCTGCCGCAGAATAATATTTCTTACTTAAGGCAAGCACTGCAGGAGAGAGATGGCACACAGAGAGGAGCCTATGATTAATTCACACTCCCGCTGTGGGTTACAGTTGGTGTGTTCTTGCTCCCGCCCCATGTGCTGTGTGTCTCTTACCCTGAACCTCTACAAATAGAAAAGTGGTTCCAAGGTCACTGTTTGTGGTAGGCGGACAAGACAGATAATGCTTCACCACTCTAACAGTCCTCTTTTCTGATGTGGCAATTGGATGTGATAGATAGATGATGGATGGAGCCCTGTGAGAGTCCTCTTTACGATTATACTGACCTTTGTGGCGCTGCACAAATACACAGTCAACAACTTTAAAGGCCAACAAGGGTTTTATCTGAGCTGCGTTTCACAGAACTTAATGAACTATAGATTGACCCTTGCTGCACATTTACATGCTGACTTGATAACCAGCGGAAGGTGCAAAGTGAATGACCTTCCCTGTGTGATGTCCAGCTGACTGCAGCAGTGTGGCTCATTCATGGTTGGAGGAGGAAAGGTGCTGAGTCAGAGTACTGACTGACAGATGGACACTGCCAAGGTCACTCAGGCTCCCAGAAGAGACTCTCTGGGGACAAATGTCAAATGTATGAATGCTTATGGAATGAATAAGAATGCAGAAGTTTTCTGTAAAGCAAGTCACGTCAAACTGTCTTTGGACATTAGCTAGTCAATGGTATGAGACAGCAAATGTGATTTCTAAATACATTCTTTTGTGTGCAATATCTGCAGTGCGCATGGAGCATCTGTCTGAAGCTGCTCGGTCCAACCAAGGTGCAATTCGTGGAAGCCAGGACGAGATCGTAGACTACCGCCGTCAGCTCAAGAGCCGCACGATTGAGCTGGAGACTCTTCGGGCAACCAAGGAGTCGCTGGAGAGGCAGTGTATGGAAAGTGAAGACAGACACCACGATGATCTCAACTCCCTACAGGCAAGAAATCAACACAAACATCTCACTTATCCCACACAGGGAAACACCACATTCACTTCACTTCCTTTCATACCGTCTGTATGACATTTAACCTGGACGGCTATGTTTTCTTTCTTTTTGCAGGAGACCATCAACCAGCTGGACAATGAGCTGAAAACCACCAAATGGGAGATGTCCAGCCAGCTGAAAGACTATCAGGAGCTGCTGAATGTGAAGATGGCTTTAGATATTGAGATTGCTGCTTATAGGTTAGTCAGGGTTTACACATAATTCAAATAATTATTTGGCTTCTTAATGACACAAGTTATTGACATTTTCGCTGACTGTGTGTCTTTGTCTTTGAAACAGGAAGTTACTGGAGGGAGAGGAGAATCGCTTCGTGTCAGGAGGAGGTCCGTACTCTTACCTGGAGAGCAGAATCTCTTCCCACTTGAAAGTGAAAAGTGAGGAGATCTCAGATACAGTCATAGTGGAGGAACAGACAGATGAGACCCAGGTCACAGAGGTGACAGAGGAGGCAGATGAAGAGGAAGAGAAAGAAGAAGAGGAAGAAGAAGGCGAGGAAACCAAAGAAGAGGAAGAAGGAGATGAGGAAGGAGAAGATAAAGAGGAGGAAGGAGAGGGAGAAGTAGAGAAGGAGGAAGAAAAGGGAGAGGAGAAGGGTGAGGAGGGAGAGGAGAAGGGTGAGGAAGAGGAGGCAGGTGAGGAAGAGGATAAGTCTGAATCTCCAGAAAAGGCTGCATCCCCTCCGCCTAAATCTCCTGCTGTCAAATCACCCGTGTCTAAATCTCCACCAAAATCACCAGAATCTAAATCACCAGAATCTAAATCACCAGAATCTAAATCCCCGATGCCCAAATCCCCGATGCCCAAATCACCGGCCAAGTCGCCTGCAGTCAAATCCCCAGCAGGAGATGAGTCAAAGTCACCTGTGTCAAAGTCACCTGTGTCAAAATCCCCACCCAGCAAATCCCCTGAATCTAAATCTCCTCGTCCCAAAAGCCCTGAACCAGAGTCTCCAGAGAAAGAGAAGGCCAAGCCTGCCGCTGCCAAAGACGCACCTAAAGAGGAGAAAAAAGAGGAGAAGCCTCAGCCTGTCAAAGAAGAGAAGAAGGAGAAAGAACAACCTGTGAAGGAGGAGAAAAAGAAGGAGGAGCCCAAGGAGAAAGAGCCAGAGAAGGCGGACAAAGCCGATACAAAGAAAGAGAGCAAGGAAGAAGAAGCGCCAAAGGTGGATGACGCTTCGAAGCCGGCTGCTCCCAGCAAGCCCTCAGAGGACAAACCTGCCCCCAAGTCTGAGCCTAAAGAGAGTGCTCCCCCCGCCAAGGAGGAGAAACCCTCTGCTCCTAAATCAGAGAAGGCCGAGCCGGAGCCAAAGCCTACCCCTAAGGCAGAGCCCGAGAAAACAGAGGGCAAGAAGGAGGAGAAGAAGCCAGAGGAGAAGTCTGCACCTAAAGCCGAACCCGAGAAAACTGAGAGCAAGAAAGATGAGAAGAAGCCAGAGGCAAAAAAGGAGACTAGTAAAGAAGAGAGTAAGGAGGTGAAGGACGGAGAGAAGGACGGAGAGAAGGATGGAGGGAAGGCGGAGAAATCTTCTGGCACGGAGGCAAAGGAGAGCAAGGAGGAGAAGGCCAAGAAGTGAGACCGATAAGCTGTGATGGAGGAGAGGAGGAGATACCAAAGAACTCTTTGGAGGAGGGGAGGTTAAAGAGCATGTGGAAGGGGCTGGATGTAGCCAGCTGCTCAGACGGGCGCTTTAATGTCCAAAGCAATGCAGGTGATGGTATGTAAGCAATAGTGATTTCTGTAGCAAATAACCCCGTGCTCCCCAAGTATGGCCATTACACACCCCTGATGCTTCTGATGTATGACTGTAGTGAATGCAGAATGCTCTCAACTCTTTATCTGAATGTGACAACTGCCCTTAATTAATGACAAGTGCATTTAAAATGAATCCCGCTGACGGGGACACATGTCTTTTAAGGGTTAGAGATGTCAAAAATAATGTAAAGCTAAAGATTGTGACAGACATTAACTATAAAAATGTATATTTAAGGAGATACAAATCACTATATTATATTTACAGATACATCAGTAAGAAAGACTTGAATTTTGCTTGTTGTGCACCTTAATTAATGCAGCTTCTCCTGACAGGTGAAGTCTCACTCTTCTGGTCTGCAATGTTAGGACAATGATGAGTATGTGTTACGTATTTACTGCTGAGAATATGCAATATGAAACATAAATAAAGAATGATAAATCAAACACAAAAGGCTTTTGGGAGAATCTGTTTACTTCTGCAAACAAACAACTACAACAATCAATAGCACATTGACCTCAAGGGAGGATTTACGAAGGAGAAGTGTCAAGAGTAATCGTAGAAGGTGCGAGGCTTGGAACTACACTGCATTGCGGCTGAGGAGAGGGAGAGCTGTACCCCCCCCCCCCCCCCCACAGCAGCCACTGCACCCTTCCTCACGTCCCACAGACCACGCTCATGTATAAATCAGGAGCAGTGATGCTTGCTTGAACAGAACAGACTCAGTTTTGCTTCTTTTATTTCCAGCTCTGCCCTCACAGCAAAAGAGGAAAGTTCACACCCTGAAGCAGTGATTTTGTAATTACTAACACCATCGAGTATCCTGAGAAGGCATTCGATTAATATAGAACTAAATCAACGAGATACAAATCCTGTCTTTTTTCGTCATGACTTATTCTTCCACAGAAAAGGTGTAGCTACATTTTTAATAGGGTTTATTAACGAGTGCAGCAGCCGGTTACAAAAGCATTTCATCACCTTTTTGTTTGGATACAGTTCTGACATTGGACACACTTTGGCCGACATTGGAAGGATTTCTCTCCTGGTGGGATTTCAGGGTTCTCTTCGCATCCAATCTCGTTTCATCCGATAGATGGCTTTGTGTTAATGGGTTCATCGACCACGTCACAAAACACAACAGGTGGAAGTCACAAATGTCATTACAAATTGGTTTTGAGAATTTGAAAAAAGAAAATGAAATAAACTAGGAAGATAAAAGTATGAGTACAAGTCCCTGATTGCAGTAACTCAACTAATCAGCCCCAGTGGCTTCTTCCATTTACATACATCCATAAGTCTTTGAGGCTTGGATGTCTGGATTCAGTTAAATCCTGCTGAATTGGCACTCCAATGTGCAAGAAAATGCGTGATATTTTGCCGTAGACTGCTGCTATCTAATCATAAAATGAGAGGAATCCTTGAGGGAATTGTTATCAGCATCCTGAACAACGAGCTGTTTTTCTTCCATTAAAGCATCCAGGATGAAAAATGAAAAGGTCAAAGGCTAACTGTTGACTATAACATATCATATTCCATGGACACAACTCTCTGGGGAAATGACTCAGCTCTCTGTAGCACTAAACCATAATGGCATAATACTCAGCTAGCGTCTATAAATAGAGCAGCGCAGAGAGAGGCGAGGCTGGCGAAGGATCAAACAGAGAAGCTTGGAGTGCACAACAAAGCATGGGTGCAACAGAACCTTAAATAGACCAGACACACACACACCCATTCAAGAAAATAACATGTCGTTTTTTTATTTTCAAACAGGTAAAAAGACTTTTAAAAAGGAATACTTTGCGCATCAAAGAGCCACAAAGATAAGCTGGAGGAGTTACAGTTGTGAAGTACAGCAGTGAGAATCACAATTCTAGCGGTGACTGAAGAAGCCCTGAGGGTGGTTGTACTTGAACGGCTTCAGACGATTTGGACCCCTGTGAAAGAGAATGAGACGTCAGAGATGCAGTAAATCTATTCAGATACCAAACTGTCTTTAGACCACATCTCGTCTACGAACAGCTTCTTGTGTCTGCGTACCTGACGGTGCGCAGACACATCTTTTCTCTGGGAAACTCTCGTGGTCCCTCCACGCTGTCATCTTGTCCTTCAGTCTCCAAATAGACATCCAGGCAGACACACAGGCGTGAAAACTGATTGGTCAGGAGCTGGTGTCCTGGTCGTGGCCCCTGCAGTTCATTTTTGAACACGTTGACCTCGCTCTCCATGGCCTAAAAAAGGAAAAGACGAGTCAGTTAGAGCCTGAAATATCTAGATGTAAAATGAGCTTGTGCATCAACAGAGCACAAGCTCATGGAACACGAGTGATCGATATTGAAAAATGCTCGTACTCGAAGGTTATCGTCGGTGCGTCCACTCCGCTCTCCCTTCCAGCTGAGGGAGAGGGAGAAAAGAGGAGAGACTTCTGGGTAACGGGGACTCAGCACCACAGCGGCCTGGAGGTGAGCTGAGGAAGAAAAAGATCAAGGCAGGTGGGTTATAAGACACTTCTATTCAATTCAATTCCATCATCGGTGCTAGTAGTTTACCTGTGCCCCTTTCCACCACAGACATGAAGTACAGGTCGGTCTCCGTTGCCAGCCCAGCATCAGTCACATGACGAGTATATGGCAGATCCTACCAAGAAAGAGAGAGATATCACAGTGAGACATGTCCTGCACGAGGAGTGTCGTTATCTTTTTAAACAGGTCTGTACGTGTGTGTGTTTATACGTGTGCATACCATGTAGTCCTGGTGAGTGGACTGCGTCCAGCGAGCTAAACGCGAGATGATCTTGGCAGGAAAGAGTTGCTGACACTCGCTGGACACCGGGATGATGCTGTGCTCTGGAGGACAGGAGCACAAACACAGTCACTCAAACTGTCCCACCTCTTCTTCAGGAGCGATCGATGTGTGGTTGTTTACATATAACGTACCTAGAGAGGCAAACTGTTTGTGCAAAGCCAAGCGGGACAGGAGTCGTCCCCTCAGCAGCTTCATGGTGGTCTCCATGTGGCTGGCACAAAGAGAACTGCCGACACGCACGCCCTGGAAAAACATGAGCATGTAACCAACGTGATGAGGGGGTAACACGCAGAACCCGTGCACATCTGGGATAATACTCGATTTCAACACGCACCTCGGAAGGATCTTTGGGAAAATGGAGTCCTCCTAGACTCTGAACCCACATGTAGGGATGGCCCAGATCCTCCACATAATCAGCAAAGCAAACAATCCTAATAGGAAAGTATGGGTTAATTCTGCTGGCTTGTGAGTCGCTCAATATCTTCTCATTTCCTTTAATTACTTGACATCCTCACCCGACTTTATCAAACTGGTAGCGGTTAGCTGGATTGGGTGTTTCTCGTCCCTGGTCGCTGGTGTAGAGACAGCTGAGTAGAGTGTCTGATTTCAGCAGGTCCCTGCAAAAGAAGACTTCATTAGACTCAGACAGGTCCGGGTTACTGTATTTATACCAGTAAGTAGTTTTAGTTTGCAGTAGACGAGGCATCCATCTTGACACACGTTTTACAATCAACACAGACAGAGATGATAAAATACACACATATACACACACACACACACACACCCTGCACTGATGGCTGTGTTGAGGTCTGTGGAGGTGGAGACCTTGGTCTTGACTGTCATAATGTTCAGATTCATCAGGTAGTAGAAGTGGAGATGGAGGATGCTGCCATCTGTGGACACATGATGGATAACACAAGGTGATTAACTGATCCATTACTGGCTCACTACTCCCTCTATCCCCCTCTTGGTATTAATCCTCTCAGTGAGCATCCACAAGGGGTTTCTTTACACTGCAGCGCATTGGTGAACAATAACAGGACGTGGCCGCAGCTCCCTCCAGGGGGCACAGACTGTGTTGATGGTCATCTTTCACGCTCTCTGCAATCACAGTGAACTCCTCGACACCTACGCTGCTCACTTTTTGCTCTTACTGCAGTAAACTGACTGCTGCAGCTGGCAGCGGTGAAGACGACCGGGGAGAGAGAAGCACTAGAAACACAAAGAGAGGTTAGAGAATATGCTTACAGCATGTTGTAGGTGCTGCAGACCCACAATGCTGCAAGCGTCTCTCTCTCTCTCTCTCTCCTCCCCCTTTAGGTAGAGTTACGTCTGCAATGCAGATCCCCCTATAATATGTCACTATTCCTTTTACTGCCAGCAGAGGGAACACGAGGGTCAAATGGTGTCATGACATCATAGCAGACTGGGTCACGCTTACTTCCTTTCACTCACTATCTGGTAGGTGTAGAGTTACCACGATACACAGCACAGCTACATTACAGAGGACTAGTAAATGTGACACTAAAATTTGAAGTAGAATGAGTTACCTTTACACTTGAGGTCTAAGCAGAGGGACAGAGGGTGCCTTTTCAGCATCTCCCGTCGTTTGTCATCCAGCTGGCCACCTGTAGTTGGCCTTCTTCTCTTCTGTCAATAAAAAGCAAGAGAAAAAAAAGAGATGAGGAGAAAGAAAGCGAGGCAAACTGTATGTTTGAGATCGTGACAATTAGCATCAAAATCTAGCTGCTTCCAGGAGAAACATGCATTTGACTTCTATTGTTATGGATATAAGGAGGCAACAGCTCAAAAGAAAGGCTGGAAGAAGGTGTGTCAGATGAAAGTGTGCTCTCTTGTATTGATTATTTAGCCCGTTTGCACTATTGTATGTTTTGAACAATGTTTTGCGTTATGCGGATTGAATGGACCTTGTTGTACTTGGGAAAAGCTAAAGACAAATTTCCAGAGGTGGGCGATAAAGACAATCTAATCTGAGCGGTCATAAACAGATATGCCAGACAGAGGTTGCAACAAAATGCAACACATTTTATTCAAACTACACATTTACTTCACTAGAGAAACATCCCAACAGACAGCACTGGTCCGGTGCTGAGTGTGCATGTCTGAGGTGGGCTCTGGTTACAGTCACCTAGCCATCCTTGGGAAATACTTCCCAAAACCCCCCCTGCTGGCACTCGCCCGGAAGCAGGAAGCGATCGATAGTGGCCACTCTCCAACCCGCCAGACCACAACGTGTGACAGCTGGGACTTCTGGGACAAATTGTGTGTCCGTTGCAAAGACGGGTATAATAAGAAATCGTTGAACTCACTGACCGGAGGGTGTTAGTGTGTGTGTGTGTGTGTGTGTGTGTGTGTTGGGAGTGAAGCCAGGCCCGTGACTCACCGTTTTCTCCTGCTCCTCCTCTGCATCTGAGTCACTCTCATCATCTGGGTAAAACCAGGACAAAGAATATTATGTTGGTTTTTTTGTTGGAGATACATCTCTCACAAATACAACAACTTGAAATATTAAGCAGCATTGAGTAAAACCAAAGATGAACTGCACATCAAAGCTACGTGTTCGAGTGATACGTGTTCGTACCCTGGGAATCTTCTGGAGGTTTGGACAGAGCCTTGGCCTCTTCCACATCACCACTTATTGAGACACACAGGTTCTTGTCTGACATTGAAACAAAAATAAATCACGACAATCAGGGCTTACATTCCCTAAAAAAAATTTAAAAAAACTTGAAACATAAGATATTCTTCCTCTAACGACGACTTACCACAGGCCTGGCCGTAGGCATTGGCTTGAACAAACAGGACATAGAGAGGTGGAGGCAGGTGGCGGGCAACCTCTGTCTGAATCTGAGCCTGTTCAAAAGGCATGGACAGGTACTCCTGCACTGGGATAGAGGCCTGAGGAAGAGGAGAGAGCAGAAATCATATCGTCATTAAGGGTGTCTATGTGGTGTCCATCAATGAAGAAACAAATTAAGCAGTCAATATCATAAATCATAAACGAACAATACATTTTCTAAATCAATACTCCGAGCTGCTGCGACTGCAACAAAGCCCGAGTGATAGTGTGGTCCTATCAAGACCTCTGTAATATGGCACCTATACCTGCATGATGGCATTGAGTCCTGGCTGCAGGCTTGTCAGATGTTCCTTCTTCACCTCGATGCTCTTCTGGATCTTCTCCCTTGTGGTCTGTGACTCCTTGTATTTCTCTGCCAGCCTGTATCCAAGCACAAACTTTTAACCGTTGCTCTATACTCAAAAAATAATTACGACTGTTTGGTTTATATTTTGGGCAAGCTTGCATACCTCTTCCGCTGTTCGAGCTCCCAGTCCAGCCGTGCCAGTGTGAGCTGGTGAGGATCATTCTTCGTGAGCTGAGGCCTGGAAATGTCCTGTGGCGCCTCCTGGTAAAACTCCTCCTCAGGCACCAAGTCTATTTCCTCATGCTTAGACCTGGATCAGGGAACGGTGTGTTAGAAACTATATTTGTAGTATATAACAATGGTTAACTTCAGCATGTTTTCATGGGTAGTAAGTCGGAGGATATATTCTGTACTAACTTGAACTCCAGACACTTGCTGATCTCCTTCTGAAGATGCATCACTTCATACAGCAGGTTCTGTAACTGAAGGTGCAGCACATCCACTCTCTGCTTTGCCTGAAAGGAAAAGAAGGTTGTTACGGTTAGTTTAAAAAAACAACCCTGGAAATAAATACATGACAAACAATTCGCCAAGAATCAGAACCAGGACTCGATAAGAACAAGGATCAATAACCAGGATTCAAAACTGGATCAATGAAGTCTAAATGAAACAAACCGGAGGGCGCATACGTTTTATCTGCTGACAGTGGCAGCTACTGCAGTTTGGTGGTTAAAGTAGAAACGTTGTTCCTCATCAGCACAAAAGAGTTGAGGCAGCACTTTTTCAGCAAATGAATGGAATGGAGTGAGCTTAAGCTCCGCTGGTATTTCTGTTAATATCTGATGGAAGCTGGACAGCCTGTGAGAGTTGTGTGGGAGTTACCTCGTGCGTCTGGTCTCTGCCTCTCTTCAGTCGCATATGAGCCAGACGATTGAGTTTTTTCAGATTCATGAAGTGGATGCAGCTCTGCATACGTCTCTGCTCCACCTCAGCACACTGAGAACAGACAAAACTAGTTAGACTTCATCATTGTGGTGGAGACACACAATCAACTTTGGTGGCGATCATATATACAATGTTGTGATGTATTAGATTTACCAATACCACAAGAAAGTACCACATGTATAAAGTTTATACAGTGACAAGCCAGCACATCACTTCGATGAGTTTAACGAGTCTGACAGACACCGACTATGAAATCAGTCTATAATGACTAAGCAGTCTGGATGTGCGTACTATCTTAAATGTAAGATTCTTACCCCGTCTTTGGCTCCATTGGCTTTCAGCTCCTGAATCTCACTCATGAGTGTGGCCAAACTCTCACATGACTCTTTGTACTGCAGGAAGTCCTGCCCAGGGTCCCTGGCATCCAGCTCCACCTCCTCACTGTACACACGCACATCCTGGAAAATACATCAATACATACAGTAGATCACACCACTGTCGGCCATGCTTTAACTTGACCCCACTCAAGTGCTGAATCCATTACAACACAACTAGCAGGCAAGTGGTGAGTGAGTTAGGTCAGGTCCCAGACTCTGAACTTCAACATTGATAACTTATATTTGTATGGTATTTGATTGGTAACAATATAACATTAGTGCTTAGAAATAGTGGGACATCAAACCTAGTCCATGCGTCCATATTTCATTCATCAACATATATTTTGTGTTTCAATCACATGAGAACCTTCATCCAAATCACAAAAACAGATTAAATCGCGGGTAGACTAACACACACACACACACACACACACACACACACACACACACACACACACACACACACACACACACACCTTTTCGTGAAAGATGTGAACAATGTAACTCGCTAGAGTGGATTAAGTACTTGGTACCTCTGCGTCTAACGTTATTTAAATTTGCAAACAAACTTGCTCGACTGTTTTGATTTCTGTATCTCGGCTACATTAACCTTGTCGAGGTGTATTTATGCTGCTGACAGAAGCCTTTGACCCCAGGCCTTCTGCTGTTGGTCTCCCTACACACTGCTGCCCCCTCCGTCGCCCTAAACCGGTCCGATCCGGAGGCGTCCTAACTTCACGTTACCTGCTGATCTCCCTCTCCGCGACCTCGCTTCGTCTCCGGTGTTCCTCCTTCAGTGCGGAGAACCTTCGGCTTCCGCTTCTTCAGGGCGTCCGACATGTCTGGCTGGATAACGATAGTGAATATATAGGCTTAAAGCAATAAAATATCGATAAAAACGTTCGCCAGTTACAGTAACGTGGCAGCAGTATTTTTCTATTAGCAAAGTAGCTAATGTTAGCACTGTAGCTCTGCAATGGCTGACTAACGTTAGCTTTCTGGCTAACAACCGTTAGCTTGTCGGCTCACAAAGGTAGCTTTCCAATCAGTTACACAGCCGTCAATATAGTGTATGTTTGATGTGATGTGTATAAAAAGACACAAACCTCCGTGTAGCAAAGATACGTCTGTGTTTTTAAAAATAGTGCTCAAATGCACATGTAACGTTACAGTACAGGGTACTTTGTTAAACCGTCGAGGATGGACGGAAGCCCTGCTTTGCCAAAAAACCCAGTGCATATAAACCAGCAGCTACACTGCCACCCACAAAAAAAAGGAAATAACCGGCATTGCAAGTCATTCAAAAAACCGCACTACACTAATAAATATACATGGTACAGTACAATTAGCAAAACATAATTTAAGGAAGGAAGAGAAAATTGTCTTGCCTGTGTTGAATGCAAAACCTTCTGAAAAACAACCATATCATATACATCCCATAAGAACTATACTGTTCAAGTACAATACAGGAACTCTCACATCTGATTAAAACAAAACAGGCCACATACATTCAAAAATGATTTATTCAGTTATAGTGACACTTTAAGAATGTACAAAGACACATGACAAGGATCAGCATACTGGAGTTACATAAAAGGCTAACGTTTGCTCTACCAATGCTCTTTAACACTAAGCAGGACAAAGAATCAGTCAGTGCACCCTCACTTGGCCATATCGATCAGACTCTGCAAAGACGTGGGCACCCAAGTCTTCTCTCCTTGCACAAAAACAACCCCTCTGTCTATGTAGATGACAATACGCCCAAAAGTGTACAGCTGTTTGCCCTCGTGCCGTTTGGCCACTAAGGGCATAAAGACAATGTTGTTCTCCTCTGCCTTAGTCTGGATAAGATCTTTAAAATTAGTCGGCACACCAGCACTGATGCCTCTGTGAGCCACAGTCTCAGCATCTCTGCGCTCCTGCATCGCTTCGTACTGGAAGTCCTTTCGTCTCTCGGTCTGTGTTAGGTATGCAATATTCTCCCTTGCACCAGGTTGCATATATCCACCTGTGGATATGAAAAATAATGAGTGCTGTAGTACGTGATGTTGCAGCAGAGGAAAAAAATGGCTGCATAATTATAATTTCATAGAGGAATGCTGTTCTATAGGTTTCATATGTTTATTTTCTGAGACTGTGTATTAATACCAACCCATGCCTGAAGACACTGCGCGGTTCATGATGTCCAGAGCTTCGTTGAATTTCTCTTTAATGAGCGGCTGTAACAACAAGGCGTCACTAAACATGCTTTTCCAGCCCAGGTACCATTTAGTGATTTCCTCATAGTTAGGACTGTTGCTCAACCATGAACACAGGACCTGTAATCACCAAAACACATAACAAAGTCACAAAAACATTTCATAAAATTAACTTTATACAATAATCAAATGGTTAACTGCTTCTTAATCACTTTTCTGTTCTGTGTAAGGATATTCACTGACCTGCAACCACTTGGTAAAGAAGTTTTTGTCCAGCAGGGACACCAGGCTGGAGGGGGACAACATGCCCTCCCAGTCCATCACCCAGTGAAATGGCTCCATCTGCTGCTGGTGAGGGTTGATAACCAGCTCCTCCAGACACAGAGCTGAGGAGGGACACAGAAGCCACCGTATGAAGAAGAGAAACCAGTGGCAAAAAGGAGAGACATGGAAGGAAAAGACCGCAGGGAAAACATTTTCTTCCACTGCAATGCCATACTTAAGGCTGATAAAGACATACCGAGTTTAGGGATGATATTTTTCACCATGAAGGCCTCCCATGCACCTGGGGTGAAAACATCTTTCCAAGGCTGCAGGATGAGGCGTGCTGAAGTGTCGCTGGGATGCCATCGTTGCAAGGCATTGGATAGTTTGCTCCTGATTGGTGGGTACAGAGGCTCTAGACGTGATTGGAGCAGAGGCAGCCAAGGATGGATCCAGGAGTGGATGGGGACTGTGTCCGTTAAAGGGTTCCAGTTATCCACCTATCAAACAGTAAACAGAGATGAATAAAAACACATCACTTTGTAGAAGGCAATTATCCACAAGTAAATTATGTGAAATGATCAAAACCGTGGGAGTTTCTCTACATCTAAGTAAGTGTGTCTTTAAGTGGAGATGTGTCTTGCCTCTCGCTGTAGCCGGGGTAAGATCAGCTGCTCCATCAGGTGATCCAGGATCCACAGGGGGAGAATAGGAGCCCACACTTCCACGCAGTCCACCATTGGCTCCACTGTACGAGGCTGCCAGCCTGACACACAGGGACGCATCACTGGGATCCACACTTCCCACAATAGTCTGGAGCGACAAAGACAGGACACACATGTCATCAAAACCAAGCTTTAACACCCAGCCAGCAGAATTAAAGCATGTGAATGTGTGAGCACAGCTTAGTTTGTGTGTGTGTGTGTAAAATGACCTGTGGTAAGGGTCCATGTTTGAATCTGGGGCACTGCTGTGGAAGTCTCTAGATTCGAGGATTGCTCTCCACTGACCGATGTCTTCCAGACAAAAAGAGCTGTCCTGAAATAGGGAAAGAACAGTCTGAGAAGTGGTAGCTTATCAATGATAAGATGAGTAAGGGATGATTATAAAGTTACCTCAGAAGGAGCGAATTGCAGAAACATACCTTCAGAGGGTCCCAGGAGCTAAGTTTCTCTTTGAGTAATGGCTGAAGAACAGCTACAGCCAAGTCCGCCAATCCCATAGTCTTGTATTCTTCATAATAGTCTGTTTGCAAAGTCTCAAAGATCTGGGCGCACTCCTGAAGACAGAGAAGGAAGGCACCAAAACAATCACCTATATGGATGTAATAACAGAGCAAGGTCTAACAAACTGAGACAGACATAACTGTAGCTGTGTGTCTGTGTGTGTTCACTGTATGTATATGCACCTGCAGGGTGGGGGCCTCCCCAGGTGCCATCTCCCCAGAAGGAAAACGCGCCACCAATGCCAGAACGGCCTCCATTCTCTGAATGGCATCTTGCTCTGCATCCAGTCTGCTCTGCAGCGCTCGTGACTCGTGGCTCAGAGACACAACTACATCCTTTTCATGCTGCAGACGTCTGGCGGACTACAGGAGGCGGGAAATAAGATAGCAAAAGAGACAGCGTGTCAGTATGTAGAAGAAGAAGAAGTAGCAGAGTGGTAATAGAAACATGTAGAAAGTGATTGCCGTAGATATTTGGCAGATATTTTCGGTTCCTTCATACCTGTAATATGTCCTGTTCGGTGAGGTCTATCAGTAGCTGCAGGTTATGTTCGAGTTCAGGGAGAGCAAAGCCAGATCCCTTCTGATCCTGAGTGGACAGGCTTGGTGGCCCTTCATCTGGAACACTGTGCTTGTTGGACATCTGACTGTAACTGTAATAAACCTTTTGTTCTCTTCCAGTCATATCTATTACCTGAAGATGGGAACAATTATGGGGAAAGTAAGATTCAGAGACGACGAGAAAATGGCAGCCGACAATTTGCTTACATTCACATTATAATGTCATCCACAGGGGCTTGTACTAAGTGTAAAAGCACAATTAACTTACGTCCCTGATGCTTATTATAACATTATGCCTAATTCAAAAGTGCCCTGATAACATTCCTGTGAGACAGACGCAAAGGAGTGTTAATGCAAGTCTTTTCAAACATACCTTGACCTGTGCCAACTCTCCAGCGGACGGCACTGTACTGCGCCCTGCCAGCTTGCCTTTGGCCTTCAGCTCGTCCACAGTTCTGTAGGAGTACTTGGGTTTCTTCTTTCCTACAGACCCTGCAGGATCCTTACGCCACTGGCCTAACTCCTTCTGAAACTCCTACACATTGAGAGTAATGTCAAAACAATGTTGAATGACTCTACAATATCACTTATGCCATTTGATCCAACAGAGGGTGTAGCTGGAAAAAAGAAGAAACTACATTATTTTCAACAACACTTTTTTTTACCTTTTCCTCGTCTTCCTCTGAGTCAACCACAGGGAAATCCTGAAGACTCTGTTGTGTTCGCTCATTGCCATAAGCACCCACTGCTCCCTTGCCTTTACGAAGCTTTGCCTCAATGGGGTTTATAATACCTGCAGTAATAAGAGGGTGCAAAGTTAGAGTATTTTAACTCTGGTCTGATACTCTACTGTAAAAGACACACTTTTTAATAAATGTTTACAACATAGCCTCCTCAGGGCCCCCCACCTTGAGCATTCTTGCCCAGGCCTTTGCCTGGTTGGTAGCCCATTTTCTGCAGAAGTTTCTGTCCGATTCCCTTTGTGTGCTTCTCCCAGTTACCGATGCCTTTACCAGACTGTATGCCACCTGCAAACCTCTGGGACTGGTGACTCCGGAAATTACCCTAGCAAAAAATTAAATAAATACATATTCAAAAAATACATATTCTTTGGACAAAATACTGTAATGGGTAAATAATATAAACTCAACAAAATGTACCATCTGGAGTTTTTTGGGTGCAGTGCCGCGAGGAGGGGGAGGTGCTGAAGGACCCTCATCTTCAGAGTCATCAGAGCCTGCTCCTTCTTCTTCTTTTTGCTGTTGGCGTTTCTCCTCAGCTGCAGCCTTACGCAGACCACCACTCACAAAGTTCACTGGAGCACTGTAGTCTTTAGATCTAGAAAAAACCCCACAAACAATTTACAATTATGTTACAAAAAAAAAAAACACAGCAGTTGGTGTTCATGTGGACTATTTCTGTTGGAATGACTACAATGGGTCTACATGGATTAGGGTTGCGGTTGGTTTCAGATTGAGGTACCACAACAGGAGCATTGGGGCAGCAACAAAAATAAACCCATGCCTTACTTCTTGCCTCCAAAGCTAGGCCTCTCATCCTCGTCTGAGTCCTTGTCAGCCCAGATGCCATAGGTGGCCTGGTCCTTGGTCTGCCTGTGTCTGCGGCGGTCTGGATTGAACTCATTGGCCAGGTCCCAGTCTGTCACCTCAAAGCTCTCTACCTCAACACCTTCCTCTTCCTCCTCTCTCCTCCCATACAGATGGGACATGGACATCTCTGGATATCACAAACAAAGTACCAAGACGGTTAAAGTTCTGTAAAAACTCAAAATAATAAGCTGCATCAAGAGGCCATCTCCATGATGAAAGCCACGAGAGGTGGCTGAAAGCTCGCGAATAATTGTTTCGTTAGCTATGATCATGTGTCTCTGGGCCAGATATGAAGTAAACAACAATTAGCTAGTATTTTTAACTCAAAGAAAGATACAAACAGCATAATCTCAAATAGCTGGCAAGCTATGAAACACCATTAACGTACTCTTCGTAAACATTCCTTAACAACTAACGTTACATGGATCTTCATATATGAAGGAACAACGTGAAGACAGTATTTACTTACAAAAGCTAACGTTAGCTGACGTAAACGGCGCGCTTTACCGTGAGTGTTGGGCAATTATGTAAAAACTGTTTTCTATAACTCACCCGAAATGTTCGTTATCCCCCTATCCGTAAATTAGCCAAACATTAATTCCTCTGTGTCAGTAATGAAAGTTAAACTAACGTATTATTTTTACGCCATGTTTTACGAATACACAAGTACTTCCGGTTGACGGCGTAACTTCCGGTGTTGCACCAAACGTTGTACCCTGTTTATACCACGAAACAGTGAATCCTTTTTTAACACATATTAACTCATTTCATAGTGGTTAAGTGCTCCGGACAGCTACGTGCCCCCCATCACTACTCGTCTATGGTCTACAGTCCGTTTATTAACTACGATTAACTGGTAATTTGACAAACACGGGGATACAAAATTTGGCATGACACCGGAACAGGATATGCTTGTGTTACACTCAAAACAGTCCTATTTGCCTCTCACACTCGCCATGGCAGCACTTAAATAAGAACTTTGTCGAAAAATAAAAAATAAAAAATGTCACATGTCTGTTTATGTATACACGAGGCACCTGTGAAATAGCATAGATGTCGGAAACCGGGGAGGAGTGGCAGGTGGCCCGGCGACGAAAAGGCGCAGCGCGGAAAACAAAATCACTTCAGGTGTCCTCAACATGCAGCCAGGAGGAGCTGGATATCGGGAAAACTGTCAAACGAATTCGAGACACAGTGTAAGAAGTCTAAGTCCAGCTATGCAGCAGTCTTCTGCAATATTATTCATGTTTCATGCGGAGTTCAGTAATTCTGCTTATCCTCCCACTCTGTAGGTCTGAGCTGAGATGCGAGGAATTTTGGCAAGGGTGGAAAGGTGAGTAAGCTGGACAAGTGGAGTTATTACAAAATGTTTCGTTTGGCTGTGAAATCATTTAGCTTGCGGCTCAGTGACCCTTTCAGTTCTCTTGTGTTCAGCGGCAGGATCCGCAGCCCTATCCAAACCTCCAGAGAACAGGGACACCGAGGGCCCCGCCGACCAGCTGGGGAGCAGCAAAGATGGCAGACTATGTCAACAGCTGGAGTGTGTGTGTTATGGCCTCGGCTCCTTTTCCTCCTGTGTCTCCGCTCGCTTCCAGCTTGCCATGTTGCTGCTGCTGCTGGATGCAGGACAGGTTAGAGGATATTTTTTATCCAATGAGATAACAAACCGTCTACATGAGATCATGTTCATTTTAGGATCTGTGTCTCACTGCCCCCCTCCCTTTAGATCCCACTGAAGGACTGCTCTGTTTATGATCCTGCATTCTCATCTGGAGAGAGGGCTGTTTTGAGAGAGCTGGGTCTGACTGTACTCACAGAGAATGAGGTCAGTTGTTGGCCACTCTTGTTTTTTTAACTTGTCAGCACTGCCAAGTGGATTAACATGCATCAATATATTAGAACCTAACATGACTTATCTCAAGCAAGTTTCAGGTCGCTTGATTTTCTTAGCTTCCTGGCTGCCCGTAAGGTAGGAAATCAGTGCATTCTCTCTACCTGTATTGTGCAGGAGGGGAAGCGTCTGGCGACTAAGCCCACGCTCTTTTACCTGATGCATTGTGGGAAAGCCCTGTACAACAACCTTCTGTGGAAGAACTGGAGTGTGCAATGTCTTCCTCTGATGATACTCATTGGAAACGGCTTCAATGGCATGATGGACAGGTTGGTACAAAACATGAACGAGGGAGATGATGTTTAAGAAACTGGAGGAGAGGAGAGGTGATGTTTCCTGTCTGTCGTCCCAACAGAACAGTTGGGAGAGAGTTCCAGCGGGACTACAGCTACATTGCTCAGGCAGTGTCTGTGTGTGAGGAGAGACGGCTGCCCTGTCCGTCCCGTCTGATTGACGTCTTCAGTGACACCGCAGTCATCACCTTTCCCACCGGCAGCCTTAACAGACTCCCACAATCCACCTGGGCAGAGCCGCCTGAACCACAGTACCAACACTGCTCTGATCTGGAGATAATTCAGAGGGAAACCCAGAGCTGATACAGGAAATGGACACTTTTAATTGTTGCTATTTGTAAAAGATTTTTATTTTTTTTTTAAATAAATGAGTCCTGCTTCAAATTGAGGATTTAAAATCTTGCAATACTCATGGTAGTTTGTTTTAAGGCCTTATTTGGAAGCAAAAGGGACCGTTGAGCATCTAGAACTGGTTCTGCCTGAAGGACCAGTCTTTGTTTGGCCACGCCTCTCATGCGTTTTGTCCTAATCACTGGCAGACATGCTGTTTGATGAAGAGAGGTAGGGGTTTAAAGATGTGATTGGGCCAGCCTAGTGTCAATTAAGAAAAAGACTGATCTTGTTATGAGCCGGTCAGACAAAAAAACAAGACCGTTATTTTGGCCCAAAAGGCACGTTGGCCCACTGAGAATGTGCCCGGTCTGCCAGCTGGCCAGTGCAGCCCTGTTGCTCATACTTGCTGGTCAAGCACATCTCTGGATATCCAACACTTTTTCAGTGTTGAAACGTACATTTTGAAATACCCTGAACAAAAAGTTTAACTTTAACCTTGTTTTTATATGATGGTTTTCTAATCTTAGGCAAGGTTGTGACTGTGCAGAATGATTTCCACTGATGTTTTACCATGGTACACATCAGTGGCTGTCTGGAAGTAAAGAAAACTGCCTATGGTATGTTTTGTAATGTGATCGTTAGTAATGTATACAATATTAGGTGTAGTCATTTAGATTTCGATGAATCTCCAGTTGAGCTGTTCTGGGCACATCAATTGTTTGCAGGTGGTTTGATAGCATCTTACCTTAACACATCATGTTTACATGCAACCACACTATGGGTGCATGTACCCCAAAAAAGCCACATCACTGGTAAACCAGATTAAAAGTTTATTTTTGAAAAAAAACAGCACTCAGCAGTACAACCCTCTCCCAGCATCAGCAATAACATCTACAAAACAAATACTCAAAACCTCACTCTCTGCTGCTAGCTTCATATTCATTCTAGGATCCTGGAAGAGTTTTCTATTACAGCAGTTACTTGGAAAAACTTGACTACAACACTGTTTTCCTGTTTTGATATATTTTCACTCTTCAGCTGTCCCATTAGCAGTGACTTTATCTGCTGCTCTGTTGACCGCTGTGTCTTTCCCTCCATTGGCTTTTGAAACAACATCTGCCCAGGTTCCTTTGCTCTTAAGGACTGACGGGCTTACAGCGATGTCACAAGCTCCATTTATGTCACCATTAACCTCATCTGACTCAGACTTTATCGCAGTAACTGTTGCATCAGATCCGATCTCCCCATTGACTGTGTTGCTGTTTGCGTCATTTGGTGTGCTGTCCCTGACCTCTGACTCCCCATTCACTATCTTGACCTCAGCCTCTGAAGCTGCTCTGTCACTGTCTGCTGCGTCTACATCTGTTTTCTCCTCATGCCCGTTCACTTCAGCTGGCTCCACCACATGACCATTAACTGAAGCAGTGGCAGCATTCTTCACCAAGGCCTCTTCCACCGTCTGCTCCTGTTGGCCCTCGCTGGTATCCTCCACCGCCAGGCTTCCTCCATCCTCTGCTTCCTTCCTGCTTCCTGTTTCTTGATCTGAGCTTATCTCTTCTCCATTCACAGTCTTTGAGGCGACGAGCTCGTCGGTCACTATGAATCCCAGTTCTTTTGCCACCGCTGCCTTTAGTTCTTTGTGTTTCTTCCTATACTCCTGGAGCCCATCTCTATGAAAACAATACATTCATGAGTGGCTTCTTACCTAACAGCACACTATTGAAATGCACATACATGTTGCTGCAGCCAGTTGTTTGAAAAGGTGATTTGAGATTTTAGTGTACAATTCTCTAGAGTTTCTTGTACTATGTGTTGGGTTTAAAACACATTTTTTACATTTTTGTAATGGCAATAACAGGTGTGAAATATTCAAATGGCCTATTTAAAGCATTTTTAAACATGTAGGTAAAAGTTATGCCTCGTTTAGTATTTTAAAGGTTTGATTTTTATTCATAATTTGCTTTTTTTTTGGGGCATAGTTTTCATCATGGAGAAGGTTAGCAACAAAACATCCAGAAGAACCAAAAAAGTATCAAAAATAAAAGTGCAGAATGACAACCTTTCAAAGTGTTATATCTACTGTATCATAATTGATTGGCAATGATAAAGTCACATCACAGATATAGCAGTATTTGTTGGCTGATAGTAACAAGGAAATGCAAAAATATGTCTCAAACTGTATCACTTCCTTACTTCACCAGACAGAACTATTTTATTTTTCAACAGCAAAATGTTCGGATGAGCACATATCGTGGTCATAGTTCTTTAAAAGGAATTAGAATATTTGTTCATGCTAAGTGTTTTTGCTATCGACCAATACGTTCATTTAGGATTTTTAAAGATTAGGATATCAGTATCGGCTTAAAAAGTATAATATTGTTCAAGCTACATTTCAACACAGTGCTTCAACAAGTTTTAAGCTTGTGAATATTTACCTGTGTGTAACGCTTCTGATCCCGGTCAGCAGAGCCATTTGCTCCAGCTTAGAGTCAGATGTGGGACTTAGACACTGAGGACAGAGAGGATAAGTAAGTAAACACTTTTTTTATTTTTTTTGTACTTTGTACGGTTCAAACAGGTTAATGGTGTCAGAGACCACATGAGCTCCTGGACGTACCTCCACTGTCTGCTCCGTGCAGTCAGCTCCTGCCTGTCTGAGAGAGCGTTCCACCTTCACCGCTTGCTGGGTTATAGTGCACAGGAACTCTTTGCTGCAGCGTGACTGAGGGTGATCCTCTCCAAGCTGAGAGAGAAAATAACCGTACGATGACATGCACATGCAACCAATCTCTCTCAAGTGCAGCTCTCGCACGCTGATATACTGACCGTGGAGGTAAAAGCAGTGAGGGCCTCTTTCTCATGGCTCATAGCACTTCTGTAGTCTCCCTTGCTGCACATCCACTGGGCCAACAGGTGCCGACTGCATGGACAAGAAACCAAAGAGGGAAATTGTGAGGATGTTAGGAAATAGGGACAAAATAGATTAACTTTATTTTTCTTTTTATTTATTTTTTTACAAAATATGAGTGCTATAAATGGCGTCTTACTTGAGAGCGGTGTGCAGATGTGAGGGACCGAAGAAGGAGGTGTTGAGTCTGAGGGCGTTCTCTAAGAACTTACCTCTCTGGTCTCCGGTCAGCACCAACCCAAGACAGCCCTGCAAGAAAACAATGAGAGAGTTGCCATTGTCGAAAAAGTAAAAATTGTTTATAAAGATGTTGTGGAAATCCTTTTTTGGGTGCTTGTCGTAACCTACATCCAGTGTTGCGGTGTAAGGATGGTCCTCTCCATGGACTGTTAGCATTAGCAGACGAGCTCTGAGGAGACACTTCTGGGCCAGGGCAGTGTCCCCTCCAGCAAACACATACACACCCAACAGGGCCTACACATAACAACAAAATGATAATAATCACACTACACATATGGCATAAAACCCCTACAGAAATGTGTAGTAATGGACCCAGGGGTACAGTTAGGATACATCTATCTCACAGTGACCAGTGGTTCTATTTCCAGTAGCGGTACGTGTGGATGAACAATGTGTAGCTATACTCACATATTGGTGGATAGTGTTTGGATGGTCAAAGCCAAGCACTCTCTCACTGATGACCACTGCTTTCAGCTGGACGATGCGAGCCTTTGAAGCACAGAAAGTCACAGCAATGACACGACGTAATGGCCAGCTTCATGTCTATCAATAATTACAATCACTTCATTACCTCATGAAATTGACACAGACACTTCGGCCTTTCCCTTGGTTGCATTATGTCGCTGCAACATGTGTATATGTAGCTGTAACAACTTGTGGTGCAGTGAGCCTACCTCAGCTGCCTTGCCCTGCACGAAGGCCACCTTGGCCAACAGACTGTGGCAGTAACAGGCCTCAAGGTGCAGGTTGTCACACACCCTACCAAACAAGTAGGATGCTTCTTTCAGGTGTTCATGGGCCTGATCCAGCAGACCTGCAGTTGGGAAGCACACAATAACGTTGCACTTTTCATTCAGATTTTGTTCTAAAACACACATTGAGCACAAAGATTACAGATACATGAATTTGCAGAAAAATGACCCGGCCTTATTGACCCACCCTTCTTAATGAAGTTCTGTGCAGCTTGATATGCTTTTGAAGCATCCACAGTTGGCATGCGAATGTGTTTGACAACAGGGAAGATGTTGAGGATGTCGTCTGGACCAATGGGAGCTTTATTTTGGTTGTCAAGGACGTAGTCTCTCAGTCTCAACTGGTGAAGACACAGAAATAACAAACATACTTTCCCCTGTAATTATACAGTACCTCTGGAATTTAGCAATTTAATCTCATTATAGCATTATTAATATATGTGTGTTTCAGTTGTGACCGATGTCTGTTACCTGTACTCCAGTCTTTAAACAGAACTCTCTGAGCAGAGAGATCTTCTGAAGGCCGTAGTGCTCCACCAGGTGGTTCGGACCAGAGCTGTCGCAAATAAAAAGTACAGTTATTCTAACACTGAATCTGAGCCATTGTGTAACTAACAAACACGGGGAGAGAACAAACAAATGCTGTGTCCTCACCCAAGGCTGTCAGAGATGTTATATGTTTCAGCAGCATTCTGGCAGACCAGGTTCCACAGCTCGGCCCCTGTGAGCATGCTCCAGGGCGTACTTTCAGAGGCCCCGGCTCCGGCCCCGGCCCCGGCTCCGGCCCCGGCTCCGGCCCCGGCTCCGGCCCCGGCTCCGGCCCCGGCTCCGGCCCCGGCCCCGGATCCGGCTCCGGCCCCGGCTCCGGCTCCGGCTCCGGCCCCTCGACCACGGCGCCTTGACTTCTTCTTAGTCTCATCCCCCACAGGTGCGGGTGTGAAGTCAGGAACTAACAGGCAGCACAGAAAGTGACTGACAGCTGCAGAGAGGCTAGGCACATCCACACCCTGCAAAGACATAACCGAAGTTATTCGTTCAGTCTTTCTGCTGCAGTTTAAATTCTTCAGTTCAGTCTTTCAGTGTTTTTTCTGTGTGGACACACACCTGCACCTCGCTTTGAGGTGTGCAAACATAAGAATGAAAAGGAATGTACAGAATACTGTAAAGTACCTGGAGGAAACTGTTGAACACTCTTCTTGTGGAGCGGGTGAAAATTTCCCCGATGACCAATCTCTGGTTTAGAAGAAGAGAGGAGTGTTAGTCTTGATGATGTAACTGTGCTTTCTAAGTTTGACTATTTTGCAAATCAAACACACCATTATATGTCTCAGGCCCTCCTTGTGTTCTGATTGGCTGATGGTCGTGATTACATGGTCCAGATATCTGAGGTTGATGCCTCTATGGTGTAGCGCCTGTTTTAGAGAGACTCCATCCATTGGTGCCTCATTGCTTTGTAGGCAAAACTCCACCTGTACACACACACACATATACAGACAAATTGTGAGTTGGTTGCATGTTTTGCTGTACATATACAATGTTCATATTGTAGTACTGTATGTAAACACTTACGAAGGCTGGAATCTGATGTGTGATGATGAAAGCAGCAGCTTCCCTCAGTAACCTCTCCTGCAGCTTCGTTGACTTACTTTCACCAGGAGGGAAGGATACTTCTAAACACAAAACACAAGACGCGTGTCATATTTTGTTCCAGCAAAAAGATATGACTGTGTGCGTTAGTGTGTGTAGTTTCTCATGGTACCTGGAGAGAAGATGCTTGGGTTAAAGCGCATCTCAAAGATGATGTCGCTGACTGAGCCCACTTCTTTACAAGCAGCTCGTACTGCCTCAGTGGCTCGAGAATCACCTGCAAGCATATGAACACTTGTCAAGTAAATACAGGATATATAATACACAAAGTTCTCTATATGTTAACTTTAACTTTAATTTCCTTTCAGTGAGTTAGTTATCTACTAAAACACATCTTACAAGCTGTTGCACATTCTTCAAAGCCTCCATTCTCGTCCAACGTCTCCCTGACACGCTGAGTGAACTGGTAATGTCTTAACAAAGCAAAAAGCAAAACTTCAACTTGTTGTTAAAACTTTTAAAACTGAGTTCAAAGTGTTTTTATTTCATGTATAACTCACTTGTGCTGGGTGAAGGCCTGCACCAGCTCTGGCCTCAGTCGACAGAGTCCGTGAGGGAAGCTCCTTGGAAGCCCAGAATCTGATCGATAATTCTCTGGCCAACCTTCTTTTACACAACCCTTCTTCTCCTCGTCCTCTTCACAGCTTTTATTACTCTCCTCTTCTTCATTGACTGTCTGGCCTTCTGTCTCCACTTCTGGGCAGAAGTTGGCATCAGCTGGGAAGATCCTGAACACATCCAGTATGTAGAACCTCCCATCAGCGCCCAACAGTCCCTGAGCGTCCACTGAGGTGAACAGTGGTACCTTGTGATCGTTGGGCCCCACAACAACATGTCTCTGGAGAGAGAGAGATTTGGCAGCCATGGCCAAGAGCTCTAGGAGCCGTCTGCGTTGGGGGGACTCTTGGTGTCCTGCAGTTACCCCGTACAGCAAGCCTCTATAGAGCAAAAGAAGAAGACAATTAGCAGATTAAAAACACAAAAATGTCTGCCTCACTGTGTGACATCACTACCACTGTGGATTGGTGAATAATGGGTCCACTACCTTGAGGCGGGAGTAGTTGGCTGGTCCTGCTCTGAGCCCTCCAACCCAGGGGCCAGAGCCTGAGCAGACAGACGCACTCCTCTGTAGTCTACAATGGCTGTAGGTAGAGTGTGCAGCCCCTGCAGCCCCACAATGTCACTGTAGGCCTGTACTCCTTTAAGCTCCAGCCTCTGAGCAGCCCTGCAAGTAGAAGATGGGGAAACATTTGGATAATCTGTGAGAAAATCAATGTCGTTCTGAAAGTGAAACAAAACCTCCTTTAATCCTTTGCAAGCATATAACAACATATACAATTGAGAGCAAGTGGCTTTACATCTATAGTACCTCGTCATTGAACATGTGTTTTGCTCTCACCTGCGACCCCTGTCCCCTCCAAACATTGCGTTTGCTGCCCCTTGGCTCATGAACAGGCCGCCCAACAGGAAAGCTGGGTCATCAGGGTTTCCATTCACTGGCTCCACAAAGCCATCTACAACAGTTTCTGCCCCCTGCATCACAACCCTAACAAATGCACCGTTAACCTGAACAAAACAAAAATGAAGATTAGAGGGGGAGAAGCTGAAATCAGGTGATAAGAGTCCTGTTATAAGAGAACTGTTTTTCTTGGTTACCTGGAGCAGAGCTCTGTCCCGCTGCAGCCTCTCCTCCAGGCTGCCATGTGGAAGATCTCTGGCAGCTTGCAACTCCTCATTCCAGTCTGGAGCCTACACATATCACACATAGTTACACATACTATCACTGCCACCAGCACGCTACCCAATAAGTAGCAACAAACAATTGTGTGCTGTGTTGTAAATAACCTGTGTTGCTGACTGTTCATCCACTCCCAGTCGGCTGAAGGTGTTTTTATGAGTGCGAGAGGCGCAGGAAGGCCCGAGCCAGCTCAGTGTGTGGTAAGGAGTGGGCATCCCCTCTACTGGAGGTAACTGAGACCTGAAGGAAGAAACGTTGACATTATCAGTCACTATGATCATTTAATGATTTGAATTTGAAGCCCCACTGTTTCTGGATTCTGGCAAAATACTGTAGTATTCATGCTCCCTTAATGTATAGGTAGTAATGTTACCTGTTTTTTAACGTGGTCAAAGTTTGTTTGAAGGCAGGGCTGATGTGACAGAGCAGGTCGGTGAAACTGTGACAAACTGGGGAAGACTGTGCAGGACGAGGATCAAATACTTCTTCTGTAGATCTGAGATGAAGATAATTGAAAATAATTGATAACTAAACTGAAACATTCATGTAGTTAAAGTTCAATTATTTACACATAAGTTTATTCAAACATAATGGAAATAAGACAGCTAGGCCCATCATTAGCCTTTTTATACATTTTCTACTATAAGTTATTGCAGCCATGAAACGGAAATAAAAATATCTTTACCTATTGAGGAAGAACCCTTTAGGACAGGATGTGATCTCACACCGTCGTCCCTCCATTGTCACCACAGTGATGTACAGGAAGTCTCCCTGCAGCTTCCTGTGTCCTGGAGCCGGGTTCCAACAGCTGAGAGACAAGTCTTTCAGGTAGCTGGGGGACTGATGAGACGGATATAAAGTCACACAGAGTCAGTGTGCCTGTATGAATGAGGCCTGGCCTAGTGTGAAACAAGATTCCAGGTGATTACGTACCTCTGGTTGGGAGCTGTGTGGTAGCAGGGCCATGAGTGGTCTCTCTGAGGAACCAGGGAGGAGGTACTCAGGGGGCGCTCCATCCTGGTTGGTTGTTTCTGTTTTTGTGTTGCTTAAAGAGCGTTTTAGGCTCTTTCCATTCGGTAAGCTGGAGTCTGCACAGGTAACGAAAGGAGATCTTCAGTATGAGCTTGTTTGTCAATTGTTGTTTCTTTGAATTACCCTTTTGTCTAAGTGTAAAGTGTGTGTACCTGGTGTTTGTGTGAGTGTCTCCAGTATGCTTGGTGAGCGTCCTTCTCTCAGTGCATCCTGAGGTCCAGATGCTCTCAGCAGCTCAAGCACACAAGCCAGATGGTGTCTGGCTGAGCGGGCGGTGTAGGGTTCTGGAAAGACACACGGCTGTATTATAGAGATTGCACTGGCCTTCATGAAACTGTGGACGCTCTTCTTAAACAGCGATAATGCACAGGACAAATACTCTGCTCTAGGTTGTCGTGACATAAAATGAATTAAAGGATTTTTATATGTATGTTAGGTACCAATTAATCAATGGCGCATACTCATACAAGAGTCTGACAGGATATATACTGCACATAACACATTGGCTGCAGAATATGTTGCAGTATTTTAACAGCTAGCTGGTGAGAGACTGAATAATTGGTTGGCACATACTTGATATCTCTGCAACTATAAACCTTGTTATGATGACTCAGATAAGGTGAGTCAGCTTTACATTGAGGTGAGAGAGACTTCAGTGTGTGTGAAATGGAAAGGGTGATGGGTGTGATGAAAACGTGGACTGGATTATTCTATTCAATTCTATAATTAATTATTACACCATAAATGACCCGAGATATGTAGAAACATAGGTGCACATGTGAGAGAGTATACAACTATATTGTTAAAAGGCCAGACAAACAACTTATAGAGTATTATTAGATTATTATTAAAAAGCTAAAGATTCAAACAATTGTGTCAAAACTCATTATGAAGATATTGAATAAATTCTAAACACAATTATCCTATTAAAATACATGCAAGACAAAACTGTACTGACATCTGAGTTATTTAAGAAAAGCATGCGCAACATGTAGATTGACCATGAAGCTGAACTAAAAGAGAGGGCTCTCAAAGAAACCCACCTTCCACCAGGCGAAGGATGGCTCCTGGTTTAAGGCCCTTAAGGCTTTGCAGTTCTGCAAGGGGATCCAGAGTCGTACCAGCGAATGCCAGCGAAAAGTTGGAACGTGGACACACCTCATCCCTCGAAAGCAGAGTCATTACTGCATCTTGAACAAGCCAAAATCCATGGACCTACAAAGACACGTGGTTCAACACAGTAATGCCCAAATATAGATTATGCCTGCCAATAAAAACTGTTAGTTTCCATCTTGTTATTTACAAATTAGTGAACACTAGGGATCAGAGAGGAAACAACAGTCTGGCTTTGTACCTGCAGCTCAAATGGCTCTACTCCGGCTCCCTGGATCTTCACAGGGAACAATGTGTCATCGTGTTGCTTAATGTCAACGGCATCCTTTCCACCAATCAGGCTCATTACATCTGCTTGAAGAAGACACAAAACTAACTAAGGATAAAGAGCACTGCACTGGACAAGCAAATAGGTTTTCTAGTTGTCCTGCCTTCTGCTCAGTACATGCTGGGATAGTTCCCAGCTCACTGTAGCTGCTGTAGAAAACGCATGAATAAATGAGAATGGTTTCTTGTTGAGAATCAAACAAGAACATTAATCTCTAAAATTATTATGAACTGGAGTGAAGAGTCTGTGTTTGTGAGAGTGCCTGAGGGCGACAGTAAAATTATGCAAGTAACTGTAAGAGGAAGGGAAAGTGGGGTGTGTCTGCTTTTTTACTCACAGAACCAGAGGGAGGGCAGGTCCCAGCGTGTGCAGTAACCTACAATGTGACTAAACCTGTTGCTTTTGACTCCTAGCCTTCATGTCACCACATGGAGATGGGACAACCACCACACCCAGTGCTGACATGAGGAGACAACAGAATGCTAAGTCTCATATATTAATAAACCTAAAGCTCGGTAGTAGAGCCAGCTTGCGTTCATGGATGCGTGCACATGTTATACATACAACACCGTTGGCATGTTTTTTTTTGCACTCATCTCTGAAGATTTGTGTTCATTCTACAGTAAATCCCCAGCTCTTGCTGTCAATCTGGGACTACTTTACCACTGGAGACCACCCAAAAAATAGCTTCCCTGTTCACGATTGGCTGGAAGAAGGTCCCTCCTCTCTGCAGGATTGGATGAGCCTCTTTTGTATTTGGATTGCTGCCTTACTACAACCGAAAACAGCATTTCTTTCAGCCCTGCCGAGTTTACGTTGGCACTTATTTCTGAGGTTAGCTTGTACCATGAACCAGTGATTCTCAAAGTAGGGTCTGGGGACCCCCAGGGATCCATGGCACTTTGCCAGGGTGTCTGTAAAAAGTTTGCAGATTTATTATCTTATAATTATCAGTATATACAAAATTAATACATCTATTTTTACAAAGGGCTTCATATGTCAATAAATTATATTTTGATCTTTCAATCTATAATAGTTCATAGAACAGAATATAAAAAAGAAAGAGACTAAATCAAATTATTCCAAGGGACATAGGTGAGGGGGTCTTTGGGGAAGGGGTCTTTGGCTGAAAAAAAAATTGAGAACGTCTGCCATAAACTAAACAAGCTGAAAGAATTCCTACTCTATATGTAATATAGTCACGTTAAATTAAATTAAGCTGTAAATCCAGCTGTGCCCAAAGATTCAAAGAGTCAAGGCAATCCCACCTGAAGACGGGCAAACACTGACTCTTCCTAAATTCAATCATTTTGTCTTGTGAAGGCGGAGAGGCAGAAGTTCAAAGAAAGGCAGATAGGAATGTGGCAATGGGAGAAGCAATTATGAGGTAGATAGGGTGGTTGGGAAATATATGGGAGTGTTTTTTTACAGGATAAACTGCTGTGTACAGAGATTTTAATACAAGCTAATCTTTGTCTTCTTTGTCCTTAAAGGATCATAACTGAGCTTTTACAGTTTGTCTAGGGATTTCAGGTTGATCTCAGCATGCGCTGTGTGTATACATTAACCATAACACTTTACAGTGCGGAGCAGATTGAAAAGTTGGTGAAAGAATAGCAGCAGCCATGTTCAGAGCAGCAGTGCAGTGCTAAATCTCCCACCCTCCTTACATTCTCCAGCGGGGACGCACCATGAAAAAGGGAAGAAGAGGGAAGTGTAACAAGAAGACAGACACATAGACATAGGAACAGAAAAGAAAAACACATTACAGGGTTTCCTCACCAGCCTTGGCCTGATTTCTTCCTCCTTTCTTCACTTTGTCCTTCATGGCTGCGAGTTATAGTTTTTCCTGAGCTTTCCTCTTGTGCTTTTCCTTCTCTGTGCTGGAAGCCGCTTCCCCTCAAAGTCTTGCTTCAAACTGCTGAAGGAATGCACAAGAGAGGGAGAAGAATCGTGCAGCTGGATAGTTAAGAGAGCCCAGCAGAGTGAAAGTAAATGGCTGTCTGTTCAGGATTGTGACTCCTGCCCCTCTCTGCAAGGACAATTCGTTCAAGCTTATCTGTTCTCTCTGAGTGAAAAAGCCACACCCTCTTATTGCTCCACACAGGCTCATTACTCTTCACCTCTCTCACATTTTGTTAGACTGGGTGTGTCTGTGAACCACACAACTTTTGACAAAAAGTACCTCATGTTACAAATGTCACAAGGTTCATTCAGGGAATTTATGTATCCATGGTTTCATGGAAACAGAGGGATACAAACCGCACATATTACTGCAATCCAAGGTAATGAATTCCTTATTAGTGAATCCTCTTTATGTTAGACTCACATGAGACAGCAAACCGAAAATACAACCACAGTAAACCTGCCAAAAATGGGTGTGTCGATCTCTCAAGATATGATTGTAAGAGGCCTACACTGTCACATATCACACATACCTGGGCATATCTCACGCCAAACCAATCGTTAACATTTCTGCGTTAGGCTGAGCAGGTGATCTGTTTAGTTTGGCAATAATGCCATGTTGTATTGATTGACACTCCAAAATAACATCTAGGCTTACAGTATGTTAGGCGGCATTCCCTAGTTCTATTCCACCTCTCAGCTGAATATTAACCTAAATATTAAGTATATACATATATACACTATACTAAGTGTTTGACAAAATAGTACTGCAGTGGAATTTTTTTAATATAAAAATCCTCATTCTGACTATCACCAACATAAAATCCGCTGTATCATTGGTAAAAAATAAAGTGTATATATATATATATAGTTGGGGCTATAACAATATAAGTCCTGCACCTCAAAAAAAACATCCCGTTTACTGAATTTAAAGAAAAGTTATAAATTATTTTAAGTTATTTTTACCTTCAACTACATGGGTTACGTACGACCTTTGTACGTCTCCCGAGTTCTCAGCAGAATAAAACCAATAATCAAAATCATTACACAACAGCTTCATATTTGGGGGCGGTGGCCTGGTGACGCTGTGTTGCTTCATGTCGCCTTCACTTGTTCCTTGTAAATTTGAATTTTATGCAGGAATATTTGTTTATTTTGTACTATACGGGATGTTTTCAGAGACTGTGTTTGATTCAGAGGTTGGCAGACTCATAACTACTTTGTGTTACAGCGGAATAATGATCTGAAGGAAATGTAGGATTTTATTATTGTATACAAAAGCCGGACATTGGACCCAGGACGCTGTGTTTCAGCCGTATTTCACTATCTTATCATCACACATTGAACACTCGGGCTCCACAGAAAACACTGTCATTAATGACGTCGTTGTTTTAAACCGTTATTTGTCCGTTAGTCTGGTCGTTTGTGAGCGTCAATGCAGTCTGAGCTCATAATACTCATATTTCCGAAAACACTGTAACCAGCTGTCGTTTGACAGGAGACTGTCCTTGGCTAGCCGAGCTAGACTGAGCTAAACAACGAATACAAACCCTCCGCGTTCACTGTCGGTGAGTTTGAGTCGACCGTTGTCTGTTACTAGTACTACAACGTTCACAACACCAACAGGATGTGAAGACGGAGAACCTAAAACCAGAGTCCGGGAGCTCATCCTAACTCAGCTAGCTAACATATCTAGCATGATCCTCTACCAACCTCTAGGATGGGATTGTGACACTTAACGAGAACTATGCGTTAGCATTAGTTTTGTTCAAGACAGTATCAAGAAATCCTTAAGTGCTAACTCAACGTCAGTTAACGTTAATGTTGTGATGGTGTTTTAATCCTCTGTTTTGCTATCATTTATTTGTGTGCAGCTGAGTTCATTACAGGCTCCTGTGTGTGTGTGTGTGTGTGTGTGTGTGTGTGTGTGTGTGTGTGTGTGGCTCCCTACCCGCCTCAGGTAAGAGCTGAGGTCTGGGATCAGGTCTTGGGCTGATGTCAGACAGTCCTGGTGCAGAGGGGGGTCTATCTCAGGCTGCCCCAAACGTCAACACCCGAGACCTGATTGACAACCCCACTCAGACTGTGGCAACAGAGAACAAGCCTGAGGATCAGGTGAGGGTGCGTGTGGGACTTTTTGAATATAACTGTTGTTTGTCAAAGTCTGTTTCCTGTTGCTCCATGATTAGGGTTTAGGTAAAGTTATGGTTAAGCACGGAAGATATTGGGATTAGTTTTGGTTTTAAATTTAGGTAAGAGATAACACACATGGATGGGAAACTGACGTTAACACAGACACACAGATCTTGTGCATATTTTTTAGTGTTATGGTCTTTTTTCATAACAAAAAGATAATAAGGAATTGTTATTATGAAAAATATATTGGAGAAATTGACAATGAATCATTGATGTTCATTGTCTCAAGAATAATTTAGAAATCTATGGTGCTGTACAGAAAATAGATCCAGTCTGACCTGTCAGAGTTATCATCATTTTGCAGTACACTGTCCATAGGTTATCTACTACATTAAAGATCATTTAAAGTCATATCATCGTTTCTCATTGATCAGCTGGAGGTGCATAGAAGGCTACTTGTGTCCTAGTTGTTGATTAAAGTACACTCTCAATGTGTTATCTCCAATAATCTATTTTCAGTCCTTGGACTAGGTTGAGCTGTGATCAGGGAAAGCCTATAAGCTATAATATTTGACAGAAGCAACATACAATGACACCTTGTATAGTTTCAACACCATGCAAGTGATCAAATACTCTGTCACAACAGTTGTGTTAGAGATATAAATCACTCTTTTCAGATGGAAACAAGTGCAAGTGTTCAGAGCTAATATCAATGTAATGGAAGATGGAAACATACATGTGCCTGGATGGAGTACCATGAATCTCTTTCCTGAAGGTTGCTAAAGGAACTTAGCCTTTGTTTTGCGTTAAAAAAACAAATATCCAGCATATAGTCTGTAATCTTAAGGCTGGCAGTGCAAACAGGAAGGTATTACTTGCAAGGAGATTTTATTTTTAGGAAGGGTGCTCCATTCACAGTTTACTCTAAATCTTATTTCATATCTTGACACCTCGTATTGCTGATTTGGCAGTTGTGTGTAATGTGGGTGTTTGTTGTTGTGCTGAGCAGTGGCAGGCTCTCTCTTTCAGCACACTAAAACAGGAGCAGTGGAGTACCAGATGTCGTACTGGCGGCATTGTTTGTGAATGTAAGATATTCAGTGGGAAAAGGTTGTTTACCAGCTGTAGTTGGATCAGTTGTGGAAAGAAGAAGAGACAAGAGACATCTTGTGGAGGGGGATAGAATAAAACAGGGCTTTGTGCTGCTGGCCAAGGGGAGGCCTGATCCTTTCCTGTCCCAATTGTCCTTTGCTTTGTCTCATGGTCTCAAGTTCCTCGATAGGAGCTCCGACTTCTATATTGTCTTATTCTGGGACAGCGGTGAACAGGTGTATACCCAGGTGTACTGCATATAGCAGGTATTTGCTTTTTAACTGAGCAATACTGCTGACAAGAAGAAGAAATATTGATTGAACATCATTTTTCTCCAGGTGTCGCCTGCAGTGGATGAGGCCTCCCCTTCTTCCACGTCCTCCTTTGAGATGGTGGACACGGAGTCGGTCCCTGCTCCTTATCAAGAAGTGCAGCCTCACTGGTTCTTCTGTCGACGGGCCGATGACAACACCTCCTGGCTTCCTTTCAGCAGAGAAGACTCTGACAAGCTAGATAGGGCCTGCCACGCTGGTAAGCATGTGTATATACGTTACATGTACATTATATGCTGTACGCTATTTATAAAGGTGTGTGTAATTGGGTATGTGGAACTATAAACAGCCGTGAGAAGATACAATGTCAAAACATTACTGTTTCCAACACTTGCCTGGTGCCCAGTAGGACGCTTTACTCTCTTGGCAGGACATGCTCAGTGTTACAAGCGGATTAACAGCGAGTTTTAAGGTTTCAGGCTCATTATGCTTCATCGACAGTACCTTTTCAGGGGGTAATGTACGGGGGCTATTTTCTTTAACACATTGAATATCTCCTGTTCATTGATAATCACACGCCTTCCCCACATCCATGTACTGTGCAGTGGGAGACCGGGAGGATGATGTGGTGATAGCTGTGGAGGGAGAGCGGTATGACGTACATGTCAAGGAGAGGAAGCGCTACGCTGTGTACTGGGAGCAAGGCCCCACTGAAGTACGCCGCTGTACCTGGTTCTATAAAGGAGACAAAGACACCAGGTTCCTGCCTTACTCCGAGGACGTCAGCAAGAGACTGGAGGTAGTCTGACACAGACCCTGAACCCCCCCCCCCACTACACTGCTCATTGCTGCAACTTCTGTCTTTATTCTCTTCCCTAACTTTGCCTGTTCCTCACTAACTCTTCTCCTCTGTTTGTCTTGGATTCCTTCCCCTCTCCTCTCATTTTTCAGGACGCCTATATGATAGCAGTGACCTTGGACGAATGGAAAAGTAAAGTGGAATTTCCCAACGGAGAGTCTGTCATCTTACACAATCCCAAGGTCAGGCCGGTTTTTAATGTACATCACTATGTGCCCTATAATTAAATAGATGATAAAGTCACACAATGGTTTTTCTAGTTTGTTTAAAATCAGGTACATTGTTTCCTTCTAATAATCATCTTCTCCTTCACTTTCATGCTCCTCTCTCAGCTTATAATGCAGTATCAGCCAATAGCATTGCAGGATGAGTGGGCGTCCTCCCCCTCGGAGCAGGGACGGCCTCGCACAGTCAAGAGGGGAGTGAACAACATCTCTGTAGAAATACCTGATGGTATGTGTGTGTCTATGTGTGTACCAGTGAGAAATATACTAGAATATACGCTCATTTAACAAAGTATTACCCGCAGTTTAGACGTATTTCTGTGTGTTTTCTCAGGTGAACCTGAAAAGGTGGACCACCTTGTCTTTATGGTCCATGGCATCGGCCCTGCATGTGACTTGCGCTTCAGATCCATCATACAGTGCGGTAGGTGTGAGTTTTGTGTGTGTGGGTGTGTGTGTGTGTGTGTGTATATGTATATATATCTGTGTGTGTTTGTATGACTCTTTTTCTTCTTGTCTCTCCAGTAAATGACTTCAGGAGTGCTTCCCTGTCCCTCCTGGCCTCTCATTATAAGCGTGCTCAGCAGGATGGCGAGGTAGGAAGAGTGGAGTTCCTCCCAGTCAACTGGCACAGCGCTCTACACGGGGATGCCACTGGTGTGGACGAGTAAGCATGGAGAGAGACAGAGAGCGAACAAAACAAGATCCCGCTTTTGTGCAATACTACGTAGTATGTCTCCAGTACTTGCAGAACATTGTCTAACTCTGTCTTCCCTCCCTTTCCCTCTACTCCAGGGACATCCAGAGGATCACTCTACCCAGCATCAGCAGGCTGAGACATTTCACCAACGACACCCTGCTGGACCTGTTTTTCTACAACAGCCCCACATACTGCCAGACCATAGTGGACACAGTGGCCTCAGAGATCAACACGCTCCACACCCTCTTTAAACAGAGACACTCAGAGTTCAATGGGGCTGTTTCAGTAGTGGGCCATAGCCTGGGTAAGACATGTGCAAACAAAGAAACACACACAGTCACAAGTCATCAATATGCTGACTTTAAACCTTTTCCCTTCTCATCTCTCGTTCCTCAGGTTCGCTGATCCTGTTTGATCTGCTAACCAATCAGAGGACTGGATCAGAAGCCAGAGAGGGTGTACGATGACATTCATAGTAAAAGATAACACCAGTGTACAGATAGATTTTCTTCATGTAGATAATAAAATCCACTTTCCTTGCTCCTCTTTCTCCCTCCCTGTGCTTTAGCTGCCCTCTGGTGAGCACTTACATCTGAACTGTGACACACTGCAGCAGACTCTGACCAGACTGGGCCTACAGCAGTACCTGGATACCCTTCAGGCAGAAAACCTAGACATGGAGTCACTGGTAATGCACGTACACACAGATAATGGACATGCACATTTAAGAGTAATCAGGGTAAATCGCTTTAGAATAGTAAACACTGAGTCAGTGGTACCAGACTGAACAAATATGGAATATTTCATGTAACCTTAATCCCCGACTATTTTTAACTCAGGAATTGCTTTAAAAAAATAATATTTTTCTGCCAAGGTGGTAGGTAATTTAATTACAAGTGTATCTTCTTTTAGGCTCTTTGCGAAGACGGTGATCTCAAAGATTTAGGAATTCCTCTGGGACCTCGGAAGAAGATCCTGAACTACGTCAGGAAGAAATGGCTTTCACAGGTCAGACAGCCTGAAACTATACTGAGTTTTTGTTTGTTTTGGATCATATGACCATTGCAATGCCCTTTTTAAAATATGTTTCTTGGGTCTGGACTTCGTCTGGATAACATTTAGTTGGATAGTTTCTTTGCTTGGCATTAATATGCACTCACTGTCCAGATCGAGGCAACACAATCATTTGCAAAACAATTCAGATGACTCCATACTTTTTCCCATGTGAATGTGTATAAACAATCATTGATGTGTGTTGTTTGACTGATGGCATGTTTTTGTATGTATTGTGTTTCAATGTAGGATAAAACTATCTTAGGGATCTGGTTTACTGTCGGTGAGAAACAGATTGATGTGGCTGATTTCCTTTATGGCCAGCTCCTCTTTTGCTTGGGGGATCGCTCTCCAAATGATCCAAATGAGTAACCACATAAAGTATCTACTGTTCAGACAACTTTTGAATTACTTATTATATTTCTCAATCTAAATAGGATTTTAAGACGGGGGCAGTACATCTGCCGGAAGGGTTGCAAGTTCCACCTCCATTGAACAGCGACCACGATGGTAACCAGTCTTCAGGATTCCCGATGCAGCAGTCCCAGTTCCACAGGGCGCAGTCTGTCACCAGCGCTGTAGACTACGAGTACTTTGACGTCGGCATCGGACAGGTACCACACACGGACATATATATGTATACATACATACATACATACATACATACATACATACATACATACATATTGTGCTTGGGAGTACCAGTAGATAAAAGCTTTAATGCATCACCTTCCTGCTTCTCTCCTCCCCCTGCTTGCCCTGGACAGACCAATGGAGGCATAGCCAAGGGACAGGTGTGTCTCACATGGTGTCCTCAGGCTTCGTCCTTAGGTCTCTATGATCTCTCTGTGCCTGGGGGTTCTTTTGACATTCAGTCTGGTCTGTTCAGAAACAAATAAAGGCGACTTGAATTATAGTGGCTGTTTTATGATCAATAGGGTTTCCATCGCAAAGTCACATTATGCCACGGTGATTAAAGCCACCATCTTTGTCCCATTGAGACATACAACCCAACACCACAGTGTGTCTGTGCTCATCCCGTCCTGCATGAATGGTCAGAGCCCTGGTCTCCCCTTTTCCTGCTGCCACACTCCCTGACTGTTGTCCTAATGTCATGAAATGTAGTTTAAATGTTAAATGTAAACACTGTTGTGCACTTCAGAGTCTGAATAGCTGTGATTTCTTCATCTAACATTTTTTTCATGTTTCCATCCTCTCTCCACAGGTATCCATTGGTTACCCACAGCTGGCTTTCCACCCTCAAACATTTTTTGCTTTTGGCTCTCCGATTGGAATGTTCCTGACTGTTCGTGGGCTCAAACACATTGATCCCAACTACACCTTCCCAACCTGCAAGAGCTTTTACAACATCTACCATCCAGTGAGTCATCGCACGTTTACTGCATCTGCACATTCAGGCACATCTTCTGCACCTGCTTTTATTTGCACAACTACAGTTTGACTTCACACACACACACACACACACACACACACACACACACACACACACACACATCGACGCACATCCATTGACCCACCCCCAACCACACACACATCCGCACACCCTCACCCAGATGTAACTGAAGCGTTGAATAAACACAACGACAAGAATAATAGTCCAAGTTTCACCATTTTGTATTCATACCAAGATTATTACGATTGGTGAACTTTTGGCATCAATAAACATGCACATGTGCTTCAGAGAACTCAAGAAAATACAAAAGTACAACCCACGTTGAAGTCATCTTTCACAGTCAACTCATCCCCTTTATTGCTGTGTAGTACGACCCTGTGGCCTATCGGCTAGAGCCCATGATTGTAACAGAGGTGGATCTGGAGCCCATGCTGATCCCTCATCATAAAGGCCGCAAGAGGATGCACCTGGGTATGACTGTCTGTTTCTTTCTCTTTGTGGTGTGGGCTTTGTGTAGTAGGCTTAATGATAATCTCTGTGTCCCTTTGTCTAATAGAACTAAAGGACAGCTTGACCCGTATGAGCATGGATTTGAAGAACAATGTTTTGGGATCGTTACGGACGGCATGGCAGTCCCTTTCCAGACTACCAGTTGCTGCACTGCCCCCGGTGGACCAAGGAGACACTACAATAGAAAGAGACCTTCAAGAGACACAGGGTAGAACAACCCTTTTATTTGCATTTGTTTGTGTATGTGTGTGTGCAAAGGTGTGTCTAACCCAGTCTCCTCTCACCCCTCTCTGCACGTTGCCACCCTCCCCTCTTACACTCTATCTGGCGGTAGCTCCTGCTTCCCTCACCTTTTATCTACTTTACCTTTTGAACTTCAGCCTCAGCGGCAATCACTTCTTCTTCTAAGAGGGAAGAGAAAAGTGCTGACTTTTGGACTAAAATACTGGAGTGGCCCAGGGCCCTTCATAAGCATTACTTTCAAGGTAAGACTCAAGCCCGTATAAGCTTGTCTCTCATTGTGCGTGTTACATTTACCTTCCCTGGAAAGGAAACAAAACGAATTACTTTAATTATCTGTTTAATGGTTAAAACTATGCTGCAATACCTGCAGAATGTATAGTAAAAAAAACCTAATAGTACTCGATTACTGTGGTTTACTTTGTCTTGTCAGCTCCCTCACAAAGAGCAAATGCAATGATGTAAAGCATGTCATTATTACCGCAGGCTCTCACTGCTCCCCTGCTCCTCCTTCCTCCATGCCTGCTGACAGTTCCGATTGGTTGAATGTACTAACCGCTTCGCGAACAACAGAGACCACTTGAGGAATTTGCCCATGGTGCATTCTTGTATGTTCTGAACAAACGGGAACAGTTGAATGGAATTGATCACAGTTGTTCACAGCAGGTGATGTTAATCATCAGTAGCAGGTCTGTAGCTACATGCAGGTACACGTCCTGCCCTTTTCTACAGAACCTGTACTTATTAGTCTGTCAGTTTATTAAATGAGTCACGGGGAATACAGCTGCTGTTAGAACAGACAAATGCATCACAAAATAACCTTTGTGTCCTACTCTCCACTCTATATGTTAACGAGGACTTATAGCTTTTTGTTTACAATCCTTACAACCTTCACCTGTTGTATCGTGGTATAAGATCCCAAACACGAGACTCTAGTATAATGTAACATAGTGCATAGTCGACACAGTAATATGTAATTTGAGAGTAAGATGTTCATGGTTTTAATGTCCGAAATTACAAGATAGTAAATGCAGAGGTAGAAAATATGATAATCAAGCAGCCAGCAGTTTAGAGTTCATCAGAAGGTTTTTGTTGAGAGCCCTCTCGAGATCACTCTTAAAACAACATTTACATTTTTAACATACCAACTCATCACAAAACTAACCCATCTTACTGACATTTACTCAACCTCATACTTGCACCTGTGGGTGAGTGCATAAACACAACATCAGGTCAAAAGTCTGATGTTAATTGATATAGGAGACATCCATTCAGTGCTAATCAAAAAAGCGTTCTGCAGTGGTTTTCTAAACAATCACAAAGACAGTTTTTGTGGTTGTTATTCCATCAAAGTATCTTCTTACAACATCTACAGCAGACACTCTCTTCCTTCCTGTCTATTATCTCATCTGTTCCTGTTTTACCAAGAAGTCCGAGTCAAAACAAATAGCTGCTGGCTATTGTCTTTTTGTTGTCTGTAGCCTGTCTGTGCAGCTTCATCTTCTTTCTTTTTTTTTTTGTATTCTGTCGCAGCAGGAGTGTGTGACGAGGCAGAGTCCTCAGTGTCAGCAGAGCAGACGGAGCAGCCTGAGATTAAAGTGGGGATGTTGAATGGAGGACGAAGGATCGACTACGTACTTCAGGAAAAACCTATCGAGAGCTTCAACGAGTACCTGTTTGCCATCCAGTCTCATCTGTGCTACTGGTGAGTCATGGATACACGTGGACCATAGTTATTGTGACCTTTGTTATTGTGCGGTTTTGATGTTTTTCTCTTTGTTGTATCCCATTTTACGTGCCTGACTTAAATCTATCCTTAAAATAAATGATGTTCTTCTCTCTCTGTCTACTAGGGAATCTGAGGATACTGCTCTCCTGCTGCTGAAGGAGATCTACGACAAGCTAGGTGTGGCCATTGAACAGTCACACCAGTAATACAGTTTTATGAAAGTTGACTTGCTTTGTAGCAATGACAGTAGCCTGAAAGTGACAAAAGGAAGGACAGCTGTCAGAGCCAGAGGCCGCACAATCGTCTTCCAAGATGCCTTACCGTCTGGGTGCCCCGGCCTCCCCTCCCTCGACGCTGAAGACCGATTGGTTGCAGTCGGGTGATCTCGGCTCAGATGAGACAGTCGGCCTTCATTTGAGGGAGCGGTGGCTTCTTAGTGGTGCCTAAACTCCCAGTGCAGGACTGGGTTTGGTGTCTGATAGTTGTTTCAAATCCACCCAAACATCCCTGTCATGCTCCTGGATGCATTTCTCTGTCTTTTGTGAGTCATTCTTTATTTGACTTTTGCTTTGCACTTTCACTTAACCAACAGGTGTTGACATATTATACCTCAAGCTGAAGCTGAATAATATGGAAAAAATAATTATCACGATAAACAGTAGACGCACACAGTACTTGTTTAAAATGAACAAGTATAATATCTACCACATTGGTTTACAAACTGGCCGTCAAAGCTGGTATTTCTATGCACAATAAGAATATATTTAAAAATCCCAGAATATAATTCAAATTGATTGTAATCTATTTTATATAATTCCCAGCCCGATGTGATCGGACATGTAGCTTTATAATTATAATAAACTATAAGTGTTTAACCTCCGTTAGCCAAACATGAGACCTTTATAAATACGCAGGTCCAGTGGTTTCATTTGGTCAACTAAAATGTTTAGGTTCTGAAGGAAAATCAAGGTTGATATTCTGTCCCCTGGCAGCCATATTTGTTTTTCTGTCAACACTAAGGCCACTTTAAACCCAGGGTTGCTACTCCTACATGTGTGCAATATAACGATAATGTTCTTTTTCATTTCCCAGATGTAATTCTGCACTGACACTGTCATTGAAAGTTCATCTCGCCTTCTAACATTATTTTTGTTTCACTTGCTATATGTATTTAATTCTGATCATATCTACACCAGTTTCTAAAAGAAGGGATCCAAATGAAGATTTGGGACAGAAATAAGTGTGTGTGTGTGTGTGCGCGTGTGTGTGCGTGTGCGTGTGCGTGTGTGTGTGAGAGAGACTACAGTTTGTATGTTATAAACTGTTCAGAAAGACCTGTTTCAATTTCTCTCCCCAAGGTCTGTGCCATTCCTCCTTCACCATGTTTGACTCAAAATGCATCTTTCTGTAATTCCATTCAGCAGCATATTCTTTATTCTAAAATATGATAAAATTTAAATACAGAGTAGCATCTCACGTTCTCTAACTTTTGTATTATCTAAGGGCCAAACGGTACATGTTTGTCTCTGTAGCAAGGTGACGTATAGTCATTTTCTGTAACGCAGGCACTTCTTTGCTTTGTTAGAGCAGGGTTTCTCCACATGTTCTGGTCCTGACCCAATGCTTAGGTGCCACAATGTTCATAATTCTCATGAACCCAGCAATAAGAGAGCTTGAAATCCTCTGCATTTGATATAACGAGCATGATGCATAGACTATATAGAAATTATGTTTCAAAGCATGTCAATTTATTTGACAAAAATCAACATATCAATGGACTAAATACCACAAATCTGCAACATGAGGTCCAGACTACAAAGTTGAGAATCTCTGTTTAACTTTACAAATACCTCTCTGTCAGGGCCCCACCACTAGAGCCCTGACCCTCTGGTTGTATCATCCGCACAATACATGAATAATAGGCTTGTTCATTTGTCTTCCTTTAGAAATGCACTAAATACTAAATTATCATGTTGCCCTTTCCTTGGACTTCACCTCTGTCTGTGTGTCAGTTAAACGGATCTTGATGGTCCCTGGCTCCTTCTGTTATTGCACTTGATACGAAAAAGTTGATACATACCAAAAAAACGAATTGTCTCCTTTCTAAATACATACCTTATGAAAATGGTAACATGTTGTGCGTGCCATAATAAAAACATTACAATTGTCTTCTTGTGTTCTTTGAGTTTATTGTAAACATGCTTTTTCTGAAGTTGAAAGCACAATAAATTGATCTGCAGCCTTTTTAGGGTTTGTATTATGTTGACTATAGGACATAACAGCCAGAAAATACGACATAATTACCGCACATTGAGCATCCGAATCAAACTGGATAATTTACAAAGTAATAGTAAGTCATAATCAAACAGGGAGGGGGTTAACTTACAACCACAACATCGTTACTATGGTAAGTCACTCGAGCATGCGCAGTCGTGTGGAAAACACAGCATCACTTGCAACATTGGACAACAAACATGAGGCAAGTTAGACTCTTATATATGTTTTGGCATTTGTTTTTAAGCCACAGTTCAGAGCTATTTGCTACATTGTTGAATTGTTAATGTATTTATTCGTTATTTATGGCGCTAACAAGTCTGGCGTTAAGCTAGCAAGTGGCCAGAGTAACGTGAACGGTCACGTGGCTGTAACGTTACTTTAAACTGACTAAGTCAGCGTTACATATTCATACCATCAGTCATGGTAAATAGTGTGCTGAATGCTGTTTGTGACTGAACTGTGATGAAGGTCTTTCAGTAATGAGGGAGCTCCACAGTGAGTCATGTGATTCGTCTCAGTGTGAGGGAGTTATGCACTAAAGCCTCTCAGGCCTGAGTCATAGTTATGATCTCCTTCTTTAGTCATCAAGAGGGTTAACTCTTACATTGCTGGTTAAATAGCTCTTCACATGTTTATACATCAGCTTTTCTCAAAAAGCCTTTTTTTCGTCACACTGATTGCATTGTTTGGCCTGATTTTAAGTGTGTACAAGTTTTGTATCTGGGTTAGAAGTCACAATGCAGTAATTGTCTTAATGTATGCAAACAAGCAGAGCTCTGACAGTGTGTGTGTGTGTGTGTGTATTGTCATGCTAAACCTCAATGGGGCTGCAGGGGTGGGTATTAGGTCACAGCAGGTAGTGGGAATGTGGCACAACAAGTGGGACTTTGTTTTAATGCCACCAACTCTCCCGCCATCATCTTCCATTTCTCCCCTCTGGATCTCAGATCTGGTATTCAGCTGACTAACAAAGAAGAGACTCTTTCACGCTTGAACAATGCTCTCACCCCTGCCAGATACCCCCCATGACACACTGACATACACACACACACACTCACACACACACACACACACACACACACTCTCTCTCTACATCCACCCCCTATGGATTTAGTGCGCTTTAAACAACCCCTGTCACACACATACACACACACACACACACACACACACACCACCTCTGTCTTTCTCCTTATAAAAGCTATGCTCTGCCTGCCTGACAAGTGAATGTAATCTGCATCTTGTGTGTGTGTGTGTGTGTGTGTGTGTGCTTGTAAGAGATAGAGAGAGAGAGAGATTTTGAAGGGTGAGGAGAAGCAGAGCAAGGAGGCGGGACTGCCAGCTATTCATGTGTGATGAGTATTACTCTTGAGTATTTAGACCGTATAGCATCAACAGAGAAAAGAGAATGACCTCGTAGAGGAAAAGGCTGGTTGGCTGGTTAAATAGTAACATGACAAGCAGTCCTTTGTGCCGCTCTGTCGTTGAGACGGACCGTCTGGAGGAGAGGCAGAGGTGAACCTTTGGAGGAGAACGGGGACGTATACGGAGAATCTGTGTTCAACCTGAAACACACACAGACTCGGCTGTTGCCATGGGGGGCTCCCTCAGCCAGCACAGGAAGGGCTCCGTCAGCTCCCCTCGGAAGAAGAGCAGCATGTAAGATGAGATGCTGCATTGTTTGTATGTCTGAGTGTGTGTGTGTGTGTGTGTGTAAGTGACAAGAAAAGGGAACCTGCACAGGCAGAGTGGGTGCACTTTATCAAAGAGTGGATCAAATCAGCCCTTTGGCACCTGAGATTGTGTTGTTGTTGTTGTTGTTGTTGTGTGTGTGAACTCAGTGCTTCTGTGTCAGGGAGGGGAAGAGGAGTCTGAGAGAAGAGGTTGAAGGGCAGAGCTGAGACCTTGATGCTTCCAGGGTTTTTCCCTGCTGGACTGAAAGCAAATCAGCCCGTCAGACTGCAATACACTGCACACAGCCTCTCCCGTGGCGCTGTTTTGAATGCTGTTTTGGTTTTCAAATCTAAAGGAAGAAGGAAGAGACGAGTGGTACAGCTGATGAGATTAGCAGAGAGGCTAATGTAATGAGCATGAGCTGATCATCCTCCTGAAATGAAGGCAGTGTCCAAGCCAAGCACAAGGGCTCATTGGGTTTTTGACATTTCAGCAGTCGTTTGCAGTTAAAACTGTAGAAGAGATAACGCTGCTGCTGGCTATTAATTATTCAGCCGTGACTCAAATATTAAAGTGCCATGTTTATCATACAGGCCGTACAGTTTATTTCTGTCTGAGCAGGTAGCACAGCTTCCTGTTCTGTGTGTCTGACATCCTTAATGTACCGTGTGATGTCAGAATGAAGGGAAAGGGAATCAAGAGGTTGTTGCTGAGGCATTCGTCAGAGCTTCAAAGCACTTAACTGCCCTCTTCCCGTTTCTCCTCTCATCCTTTGCGGTTGTTAATATAAGAAGCCGTCATGCTCTGAGGCAGATGTTGTTTTGGAGATGGCGAGTGGCAAGGACGTGAGAGCTCAGAGGGACAAAGCCATGTGAAAGCAATGCTCATTGTTATTTGTTTTATTCTTGAATCTCTCTGATCACGCGAGCATACTGTAGTCAGTGTTTTTTCGTTAGAGTATAGGTGGGGTTGGGTTGCTCCCTGTGGGAAAACTGCCTTGGGATCTCTAGTTTCTTTCAGCTTCCGGTCTAATTTTAGTCGGCTTAATCATTTGTTTTATCCTAACTGGCGCAGTCTCGGCTCTACAGTGGACTTCCTGTTCTTAAAAACATCCTGAACATCCAGACAGTCCCTCATGTGGGAACAGTCTGACCTGCATTTGGAGCTCCTTTCCCACTGCAGGGGTATGAATTCAGGCCAACTTTTACTTTTTAGAGAAACACTCATTGTGAATACATGAAGACGGGCACAAAATGTGAAGATCAATTATGCAGAAGCTCATGCTGACTACCAGAATAAAAGTGAAACTACTAAATAATGTTGAAGTTAATGCCTCACTTACGCAATATTGTTATCGATACTACGCTGCAAGGAATACTTATTATAACCTTATGGCATTTTAAAGGGAAGTTAGTTGAAATACATTTAACAGGCAAATGAAGATGAATGGAAACATAAAGTAGAGCAGTAGGGGGTGTGTTCTCTCCGTGCTCTGTGCGTGCATGTGTGTACAATGTACACGCACTATTGTCTGGGAATTGTGTGCTCCGGAGTCATTGTTGTAGTCCGAAACAATAGCTCAGTCGGTGTCTCCGTGACTCCTCCCGGGTGAACCCCACCTCTCTTTCAACCTCGTTCTCCATTCTTTGTCCTCTTTTGTTTCATCCTGCCTCTATCAGTTAGGATATTCTGGTGCACCGTGGCACCGTGAGGGCTTCAGCTCCATTCAGTCTAACTGTTCACCCCATGCTGCTTCTCCGCTCCGATTGCAGCTAATTGAGTGTTCTCTATTAAATATGCAGAGCTATGAGGAATGTAAAAAGGGCCGTGCTTCTGAGGAGCATATCAAAGACCTTTTTGAGCATCTGTGTCTCTCTTTATATTTTATCTCTCTGACACTGCTGTGTCCTAACGCTGCGTTAAAATATAAAAATCAACAAAAGATATGAAGTTAATATCATCAGCAGTGAGCTACCTTTTCTCTCTCTCTCTGTGTGTGTGTGTGGTGTTGAAGTTTTCAGAGTGTAACACACAGTCAGAGATCCTATCATCTCTGTTTAAGCTCCCAAATGTGACTTCAGACCTGTTCTGTATCTCCCTCGCTTTCTCTCCCACACCTGTTCTTCCCTTTAGCTCCTTCTGTGTTCTTGGCTCCTTAATCCTGGCATTGTATCCTGGGGGGGGGGAGTGCTGCATTTTTTTAATGTCATTTAGTTGTTTTTGAAGTGAGGATTCTGGGTGAGAGTCCAATACTGACCACTAGATGGAGCCATATCACAGACCCAGCCAATAAATATGATATCATTCTGTTTATGTGGTGAGTCATTCGATGGACAGACAGACAGAGAGACAGACAGTTCATCTGTCTGTCCATGCCAGGAAAGATATATATATATATTTTTTTTTTACATATGCACTAGTGTTTATGTCTTACATGAAAACTTACTGATAAACACAATAGTTGACATATTGTACACACATATGCTGTGTACTCACGCCTCTTCTTGTATCCTCAAATACACATTCACATTCACGTCACATGGCCGTAGGTTTATGGCAGACTGTGAAGTCTCAACAGAGCCTGCGCCGGAACTTTAGAACAACTTCCTGTTTTTATAAATATCTTCTGTGCCGCCTTCTATTGAAACCAAACAATAGTGGCTCAACCTCTAAGCTTCTAGGGTCTGTGTCTCAGCTGTATCCTCTGCTGCACACGAATACATTAGTTTGAAGAAGTTTGTTTGAGATAATTAGAAGTTTCTTCATGAAATATTATGAAGTATTTTATTGCTGCTTTTCCTTCAGTGCAGATGTCTGACTCATAAAATAAAGACCCCAAAACACTGATCTTGTAGGTTTAAGGTCTAATTCATAGATTAAAGCTTTCAAAGAGGAAGATTAAAATGATATTATATTTAGTCAGAGAGGATCAAGGCTCTGATCTGTGTTGTATTCAGAGGTGTGTTTTTACAAAATCTCCAACAGCCGGTGTAACTGGGATAGTTAATGCTAACCTTACAGCACTTTGATTTAAGACACATGATCAGGAGCACTTATACCTTTAAAACACTTACACCGACATGTTCACATTGCAGGTTTGCTCTTTGACATGTGTGCAATGTAAATGTTCAAGGTAAAGTCCAAATACTTGAAAACAGTGCTTGCTACATTTCTTTGAATGTGACTTGTAATTGAAACCAATATGAAAATGTTTGACAGACAACATGCTGAGATCTCTCTTACTTTTAGCAGTTCTGGGTATAAAAAAATGTAAAAGAGAGAAGGAGATTGTGATGATGTTAAAAATCTAAATGGCTCATCCTCCTGGGGAGGACAAGTGTCTTCTATATCCATTAGTATGTCTAAAAATAATCACAGCAAATTCAATGTAAATCCACTTGTTCGTTTTTAAGATATTATGAATAGTTGGTCAGGAGAACTGTTGACCTGGTGATGCTCTACGATGCTGTACGAAATGTCCGATTGGTGACCTTCTGTCGTCATCCAGGGGGTTGAGAGGAAAGAGATGAACAGTCTGTGATAGTCGAGAAGCTTCTCTAATTCCCTCTCTGTGCACACACACACACACACACACACACACACACACACACACACACATAGTTATCTCATCCAGTATATCACATCACCTCTGTTGTGGCTCACAGACGTGTTTATCCTCGCTGATGTATTCTTAGCTCATAACCACACATGCTGCTATCAGTCAAAATGTAATTGATGATTGAGGACGTGCATTCTTGCTGGATTTACTGACGGCAAACAAACGTAACAGCCGGTGTTCGTTCGCCGTGTGGTGTAAAATGTCCACTCCTGTGTGCTAAGATGGCAGCTCTCTAGTTGGCATACAGGGTGTACTGTACGTGTGGGTTTGCCTCTGTTTCGCTGTGTGCTATTTGTGGTTTCAAGGTATTACATAGGAGCTCTCTCTCTGTGTTCCTTCTTCTCCGTCTGTGGTTCGTGTCTCGGCCGGGAATAGAGTCAGAGCTGTTAACACCGTCCACTTCTGCATGTTGCCCCTCTCTTAAATACCTGTGTTTCCTGCGTGTTAATGTCCGGAGCAGGGCTGGAAAACATGGCCAAAATCTTCTATCTATAGATCATTTAATAAGTTCTCCATAACGATATACATTGAGATAGAGCATGTCTTCTGGTAATTCAATGAATAAACAGTCTATATGAAATGAACAAATGGTAAAGCCTATTTTTGGATTCTCCTCTGTGAATGAAAGGTACTTAGTATTTTCTTATATTTCCTATATTATTTTATTACTATTATGGTTGCAAAATAACAGTTTCAAATGAAACCATAGAAAACAATATTCTCAGCCATGCTGACTATGTTTACATGCAGAGGAATCAGATCAAGACATAGTTTGATTTAACTACGCTAGCGTGTTCCCAGGAGCAGAACAAGTTAGTATGTGCTTGTTTTTATCAATTTACAGGACATAATTGTGTATTATAATATCTCAATATATGATTTCATCACAATACAAAGAAAGACAAAGTTGAATTATCGCCCCGCCTTTCGTCCAGAGGCATGTTTACAGCTTAGCAGAGTGAACACAGGACGTCTCTTACTGCTTGAGGGGGTTTGTTAGCTTCCAGGCAGATCATGTCCACAGCAAGACGGACGGGTTTGTCTTCTCAGCCGTACAGACGCACAGATAAGGAAACAACAAGACAATTTCAGGAATTCATTCAATGTCGGGAATGAATTTCACATTTCAGTCCTGCCCAAAAACTCACTTGTTATGTCTCCGACTCTCACTCCTCATATTTAATGAATGCTTTTTTTCTGCCATGCCTCTAATTTGCTCCAATTGTTCAGTCCAGCAATCACAGATTGAACAGAGCGTCTTTCTCCGCGTTCACCGGTGTGTGAAAATTATTCCTGAGTGTGTTTGTGCTCATCTATCCGCCCGCGTGTCTCTGTGGACCAGCTCAGTGTCATCAGTGGCAGAGCTCCTGTCTTTAAACAGCAGGAAAAGGAACCTAAAAGTGCAAATAGCAAGAAATGCATCTTTTCTTTCCCCGCTCACCTTCTTCACAGGGGCTGAACCGGCCTCCCTTATTACATTAGTCATGGTTCGTGTTTTCTCAAAGAGCTCGTCTCATCTGGCCTAGATGTGTGTGTGAGAGAGAAATGTATAAATGTGAAAGCCTGTACTTAGAGTTATATAAGCCACCTATGAACCGCCTCAGAGGCACGTGTGTGTGTGTGTGTGTGTGTGTGTGTGTGTGTGTGTGTGTGTGTGTGTGTGTGTGTGTGTGTGTGTGTGTGTGTGTGTGTGTGTGTGTGTGTGTGTGTGTGTGTGTGTGTGTGTGTGTGTGTGAAAGTGTGTGAGCAGCCAGTCAGATGGGTCGTGGCAGCGCTACTGTTGAATCTAGGTTTGCCGTATTGATTTGTGTTCTGTCTGGCCTGGATGTTTTCACTGAACAACACATCTTCTGTGGGTTTGCTCACACATCATGGAATAATCGGCTACATTTCCAGTTCAGATTTTCTCTGTTTGTTTAGATTATAGTGCTTATACAAAGTACACTCTTAGTCTTTGTAAAACATTCTATTCAACTCTGTCCCTTTATGTATCGAGGGAGGTAAACAACAAGTAAACAAAACATTAACAACTCAAATTACCTTTTTTAACTCTTTGTGGGCAGGCCGAACACATCAAGATGTCAGTAGATAGTTAGGGCGTTACTGCATTTTACTATTATAGTTTAGTGAGGGTGTAATCTCAGTGAGATGGGCTTTATTTTAAGATAGAATATTGTGATGTTATGAGTTCTGGATGAGCTTTATATCCGGTCCAATCTCATCTCCTCCTACATCTTTAAAATGATACTGTCAGCCTCATCATTGCCTCCCCTGTTCTCTTTTCATCTCCTCTTTGTTAAGGACACAAATGTCCCAGAGTAACCAGACGCTTCTTTGCCTCTTAAAACAGGAAGCATTGCCCCCCCCCCCCCCCCCCCCCTCTCCCCTCACGATCGGCAAACCCTTAAAGAATCAGGGAGAGGGGGAGGCAAACTCCTGAGAGCAAGTGAGCGAGTTAGCAAACACACAGGAGCAGGGCGAGCCGACGTCTGTTAAGCAGCTGATCGGCCACCCAGATAGAGAGGGAGAGGGTGAGGGGAGGGGAGAGAGGAGTGACTACTGATGCTCCAGTAATCTGTAATGTGTGAGTCAGTGCAGTGGAGAGCAGAGCAGCAACAGCAGCAGCAGCAGCAGCGTGAGACACGTTTCCCCCTCATGAGCGTCAACAGCGCAGAAGGGCAGGATGAGAAAGCAGAGCGGTTAAGCAAGAGGAGGAAGTGAGCAAGAGAAAGCAAGACGGACAGAAGCTGACGTTAGGTGGGAGAGAGGAAAGAAGACAGGTCCACGGCTCCTTTTCGAAGTAGAAAGGACTGTGGAAGATCTTTGAATCTGTCTGACAGCAGCCACAATCGAAACGAGCCCAGAGGAAGAGGAAGTTTTGCTATTTAATCTTGGAGGTGGCAGCAGGTTCAAAGACTCAACGTGCTGCAGGGATGTCCTGGTTGTCTCCGGTCCAGTGGGCCAAATGGACATGGTCAACGGTGACTGGGGGTGCTGGGGACGAGGGGCAGCCCAGATCCAGGGATGACGGAGAGGACAAGTAAGAGAGGCTAGGCCACAGCATTTGTGTATATGTGTGTGAGAGAGAGAGAGAGAGAGAGAGAGAGAGATTATTGGGTCAGTGTAAGAAATAGAAACAGAGAATATCTGTAAAGGAATGGGTGATTCTCTGTATTTGCTTTAATAAACAGCACTAGATTGATTGTGTTCTTGTGCGATGACTGCAGATTCCCCTGAGTCACACTGACAGGTGGTGGATATATACACACAAAGAGAGCAACACACACACACACACACACTGATGTGGTTGTATAATGCTGTGCATCCCAGTGTCTTGGTCATGCTGTCATTGGCTAAAAGCAGATTCTTAGTCAAAATACAGTTACTCCATTTTTGTTTGTCAGCCTCTGCTTTGTGTGTACCATCCTGTTTCTTTATGAGGCACTAAACCGGAGGATATGACTGTGTCCAAGGCTTGTTTTTATACGTGTGTTTATGTGTGATGGCTGTTTGGCAGTTGGGGAACAGTTGCTGAATGTTGGGGGATGGGGGAAAAGCCACAGTTTCCAAAGCTTTTGATTTCTTTTTCTGTCCATCGCTAGTTTCTAAGTAACCATCCAGGGACGTGATTCAGTGTGTGAGTGTGTGTGTGTGTGTGTGTGTGTGTGTGTGTGTGTGTGTGTGTGTGTGTGTGTGCAGGGTGGGGGGTGGGTGGGTATGTATATTAGGATTAGCTCTGGCTCCAGCGTGCGTGAATGTGTTTGTGTGAACTGGTATCAGAGATGGAGTGTGGTTGTGTTTTGGCACTGAGAGCTTTGTTCCTTCTCGTGCTGTTTTTCATTAGAGTGCAGACGTTTTGATGTGTGTTGAAGCGGCTGGGAACGGGTACACACACACACACACTCACACACACACAAAACCACATTAACTCTCACTCCCTGTCTCTCCCTTCCTTTTTGTCTCTCCACAGTTTGGGCATAAATTTAGGCTGGGTGTCTAGGCAGCTGACACAGCAGACCAAAAACTGTGTGTGTGTGTGTGTGTGTGTGTGTGTGTGTGTGTTTGTGTGAATGAGTCGTGTGGGACACAGTGTGTCCTTGTTGAGAGGCAAAGGATGCAGGTGGCCTTGTAGGACTTCACTTCCTCTACCTTCCTCCGACTTCCTTTAAAATCAAAGCAGCTTGTTTATGTTTAGCTGCTTTGAACTCTCACTGTCACTTTAAGAAAACAGAAGATTGATATTTGAATATATGCTTATTTGTGAGAAAGAATTTAAAACTGCAACACACAATCCAGACTTTCACTGTTATATGTCCTTTAGTAGCATTTATATGTCGTTATTCAGACTGATCAACATTTTCAATGCCTCATTGTTCTCAAAGACAGTAGACTGTTCTATATGTAGCTTTAAACCAGACATGACTTGTTTTATCACATGCTTCATGAGAAGACTTCATTTTGTTTTATGGATCATATTTGTCAGTTACAGCACATTTTCTATTTCGAACAGGAGATTTGTTGTATTTTTCTTTCCTTGTGGATGGTGTTTTAAGGTCTTCTTGTCTCTCCTCAGTTCAGACTCGGAGGGGACCTTTGGGACTCCTGACGCAGAGTCTCCAGGTGTTGTGAAGCTGCTGAGCCAACTGGACAACTCCAACCACACAGGTGAGACGGCTCCGTGACCCGGGGCTCTTACTGGTCAAACTCTGTCACACCTAAACGATTGCTTTGGATATATATTCTCAGGCTATAGGCTTGGTTTCAAGCCTCAATACCTTTTGGTACCAACTGAAATGTGTCTGCACCACAGACGATCCACATCTACCGAGTACTGAAGATTGACATTGTTTGTTTATTCTCTGATCAAATAAGTCTATAATGTGTTTCATTTCGGCAAAGTACTCGTATCGCTGCTCGTGTTTAGACTTAACAGAGTAATCTAACATTAGGCTGAAAAGAGCAGCCGAGCTGTAATCACACCCGACACTGGTGTCACAATGTCCAAAAGTCCAATCCAGCAGATTGCTTTAAGCAGATAGCTTTAAGGCACAAAGGTGTGTTCAAGGGCTGGTTCATGCAAATCACAAACTATGTTCTACCTTTAGTCGTACCTGATCGTGGAGATAGTTTTAGTTGTGCAGTATTTGAGATATTTGGCTTTAAGATTCAGGTTAGGGTTGTTTTTTTGGGGGACGTTAAATGTAAATTAAATTAAATGTAACCATCCTGTCAGACACACTCTACGTATTCGGTTGATTGATGAGCAGCAGATTAATCCCCCCCCCCCCCCCCCCCCCCCTCCACTGCCCTGCTTTCACCCACACGTTACCATGGTAATAGATCATGTGGGGTGCATCTTCTCTGCTCAAAGCGATGCTTTTATTTCACTGATGTTTTTTTGTGACCGCTGCTTCTCCGTTGTCATTAAAGTGACTGAATTTGACAGCTACTGTACGTGATGAAGTTGGACTCAGACACGTTTTAACCTCAGCATATGGGAATAACAGGGAGATTAATGTGATTATTAATGAGTCTGGTTTGCAGACAATAACAGTCTCCTTTCAATGCTAAACCAGTCACATGCTCTGTACTAAACATGTGTTGGTTTCATAAATAAAAGATTGACTGTGTGGAGTAATCGATATTCCGGTTGAGTATAATTAGACTGTAACGTCTCAGGGGGAAACCCTCACTGTTAATAATAACAACCACAGGCTACAATTAAACTGTGCTGTTGAACCAGGACATAGCTGAACCCGTAGACCGCTTCTCTCTCTCTCACTTCTCTGTCTGGTTTTCCTCTTTTTCGTAGAGCTGTGTAATAAAGCCTGATGTTGTCTTTGTTGCTAGGCCACGTGGTGGTGTGTACTCTGCATGACTGGGTGTGGTTCCGCTACATCTGTTCCCTTTCTCCAAAGGGTGTGTGTGTGTGTGTCTGAAAGTACCCAGATTTTGAGCAGAAGCTTACATAAACTTGCATCAATCCAATGTATGATGTAATAACACTCTAGACTTCAGTCATGACAAAGGTGTGAGAAGCTGTTACCTGCTCGAAAGTGAAACCACAACGACTTCATCCACGTTTTGAGCAAGTTGAGAAGGATTACAGAAGAATATAGGAGAGTCTCTCTAGTTGTATCATTCTGTGTGAGCTTTACAGTGTGAGTGGGTGTGTTTGTCCCGTGCTTCAGCAGCAGAGTGACTCAACAGAGACCAGCCTGCTGCTGTGGTCGTTAGCTCGCTGTTAACGGGATGTGTGAGGACACAGGATGTGAAGTGCTCTGAGAGGAAGCCAGTCGCCATTTTAAGTGTTCTAACAGGAGAAGAAGAAAGCCATCAATTCAAGTTTAAATCCCTGAATGACAGATACAATCAATAAGTAGCCACAGGATGGGGATGTTGAAGTAAGGATTGAGATCTGCTTGTCACTGGGTCTGCCCTGCTGTGGATCTCCTTCTGACTTTCTGACAAGTGCTTCTCAGTTGCCTCCCTCTGAAACTCAGTATTGTGGTGAGCCCCAAGGTTCTGTCCTGGGTCCTTTTCTGTTTGCTTGGTATAAACTTCCCTTTGGACGGATAATAAGTCATTTCAAAGGTATCTCCCATCACTGCTGTGCAGATAATAGTGCCATTTACGGCCACAGCAGGCAGCTATTTTCCGTCATATTTTTCATCCGAAACCGAGGCGTAATTATGGACAAGGCACCGACTCCTTAAGTGTTTCATTCATTCTGGATGTTTCAAACTGAAAAACATTGCAAAACTCAGGCCCATTGTGTCCTCTAAAAGGTTCTATGTGACACCGATGTTGCTCACTCTCATAGCTCTTCAGTGTGAGGCACCAGCCTAGATCTACTGCAGTCCTATGTCACCAGCAGGTCTCTGATCAGGCTCTGTTGGTTATTCCTCGCTTCAGACTGTTTTTATAAGTCTCTATTATGTGTCTGTTGTCTCATTTCTTTTATTTGTGACCTGCCCTTGAAAGGTTCTATATAAACTTAGTTACAAACTCACATCTCTTCTGTTTTCACAGTTCTTCCTGATGTCACAAACCACTTTCTGGACAAGAACTCCAACCAGGATGTGGGCCCAGTTTCATCCCGAGAGGTTGATTCCCTGAACAACCTCACCGGCTCCTCACCAAACGACCGCAGCTTTGGTTTGGACCAGAACCTCAACCTGACCCTCAGCAGCTATCCCGGTCCTGGAGGGGGCCTCTCGCCATCCAGCCCTCTGCCCCAGCCTCAAGCCCTCCGGCCCCCATCGTTGTCCTTCCTTTCCCCGCTGAACAAACCAGATCCTTCCGAGGTGGACGACCAGGCTCCGGTGACGTCTGACTCCAGCCCGGACTCGAACTTGATCTCCAGTCATGACATTTGTGTGGATCCCGACTTGCTTAATGGCAACATGAACTCCAACACACAAAGCACAAAACTGACCTGTGAGACCAACGGCACAAGTATCACGTGAGTAAAACACAGAAGTACACAAAGACCTCTTCAGCAATCCGTCAGTGGCTGAAACTGAACTAATATGACTCACAGATTTATTTTCAAGCTGAACAAACAGCGCTCTCTCTTTTATGGCCGCAGGGGACATTAATGAATGCTCGCTATTGTGCACAAGGAACCTGAAGGAATCAAAGTGTTCCCGTTACGACCGACTGTGTCGGCCTGTTGTGCATCTTCAGATGTTGTTTGTCTCCTGCACGGCCAAACCATTCCTCACCAGCGTTATTATCGTTTTAAATGTTTTACTTTTAGTTATCATTTTATTTTAGAATTTCACTTTTTTAGTTCAGTTTTCAGGATGATTTGTTTTTGATTTGCTTGCATTATTCCACAGAGGCAGATTTTCAGTGTTCATAGCTGGATGAAGTATTTTTAACAACTATTCTTTGCTTGTGGACAGAAAATGTTCTTTGAATGGTAAAGAGTCAAACAACGCCCTCTTGTGGTGTTTTTCTGTTCAGTTTCCTTTTAAAGAAGAATCACGACCCAAAAAACAACACAATTGTAATTATTGACTTTTTGTGATAAATACAGCAATTAACTACTGACCACATGTTGTTAGAAGAACCGTTGCTTGTTTGGTAATTTTTCAATGTGCACAAAGATTATTTTTATTTTCAAAGTAAATGAGTGGTTTGACACGGACAACATAATACTAAATACAGAAACAGGCTCTTGAATTACATATGTAATGGGTTGCATCTTATAGGCCAATATACTGTGTACAGTATAGTACATTTCCATTACATTACATATTGTCCATATCACAGCTTGATAAAGGTCAATGTCTCGATGCAGTTTATTGTATTGATACTTGTAGCCCATTTGTCTTTTGTTGGAGGGTTTGCCTGCTGTCATTTCCGTGTGATGGCTATCTTTCTTTGCAGCCACAAATATTTCAGATGTTCATCCTTAGTGACAAGTTTGTTCACAATTTTTCCCAGATAATAATCAATCAGATAATAAACAATCAACTTTTGTTCCCAATACTTTCATTATCTCTTCACAAATATCTTGCCAATATAAAATATCAAAGGACAAGCAGGAAATACTTGATTTTTAGTTCAAAGCTCTTATCATAGTACTTACTGTGACCTGTGTACTTTTAGTCTTTTTTTAATTTACCTAACTATAATAACCCTGCACTCCCCTTGTGTTTAACCCCTGTCCCGTCCTCTCCTGTCTTTCCTTCGAACCTGTCATTCTGTCTCCCTTCTCTCTGTGTGGCATCAGGACTGCTGAGCAGGTCCATTTCCTCTGTGTTCTGTTGTAAGTACTGTATAACTGTGTGTTTGTAACCTCAGTCCTTGTTCTTGAAACAAGTCCAGGTCCAGGCACATCTGACCTCAATTTTCCTTCAATCACAAACTGAAGGTGAACAGTTGGAGTAGCTTTAGAAAGTAGAGGAGAGAGAGTGTTAGTGGAAACCCCATAATTCCCTCTAGCGCTCTGAACAACTGCTCTTGCTCTCATTTCAATTTGGCAACAATCTCTTTCATTAATCTGCTTTTTGTTCTGCTTAATTCAGCACTTAAGGCAGATCATGCAAACTCAGCGCACACACAGAGCAGAGCAACGAGGTCTGGCTGTAAGGCTTTCTGTCTCTCCTGCTTCTTTTTACACACATGCAGATTTATGATCAAGATAGTGTTGACGCTGATGTAGTTATTGACTTTCATTCACAGGAACTCCTGTAAAGTGAAGCAGACCGAGCCGATGCAAAAGGACTTCAGCGGACAGGTGAGAACTGATAATGTATGTCCTGTATCGTGTCGTAGTATTGGCTCTAGAACAGCTTCATACAGTCAGCGTGGCTGATTATCTGATTATCTGTTAAAGGAGGACCATCATGGAGACCACGCCACAGACGAGGAGAAGCTGGCGAACAGTACCAGTGTCAAACCAGACAAGGACCAAAGCGGTGAGTAATCAATGAAGATTGATTTGAATGTTGTGCCACCCGGTTACGGTGCTTCACCGAAACAGTAGTGAACAGCTCATTAACAGTTAGATCTCTACAGAGATCAGATAACTGGAAGTTAAAGTTTAGACAGCATTCTTTAGCTTCGCTGTATCAATACCGGACCGTGAGAAGGTTCATCTTTGCCCAACAGTTACACACAACATTAATGTTTAACGAGCACAGTCCAGTTGTTCAGAGCAACAGTACGGTTTGTCTGTTGTTTTGGTGTGATCGGTCAGATTGTACGATCACACAGGTGCCTTCAGGCTGCTTGTGACTCAGCTTTAGTTTCTGAGCGGTCTGATCTGAGCGGGCCGCACTGTTACAGATGGTGCGTAACTGCATCACGTGCAGTAGCTTGAGGTTTCGTTGTTTCTAAACGGGGCGTGATGTTTGTTATTTTTTATTATGAGCATTAGTATTTTTCCAGCATTGTCCAAAGACAAAGATGTACTGAGCTGATATTTGCATGAGTGCCTTGACACTTCTGTTGATGTCTTAACTAGTCATTTAAGCTCATTGTTTGTTCTCACTTAAGTGATTTAAGTGAGTTTATTTTAACGCAAGACTTAAGTAAAACTACACATTGAAAAGATTATATTGTGTTTTGCAAGTCATGGGAATACTTTTTGCAGATCGTACATCATTAATCAGCAGTGTCTATGAGCACGTGGTTATCGAGTGATATTTATAGTGAGAAATACAACTGGAGAACTGTTGTAATACTTCTCATGTACTGCCACCTGTTGACCATGATGATGAACCATATTACATTATCGGCCACAGCATCTCTGAACCTTCATTCTTATTAACATGAGTATCACTTTCTTCCTGTTCAAGACTGCCATGTGACATCAAAACCTGAGGACTCAGACTGCTGCTCAGTGGTAAATAAATACTACAATAAGTCATTCATGTCCTCTCCCCTATATGTGCTGCGTCAGGCCCATATACAGCCTATCTGTTTTCCATAGTGGTACTCGCATATCTGTGACATTTGTCATCTAAGCAAGAAATGCAACTACAGTGTGAACCAGTGACCACTAGATGGAGATGAAGCGCTCTTTTCTTCGTCAAACTAGAGACAGCGCTTTGGTTAAACTAAACTGTTCCATCAGTTGCAGCAGAAAAACAGCTTTGACAAGTCTGGATGTGTCCCAGCATTACATGTCACTGTTGAATTTGGTGATATTTACTCAGTAAATGAAACATTGTGCAGGTAGAGTGTGTTGTGACTGAAATATAAATAGTTTTGTGTTATTATTATTATTATTATTATCTAAAGCTGCAGTATGATCACCAGTCTGATATGATGGCCGCACTGTGCTGTACGACAGCAGGAGGTACTTAGTGTCTGCCACCGTGTTCATGTACTCAGGTGACAGATGGATTTAGATTATCATTCAGTCATAATCCAGGGAAGGACATAATGAGAGAGGAGAGAGACGGGAGAAGAAGGAGAAAGGATTGAGATTTGTAAGAACACTGATTGAAAGGCAAGAGGGTGAAAAATGAGAACGTGAGAAGTTTGAGAGATGATGATGAGTCATAATTTGCATAAATGTTCCTTTTTGTTTGTTTCTCTCATTAGTTGATCATTCGAACTAATTGATGATACAAACTGTAGCTAATAACATGACATTTGCATTGGCTTTTCTTAGCACCTACAGTACAATGGGTTTGTGCATTTTATACTTATAAAAGGAAATATTTGAAGACAATAAATAACACCAAACTAATGATGAGAAAAACTGGATGAAAAGGGGAATTTGTTTTAGTGTAAAAGGCATGGTGTTATGGTAGTATTGTTGAATTCTACATGTGCTTTTGTCATGAATACTCTGTATATTCTTAAAGTTTGGGTGGGCTTTCCCGCCATTAGACTATTGGATGTTCGATAACACTGATTTTCTTCTGCCTTCAGCAGTTTGAAGACCCATGCAAACTGAAGAACAAGCCAGCGGGAAGTGAAATGCAGAAAACAGGAAGTCAGGTCCTGGACTCCATCTGCATCAGTGAGGCAGAAAAACATGCCGTTCTCACCCTCATTAGAGAGGAGGTACACTCATCCAACATGACATATGACATCCGTGTGTTTGTTTTCTTTACATGCACAGTTCTGCTCACAGGAGGCGTCTCTTTTCAGATCATCACTAAAGAGGCGGTAGCCAACAACTGGAAGAAAAAGTACGAGGACAGCAGACAAGAAGTCAGCGAGATGAGGTGAGACAATCTGTTGCTTCATGCTTTTTACTCAGCCGTCACTGATTGATTTTGATGGTGGTCACGTGAGGTTTTGATAGATCGAAACATTCTGTCTACAGCCTGTCGTAAGGTTGAGTAAGGCTTGTGTGTGTTTTGTCTTATTACAGGAAGATTGTTGCAGAATATGAGAAGACAATCGCTCAGATGATCGGTGAGTAGAAATGTTAGAATACAATCTATTTAAAATTGTGTGGTCAGGGCTGCAGAGCAGACATCTATTTTCCATGTAACCGTTTATTTCAATGGTGTCTCTAATGAGTTTAGTGCCACTGTGTGATTTGTGTCATCTTGTACTGTGAGTCTCCTGTTTTACTGAGTTATGTGCAGTAACTTTCATCCACATTCTCTTGTATTGGGAGCGACAAAGCAACAATTTAAAAAAATTATGTTTCACTCAAGTCCTTTCCCTTTGTTTGTGAATGTATCCCTGTTTAACTGCAATGTTTCATGCCGTTACCAGACATAATACCATAAATACTCCGCAATAATGTCTTCTTCTTCGCTCTTCTCAGAGGACGAGCAGCGCAACAACCAGAGTTCCCAGAAGGCTTTGCACACTGTGACGATGGAGAAGGAAGCCGCTCTGGCAGACCTGAACTCCGTGGAGCGCTCTCTCTCTGACGTGTTTCGGCGTTATGAAACCATGAAGAGCACCCTGGAGGGCTTTAAGAAAGTAAGCGGTCATAAGTTCATGTCCAGATAACTGCTCAAGGAAAGTGTCGGTTTCAAGTGCTGAGGTGATCAGCCGATAGTAGCACAAATTGGAGGGCTCTAAAAGGATTACGATCAGAATAAGGTTGGAAGGTTTCCCTCTGATTAGGGCAGTGGTCGCCTAGAGGTGAGAGCAGCTGGGGTTTACATTGACGGTCACTAGATAAACCTGGCCCTCAACTCAACAACTACATTCTCTTACTCAACAGCTGCCGCAGAATTAAACCCCTCGATTGAAGAAGTTAACCCCAAAATCTTGACCCCCCCCCCAGTTGACTCGCAGCTGGATTAGAGCAGCAATAACGCTGTGCTTGTTGTTTCTTTTCCTCGTACAGAATGAGGAGGTGCTGAAGAAGTGTGCTCAGGAGTATCTGGCCAGAGTCAAGCAGGAGGAGCAGAGATACCAGACACTTAAACTCCATGCTGAGGAGAAACTAGACAAGTATGTAGAGATTGAAATGAAGTCTAATTTTCCTGTCAAGTCAGTTATAACAAATCAAAAGCTTTACAGATTTGAGATCATGTTAATTTCCCTCATCCCACGCATCTCTCAGGGCCAATGAGGATATTGCTCAGGTGCGCGCAAAGGCGAGCTCAGAGAACATGGCGATGACCGCCAGTTTGAGGAAGGATCAGATGAAGAACGAGTCTCTGGAACAAGCTCTGCAGCAGAAGGTAACAGTCATCCTCATCTTTCTGCACGCTGATTCTACATGAAACTTTTTACATGAAAGCCCCAATAGAACATATTTACCGTATTTGTACACTATAGCATAGAGAGATGTATTAAATGTACATATGCATCCTTTGTTGTGTTGTCATAGAATCAAGAGATGGAGGAACTCACTAAGATCTGTGATGAGCTGATTGCCAAAATGGGAAGAATAGACTGAGAGACACTCCCTGTGATCAGCCAACTAGCGTCCCTCCGGTCATGCCTAACAGCGACGCCCTGTGCATGCCCCCAGCCATCTGCCAGCCCTGCATCACAGAGACTGCTTCTATACAGATGTCTAAAGTAACTTCATGTATACTAAAATTGCACTACATGTGACCTGAATCAAAAAGGTTCTCTACATGCTAATAATTGTTGTAGTTGGGACTCTGTTATGTGTATGTGGTCACGTTGTTTTGTTTGTATTTTTGCCCAGTATGAGGCATCTGGACCTCTTGTGCTTTCGCCCTTCATGCCAGTGAGCAACAAACTTCTTGTGACTCAATTTAAATTCCCAGCAGCTTAACGGCTAAATTTCCAGCAACTCCTGGGAGGACATCATGCAGGCGGGGGTTGTTTAAGAGTTACATTTAGGCATACAGTATATTTCGCTTTGACAAGGATTGTTTTGTAATAATGCAACGATCCATGAAATGTATTTTTTTATAAAGTGAACAAGGATTTTACTACGAAAGAGCAAAGCTCAGGGGTATTGTGTGGGGCAGAACGAGGTCAGGGTCAAAGTCAGGGCTGCACAAGAACTGTAGGAAAGGATTAAGGATTGTTTGAGGAAACACAGTAGAGCTCAGAGGCCTTGGTTTGTTCAGGAGAGACATTGAAACCAGACTGCGTTTGGACCACATGTCAGTAAAACTAACGCTGCAAATAATTCAAAGCATTTGCTTTATCTGGATTCTGGACAATTCAAGTAGCTGCGGAAAGTGTATCAGTCACAAGTATGATAACTGGACAATCATAGACTTTACTGTAATTATATAACTTAGTGGAATTGTCTTGTCTGAAGTCAGTAAAGACACAACTTTATGCTGAAGAGAAACCAGAACAACTGGAAAACATTAAAGCATAGTGACTCTATATTTTGGTTAAATATATTTGAATCTATTATAAGGAAAGCAAGCACTGCAATATGTCAACAATTATTTTCTTCTTAAATCCTCACTGTGTCACAGAGTGTCCACTGATCACATGTACCTCCAACCAAGAGAACTAGAGTGTTAAAGAGCTTTGTACGAGGTTTCTGTCTGTTGCTCATGTGTGATGAAAATGTGACCTCTCATGCCTGTATTTACAGCACTGCACCAATTATTCAGCAGATAAATCTGTTTCTTTGCATGATTATTTTCATAGCTTCGTATTTCTCAGAATGCAGATTGTTTTCTAAACACACCAGTCAAACTAGTTGTGTAGCTATGACTTAGGAGGCTGTGATTTAGTAACTGGGTATCAGGTATCGGGTATCAGCCACAGTTTCATGTTTCATGTTTCATGCCATTCTAATTTCATGTTGCATCTCGTTACTCAGCTGGTTTGTCTGTGCTTTACAAAGTATTGTTTTGTCACTTTAGCCCCTTTCTTTGATTATTGTTTGTACATTAGAAATGAGGATCTCACACTTGTGTTGACACTTTGAGGACTAACAGTGTGTACATTTGCCTGAATAAACATAAATATAATTTGTTCTACTACAAGTTGTTAATGTTTTCTTTTACTTGTGCTTAAGCAGTTTTCATTATTACCTTTACCACAGACTCAAAGCAGAAAAGTATACATTCTCACAGTGTGTGTGTGTGTCAGTGGGATGTTATCAGTGTGTGTGTCATGGCCTCAACTTTAGCTTCAGCACACACACACACATTCAAACACAAACAAACGCACTCCTACACGTCCCAGCTGAGGCAGTGATGTGAGAGACTGCGTTCTGCATTCACTATTTGAAAACTGTCTGTAGTTACAAAAGCAGTGTTGTAGAATCAACACTCAAAGAAATAAACTCAAAATCCTTACTGACCTGTAACTGTGTCACCCTGTTATAGCTTGCTCGGTTAAGTCCATTAACACAGGCTGCTGGCTGTGCAGCATAGATGGAGATTACAGAGATAAGACCGTAATGCCCTCAGACACCTTCCTGTGCCTAAACCCCCTCAATTCTCCTCCTCCACCTCAACCCCTCAGTGTTCCCTCCATCAGAGACTCCTCTCAGCTCATCCTCTCTTTCTCTGGACTCTAGAAGACACAGTGACAAGCGGCCAGCTGCCATGAAGACTCCTCTGGCCCTGCTGCTGCTCATCTCTCTGGCATGCCACAGTAAGTTTTTACAACACTGATGCCAACATTGGATTTTGGGGTTTCAGTATTGGGGAAAGATTTAGTTAGTTAACAGCAGGCAGACTAATTGCTGAGAGTTTACCGAAGCACCGTGACCCAGGGGATCCAGGATTTGTGGTTCCAAAAAGCAGATACTGGTTGAAGATTGTTGATTTACGCAGCAGCAAAGCAGTTTTAGCTTGAGGTCTGCACAATTTGGGACATTTTCCATACCATACCAATCTATCACAGATTTAAACCTGCGAGGCTCGAACGATGTTCATGTCGTGGCATGGTGGAACAATCTATACACACTACTAGTGCAATGCAACAGGTTGTTGTGACATACAGCAGCTTTCATTGTGTGCAAATGTATCCCTGTCACGAATTTGAGGAAGGGACTGACAGCCTCCACTAACTGTACCTGCAAGTGAGTGTGCCTGTGGCGAAAGCATGTGTGTCTGCATGCTTTCGCCCACCTGTGAACATACATGCTTAGTCTCAAGTCAGGTGGTCTCTCCTGTTCTGTCTGCAAAGGCCACGCCCTCAAATGTCACACATGCGTGGCGTCCAATGAGGACGACTGCAACAGACACGGCTCCGCCTCCTGCCCTCAGTATGCTGATGCCTGCTCCACCATCACAGGACCCAGTGAGTAAACAAACACACGCACACACACATACAAACACACAACCAGGAAAACTTGCAAGGCAAGTATGATTTGGTAAAATAAAGCATCACTAGGGGTCGGCGTAACGCTTACAACCAACTGCATGTGTGTAGAAGCAGTTTAAAGAAGTCAGTAAAGCTTACAGTAGTGCACATCCATTGACAAAGAAGTGGGTTAAAATCAGTATTAAAACCCACAAGGAACCAGTATTATGAACTGTTGAATGCTTTGCAGATACATGGCCTATTTTTTCTTCTGTCGATACTCTGTCTTCTCCTGTTTGTTTATGTGTGTGTGTGTGTGTGTGCGTGTGTGTGCGTTAAGAGCAGAAGAGTGTGGTAGGGAGTTCACCGTGGTCACAGCGTCGTACCAAATTAACACAAGTGGTCAGTCTTCAATCTCTTCAGAGCAACTAAACTGTGAGCGTCTGCCGGCCTCACACATCCCTCGCTCTGTCTCGCTCTCTTTCCAGACACCGTGATGAAGTCGTGCACCTACAAGGCTTTCTGCGACAAGGCTCATGGCGTCGGCTCGGGAGCCAAGATGGAATGCTGTTTTGGCGATGACTGTAACGGGCCCCACCGGAGCCACAGCCATGGGGATCACCACCGCAACAGCGCAGGGGCTCTGGCCTCCAGCCCCGTCCTGCTCATCACGGCCCTGCTGCTGCGTGTGGCCGTCAGTCAGCTGTGATTCATCCGTCAATCCTTCCAGTCATTCGCTAGGTTGTCCATCCACCTTCTCCTCTTTGTCACTGTGCCCCTCGGGGATTTTCAATGCAAGTTGAATCCAATGGATTTGAGTGTCAGAGAAAAGTGTGTTTCTGATGACTGTGTTGGTGCAGGGAAGGTTGTCCGTCAGATAAATACAAGCTTCAGCACCTTTGATTGTGTTATTATTTTATTATCATCAAACACTTGAATAGTAGCCTCATCATCTATGGTATTAGCTTATCTAGAGTGTTCACTTGCAGATGATCCAAAGCTGTAAATGCTAACCTGTGAACCTGAGAGTGTTTGTGGTGAATAAGTCTGCACAAAATAAAGTACGCCTTTTGTGTGATAGCCGCCCAGTGTGGTTTAGCTAGTGTGCAGCTCGCTTGACGCCATTGAACCACATTATTCACATGTGTCAATGCCATGAAAACCAGACAGAAAAGTATGTTAACTCCACAATCTTTAGAATTTTGTAATGATGTATTTGGTACTTTGTGCATGCAAGCTTGTTTGCATAAAGATACAATCACACTCGTATTGTGGTGTGTGTACAGTGTGTGTTTGTTAAGATCATCTTGGTGTGACATTTGATAGAAATCTGTGTTTATGTAAGCGTCCCTGATGTAAAAGCATGCGTACAGACGAGATAAAGTACTCTGTGATATTCAGCAGAAACACATCTGTGGAAACCTCAGGACTTCCTTCTTCAACTGTGTAACTTGAATCCTGTGCAGTCGCCACAGGATATGAAGTCAGTGAGGTAGGTCTCCCTCCTCAGGCAGGTCATATGACGTGCAACCACTTCCTCTTAACAAGAGGGCACAGATTAACCAAAAGAGAGGGGGACAGATTACAGCATCACTCCTGTAAATGCAGACACAGTAATTGTTCAGCAGAGAGGAAGATTCTACATGTAGACCATTTTAGACCATATATATTTCAAATTGTTGTTTTTAGCCACAACTACATACACAGAAATCAACAGGATTTAGTACTTCCTCAACAAAAACACCTGGCAAATGTTGAGGCGGCTTTGGAACAACATTATGCAATGCACATAAAAAATATAATCGCCCAGTAAAAAGGGAATGTTTGTGATTTTTAAAATCTGCTCAGACAATGTCACAGAGTTTGGTTTGGTGACTACAGTCAAGATTTGTAACAGTGTGAGGGGAGATTTCTAAAATCCTGCTGTGGCCCTGCTATTGGTGGAGCATTACATTTTGGTAGTCCTGTTGCTATACTTTTTGCAATTTTAAAAGTACACTGCTTTTGGCACATCATATTGCACCTGTCACACTCACCTCCCATGGTTGGTATGAATGACACTATTCTTCACTGTGTACCTGTTTATCCAGGTTTACACTCCCTTATTTTATAGCTGCTCATTTATAGGCACCAACTGATTCGCTGTATTTGTGGGTGTGTGTGTGGGTGTCTGACAGTTCTCCAGTTGCCACCTGACAGTAGAAGAGATAACATATCGTATGCAGTTGCAGGAAGAAATAAACTGCGCACGTTGATGTATTTTCTAAATAAAAGCCTCTAAAAAGAGCATAAACTGACAAAACTAAAGTACGGATGGGGCCTTTACTGAATCGCTGATGTTAAAATGAAAACGCGCAGAGGTGAGTTGAGCTGTTAGTTCCTCGTCTTATGAGAGATCAGCAGCAGAGGAGAGGAGGAGGACCCGGCCGGAGCTCACAGGACGCATAGATCACATCCGGGGCTGGTTTATTCTAATAACGAAACGTCCAACCCGGAAAAAAAGACAACTCTTCTGTAATCCGATCACTCAAACAAACAGATGAGAGTGTGAGAGCCTGATGCACACCGGACCGGCTTTGACGATGTACGCTGTTTGTAAAAGTTATTAAAACTTTGTTCTGACATGCTCGTTATTTACCAAACGCGGGTGTCTCTGTGCTTGTGAGCCGTGCGGGGCGCTGGCTGTGGCGCAAACTGACTTCACTGCGGGTAAGTAGCCAGCCGACAGTAGCACTTTGTGACTGCGTGTGTCATTGTCTGTGTGTGTCATTGTCTGTGTGTGTGTGTGTGTGTGTGAGTGTGAGTGTGCGGAGGGTTCAGTACTGTAGGTGTGGCAGGCCGTGGAGTCGTTGGATCTGGTGAGTCAGTGCAGGTCATCTGAGCAGAACTAATGTGGCGTCCGTCAGGTGTCGCTGAGTAATTCTGCCAGATCACGTTTAAACGTTTCACTGCGCGCTCATATTCACGTTATAGGCCACGTGCACGCCCATGGTTTTCAGTGGCGTGAATGTCGTTTCTGCACTGTGGTCAATAATGTGAATATCCAGCTGTCATGAGAGAGCAGTGGAGAAAGTTATTAATCCACTACTATTGAAACGTGCCTGTCACAACTTCCCATAAACCTTGTTTTGTTCCACTAACAAATCCAAATATATTCAGTTTTATGTTCAGATTTTATGTATTTTATTTCTATTTCAAGCTACTTTATATGTTTACTCCACCACAGAATTCGGAGGGAAATATTGTACTTTTTACAGCCAGTAGTTACTTGTTACTATTGGGGTGGGGAGGGTGCCCTGTGGTCCTCTTTTTAACAAAGGTTAGGCCCTCTGCAGTTTATTCTTTTTTTTTTTTTTGACAAACTCTCCCCTTGACTTCAAAATACTTTGTCTCCTCACAATAACCAACAATGTTTGTACAGTCCCTAAACATGCGAGGCCTTGTTACAGAACGTATCTCAAGCTGTTAAAATAAGCTTCTACAGCATTTAAGTAACACTCGCATGTGAATGCATCAACCAATAATACTCCATCACTGTCAGTGGGGCTGGGCTTTTAATGGAATCATATCGTATGGAGGTATTGTAACACACAATTACGTTGTCTAATCAATAATAAAAAGCACGTACTAACTCAAATTAACTTAGATTTTGCCCATTCTTTAGAACTTCATAGAAGTACATAACAAAATAGCTCGAGTAGGAGTGACATCAGTTTAAATCAGTTTCTGTTTCAGACAAGAGGTTTAACGTGTCCACGAATAAAGCAGATGTGTAAACTGAGTGGAGGTGGGTTTCACTTCACTGCCCTGGATGTGCTTAAAGACAATGCCGCTGTGATCTGTACACTATGTTCTGCCCTCATACCTAAACTACATTTACATTCCTTGGTATATATATATGTGTGCTATCTTGTTACAATTCAAAGCCAAAGTACTTTAAATGTAACATAGAACTGTGTTAAAGACTGTCCTAATTATATACAGTACAGTGGTCAATTTTTGCCTAAGATGTCCACCTCACCGCTGCTTCTCTCTGTGTTGGTTCAGCCTGATGTTTTCCGATACCCAAAAAGATTTTGGTGTGTGTGTGGGAGTTTGTGGGGTGTGTCAGTCTCAGCCTGGGTGTCTGTGTGCCCTTTGCAGCATCATTTTCTCTTTTCCATTACACCCAGTGTAATGGATGGTTTGTATCTCTGACCTATTTCAGTGGCGAAAGAAATAAAGGTTGTTACGACTGACTCATCAGAAACACAACCCACTAATTTCTCAAAGCATTTTCAGAATGAAGCATTTTTTCTAACTATTACCTTGAGAATAGTGTCACAGAAGTTCAACCAGGCCAGTGAAGATAGATAGTGTGATAGATAGTGTTTATGTTTGCCTGTGCTTTTGTATGACTGTATTCATGGAAATGTTCATGGAAATTCATCCTGTAAAAGTATTGGCGGAGGGCTCAGCCATTCAGTCCTGATCATATATTTTACACGACTGTCACTTACTGTTTGTTCTTCAAATCAGTCACAGATGTGGCCGAGTTAGCCGTCATAATTACCTTTGTGGCCATTCGGTCAAGTCCTTTCAATAAATTCAAGTGTGGGGAAAAGTAAAACCGTATGTGCATAAAATCTGCTTTGCATCTTGTGAATGACTGCACCTAACTGTGTAGAGTATGTAGTGAGATGGTCTGCAGAGATGCAAAAGAGTGGATGGACCGAAGGTTCAAGGATGAGATTATAAAACAGAGCTCTCATGCCAAAAGTCTTCTGGCAAGTCTCTCCAGAAGACAAAATACAAACGTACTTTCATGTACAGATGTTTGCCATGGATAAAGTTCACCTGGAAACCAGACATTTTTGAAATATCAGCATACCTGAGAGAGTGTCTGAGCTGAATGAGTCTTTATTTTGTTGAGAAATCAGTCAGCAGCTCAGTGATTCACATGCATGGCATCATCTTAATGAATACATCTCACCAGACCTCTCTCCTCTTTTTCCCATTCCTCCTTCCCTCCCTCCTCCCTCCCTCCCTCCCTCCCTCCTCTCTCTCTTCCCTGGCCAGTGGAAATGTGCGCGTGTGCAGTTCTTGAGTGCAGTCTGTAATTTTTGGCTGTGGTGGAGGGCCTCAGCTCAGCCTCAGGCTTCGGGGTTTGCTGCTCAGCCTCAATCACGTCACATGAAAAACTGCTGAGTGCGAGCGTGTCTCTTTCTTCCTGTGTGTGTGTGTGTGTGTGTATTTGAACAGTATATGAAAGTTGGGTTTATCCCCCACATCTGTTTGTCTTATTTCTTTCTGACCTATGCGTCCATCTCCTTCTGTTGCTCCCTTTACATGTTTGCCTCTCACTGTCCATCTGACTAGAGTGTCTGTCCGTCTGTGTGTCCCAGTGACATGTGATAGCAGCAGCATGCCGTACGTGGACCGGTTGAAACGTGTATGCGGCTTCCTGGACGTCGAGGAGAAGGAGAACAGCTGCCGCTTCCAGAGGCGATACTTCATCCTGGACACGCAGGAAAATGTTCTGCTGTGGTATATGGACAACCCTCAGGTGCTCCACACTTATATGCATGACACACACTTGCACAAACAGCAAGAGGAAGTGGAATTGACCAATAGGAGGAGTGTAACCTTGGGCTCTGAGCCAATGACGAGTCTGTGTGTTTGTGTTTGTATGCAGAACTTGCCCAGTGGAACCAGTTTTGTTGGCAGCCTGAAACTAACCTACATCTCCAAGGTAAACCTTTTCACTTTGCTGTGGGTTGTAGTGAACTTAATGTGCAGTAGAGGAGACATCTGAGCCCAAATAGAAACATGTAAATGTGGTGCACAGATACACCAGATCGGAGTTATCCAGAGTTAACGGTCACATGCGGAAGAAGACTTTGTAAAGTTTTCCAGATGTCAGAGTGCTCGCTGAGCTAAGCAGAGATAATGACATCTGGCTGCACGGTAGTGCTGACAGCTCCTCCCTGGACACTCTGAGTCAAAGAAATGGCAAATATATGAAATGTTTCTCCTCTTCACTTCTCTCTTCTCTTTTTGTCTCCTTTCCTCTGCTCCCCCCTTCTCTCCTTTTGTCTTATCTCCTATTCTTTCCTTCTGTCTCCCCTATCCTTGCCCTTTGCCTCCTCTTCTCCCCCTTTGTCTCTTCTTCTTACCTCTCTTTCACCTTTGTCTCCTCGTCTCTCCTTTGGTCTCCTTTTGCTTTTCTGTTGTCACCTCTTCTCTCCCTTTGTCTCCTCTCCTCTTGTCTCCACTCCTTTCTTTCCTCTTGTCTCCTCTCCTTTCCCATTGTCTTCTCTTCTCAGGTGAATGAAGCTACAGCGAAGCAAAAGCCAAAGACAGAGTTCTGCTTTGGTGAGTTTTTCAGAGAAACGCCGAGTCATGCTTATGCAGTAGTGCACAATGGCGTTCATTTTCTTTACACATGTGATAAAATCATGTAATGCAGTTATTGTGGACCTTCATCAAAGTGATGTCTATCTCTGTAGTCATCAATGCAGTTTCCCGGAGGTACTTCCTCCAAGCCAACGATGTGACTGACATGAGGGAATGGGTGGCTGCTCTCAATAAGGCCAGCAAGATCACTGTGAGTGCAACACACACACACCTGCACACATACATGATATTAGAACCAGATGCGTTTGTCCTATGTGTGTTTAGAAAAAGGCTGAACTCGGGGATATTGATAAGAGATTTGTTTTCCACCTGAGCGCAGGAAGCGGTGATGTGACTGAAACCAGTTTGGCCCGAGTGGGCTAAAATGCCGTCGCGTTGCGCACAGATACCCTCTCACACACTTGTTGAATGAGGAAATTGTGAATGTGCACAATTATGAGCGATAACACACACACGTCACTGTGGTGGAGGTGTCAAAACACCTTTGTGTGTGTGAGACCATGCACATAATATTTGCATATTATTTGTGCGTGTTCAGCGAGATGACCAGGCCCTTGTTGACTAGCGACATCCAGATGACGGAGAAGAGTGTCTCTCTTTTTCTCTCACCTGCACACTGACACAGGAAGCGCCGTCGCTCACTCTCTCTTTCACTTCCCCTTTGATTGGAGGGCCTCTCTGCCGCCTTTTCTCAGCTTCCACGGCCTCAATGACACCTACAGTAATACTTTTTAAAGCAGAATGGACCTGACGTAAATGCAGTAATGAAAGTAAAGCACAGACGGATGAAGTTCACATATTTATTCGCAAATGATAGATTGATTATAATAAAGCCCTTCACATGATATTTCTATTATTATTTTTGCTTCTCCAGACAGAGGGGTTATATTTGTTTGATGCGGCATTTATTATTTCTTAGGATTTATTTTTCATGTTGCCTTTATAAGGTATTTTATTTTAGTTCTTTAAAGTTTTTTTTATAAACAGCACCTCCAGTTTATACATAACACAACAAATGCACTTAAAATTCTGATGACCTGTAGCTCTTGTTCCTCTTGAATGAACTTATTTAAGTCATTTTGGACAAAATTTATATATTGTACAGTAAATAAAACTAAAGTAATCAAAAAACTAAGTAATAAAACAAAGTTAATAGATTGAACCACAACCCGTCTTTGACTTTCAGTCATACGAGATCTGTTCCCTGGTTTCTGTCAAGTGCCTGGTAAAGAATCATGAAAGTCAAACAACCCTATAGACCGTGTTGGATGTTTTCATGCAGAACATATTACAATTGCACTGTTGCAGCACAGAGACTCCCAGTGGGAATGAAACCATTAACCCCTGGTTATTAGTAGCAAGCTTTACCCATTGAGCTCTGCTTGTTAATGCCATGCTAGTTGATAATATCCTACCGGCTGCTGTGCTGACAGGTTCCTAAGTCTGGCCGTGCTCCTCCGAGGTCCGACGTGACCGCAGCAATCGGCGACACCCAGCGAGGAAGGAGACAGCATGCCTACAAGACTGAGATCATCGGTGGCGTGGTGGTGCACACACCCATCCAGGTAATGAAGAGGAAGCTCAAACCGTTGTGGTTACTATGACGGTATCAAAGGACACTGATTATGCTAGAAGCCAGAATTAGCATTATGGATCATTGTTTTTTTTTTTTCTGTGCTTGCTCTCAGCCTCCATAACCACTGTGTGTGTGTAATCTGGTGTATTTTGAAGATGGCGGTTACACTGACCACGTTCGTTGTAATGATATTGAAGATGGTGGTAATTAAATGTTTCAGAATGAGAGCGAAGAGACAGAAGGGAGGGAGAGGAAGGGCAACAGACCAGGTGTGCTGAGGTGCGGTTACTGTGTCAAACAAGGAAATGTGGTGAGTACACAGCCACTTATGACTGATGAGCTCTGTGTTCAAACAAAGAAATCTGCATGTGGAAACTGTAATGTGTGTGTGTGTGTGTGTGTGTGTGTGTGTGTGTGTGTGTGTGTGTGTGTGTGTGTGTCTTTGTGTGTGTTTCAGAGAAAGAGCTGGAAGAGGAGGTTTTTCCTCCTGGATGACAATGCAGTCAGTTACTACAAGTCTGAGATGGTGAGGAGCCAGACTTTTAGTTTTTCCTTTCTCACATGTTGATGACTGTGGTCTTTGTCTATCCATGTCTGAATTGTGCTTACGTATGTCCCAGGATAAGGATCCTCTCCGAGCTGTCCCACTGAGGGACATTCAGAAGGTCCATGAATGTCTCGTCAAGTCAGGGTGAGTCAAATGTGAATCCCTCAGTCAAAATGTCAGTAGTTTCAGTTTTGTTTTTCAGATATTCAGGGGAGTTTATCCTCAACCCCATCAGTTTTCTTCTGATTGTTTGATCAGTGCAGGATAAAGCTTGGCTGATGGTATACAGGTGTTGTTTTTAGCTCACTTCCAACAACCTTTATTTTCATTTGAACCTTTAACACAAAAAAGTGTCTCAATTAATTATTATGGCAAATTTCTATGGGGCCCATTATTGTAATCCATGTGTGCATAATCACATTTTTAAACGTTTGGACTCCTATCAAATGCATAACCTCCACCTTTTAAAGAGAAATCACACAACATGTCACACTTTTCTGTTTCCTTTAACAGCTACAAAGCTTTTATTTAGACTTTTCCTTTTTTAATGGTTATGGTTAATATTTGATTAGTTTAGGTATGCGGTTAAATACAATTTATTTTGCATATCTTGTGAGCAGTTAAACATAGGAATGAGGAAAAGAAATGATAATAGAAAACAACCTAACAGAAGATGAGGCATCTTAAACATTTCCAGCAATGTCTGGTGAACGCCCGGCCACTTCCTGTAGAATATAAAACTGATAGTAGATTTGTACACTGCTAAATACTATCTAGCCCTCCCCTTGGCCACTGTTTTATTCAGCATGATAATTTTCCACTATGTGTGTCCATCAGGGATCTCCTGCTGAGAGACAACCTGTTTGAGATCATCACCAGCTCCCGAACCTTCTACATTCAGGTACAGCCTTACTGTTCAACCAACCCATCAGAGGCTTAGTTCCTCACAAGTTTTAAATTATGTTGGGAGCTCTCTGGCTCTGGGTGAAAGCATGATTACATACAAATGAATCTGTTAGTCAAAGCAGAGAGGGTCTGTATTCGCAGGTGTATCTTCTGTTGTTTTCTCTAAATGCTCTGCTGCTGATGTGTGGCACTGGCTCTTATTTTAGGAGCATGAGACGTTTGTTTTTGTGAAATGGGCAAAGCCATCTGTTAACATACCATTAATAACATCCTGTCGCCCCCTCCCGGGAGAACAGCTGACTGAGACGGTGGGGTCTGATCAGATGGGAAGTGCTGGAGAGAGAGAGAGGCTGCAAGCATGAGCGCTTTTGTTTTTGTCTGCGCAAAAAAAAAGAAAGCATGACAAACATTTAGTAAACTGAACAAACACATGCATAATAAAAAAAAAACACACATTACAGCGAGATCATGATCATAGTGGAAGTGCAGACAGCAAAGTGGAAAATCATCTTAAACTAAAATTAAATGTGAATTATGGTTAAGAATTAGAGCAGGTCATTGATATCTAAAAGTTTGGAAAACATAATAGCGATTTTAAAAAAACATGTTAAACACAGAGCACTTTTTATTTATCTTTATTTACTATGTAAATGTGACACTTAGGGTCATTTTTGTTGGTTTTTCATGACAGTAAGAAAAATATAGAAAATATCGCCAGTGACACATATAATAGTTTACATATAATAACAAGCGTGAAAATAAGTGCAGATATGCAGTTCTGCAAGGCTTTATCTTCTGATAACGTTTTACTACAGACAGACTCTCCAGAGGAGATGCATGGCTGGATCAGGGACATTGAGATGAAGATCCAGGACTTCAGAGGTCCCCCTAAGGTAACTCTGTCGTCTCTCCTCTTGACACAAACAGATCTTCCATCCTTTCTCACTATACTATACGTTCTTAGAGGAGAAGTGAAAACTCCAGGTTACTGATCATGTTACCGTCTCTCTCATTGCAGGGTTTTCCATCTAAATGTGTTGCTTCTCTCTATCGAATTCAAAATGCCTCCTCGGCGTCTCGAGGTCAACAGAGCGATGAGCGCCGACCTGCACTGGTCAAGTCCTGCTCTGTGGCACCGGGCTGGCAGCCCTGGACGCCTGTCCCTCCGTGTGAGCCCTCCATCCTGGATGCAGAGGATGAAGACAGTGCTTTCAGCTCTGCGCCCACCATGCCTTCGCTCTCCTCCTCATCCACCTCTTCCTCAACCTCGTCCTCCTCCAACTCCCTCTCCGTCGCAACCCCTTGCCCCTGCGCCAATCCAGCAGCTTCAGCCAGCGGACTGGGGATCCTCACAGCGTCTGGAGATGTGACCAGCGGGCGTCGGAGGCACCGCTCGCAGCCTCAGCCTTGCAGCTTCCCCTTCAGCCTGGACGAAGATGGCATCCGCACCACAGACGTCTAAGTTCAGTGAAGTCTGTCCAGACCCCTGTTTGGACTTGAGAGTTGGTACTTGCTTTAAAATGAATGTGACTGGTAATAATAGTGTTCCCTGCTAATGAAGTGACACTGTGTCCATCCGCCTCATCGCCATGATGTGAGATGGGGGGGCCTCCTGCTGGTCTTGCAGCTGCATTGCAGACGAAGGACGCACCCAGCTGGAAGGGGACCAAGAGGCGCAGTGTTTGTCGTTCACAGGACCGTGAAGAAGTAGGATGGAGTGGTTTTAGTGCAACTTCCTCTGAAAACTTGAATAATCTTGTTGTTAATTGTTCTTACAGACTAACAAATTATGGCACATGCTTTCAGTCTGTTGCACTTGGCTCCGTTGTTGATGTAAGTCTGTCATCAAGAACGTGTTTTCACCCCGGCTAGAAGTATTTACCAAGAAGTGTTTAAGGCATTTAAACACATTATTATCTATATTTTTTTATATTCAAGCTCATCTTCACAAAATACTTTTGAGAAATTGGGTCTTTTTGGTTTATTTTAAAGCCAGCAGTAGTTATTTTCTCTTTCTTCCTGAAACACATGTTATGTGACGTCAACTTTTCTTCATTAATAATTAACAAGCATTTGTTTACTCACATCTAATCAGGTGTCTGGTGGAAAGTATAAGTGTAGGTCTCATAAAAAAGGTACAGCTGAATGAGGGCTCTTTTGTTGTCAGCAGCAACGTTTATGTGTTCGCACTATGTTTTAAACAGAAGCTTTTAATACTTCAAAGAAGATCAACTGTCGGTAAACTGTGACTCCTCTCTTAGCTTTTAACAGGGTACCGTAATGATACAGCAGTGTTTTAGATGGTACTTGTCGTAGGATGTACTGCCAACATCGAAGTACAGTTGATCAGCTGATTGACAGCTTTGTAAATGTGATTTTCTTATTCCAGCATTATGTGGGGAAAATGTGCCACTACTTCTGGTAATTGAACTGTAATTCTGCACTTTGCTTTTCTCATTTTTGCTTGTGTTTTTTGTTTTGTTTAAAGCTTTTACAGCCGATATTACAGCTTCCTCTAAGTCGATGCCTCAGATACTTTGTGTTGCTGCACCAGCCCTCCTCAGGTTCACCTCGAGACTTCATTGATGTGGTACCATGTTCCCGACTGTTTCAGTTTTCTGAAGCTGTGTGCACTCGTCTGCCTGCATATAGAGTTAATTTTCTTTCTTGTACATTAAATGATGCTTTTTATTTGTCTTGTTTGGGTTGTTTTTGATCAACTCGAAAGTTCACTGTTTGTTTGAGTTTGACTTTTCTCACTTTCTGCTGTCTCGTGGCTGTTGCTGTGTCAATCCACAAATAGCACAAACTAACTTGACATTTTCTAAATTCGTTTCTGATAGAAGGGGTGGCATTAAGACTTCTAAAGTTTTATCTTTGTTTTCTCTCCCAAGTGCAAAAATGTCCCAACTACCAGGCACGTCAGGGCCAATTTATTTGACCTTTAACACAGCCACCCTTAACACATGCATGCACGCCATACACATGCCAATCTAGTGCCCAGAGGCTGTGTTAAGTGAAGTGTTTCACACGTCCAGTGCAAAGGTCCATTAGGTAAAACGCCTAAAACTCTGTCCTGACCTCGGTCCACTTCCCTCTCTGCCTCCCAGTGCAGCTGTGTCGCTGCAGGACCGACGAGAGCAAAATGTCTCCACTGAACAGTTTAAAATTGTGTCTTTAGGTAAATAAAAAAAGGCCCTGAGTGCCTGTGAAATGTCAGCTGTGTTGAAATGAGTTTTCAGTCTGTTAAAGACGGAGCTCCTCTAGGTCCTGACGGAAATCCAAGCAGAATGTCAGGACGGACCAGTGGTGACGATGAGAGGGATGAAAGTTTATTAAGGAAAGAAAAAGAACGAAAGGGATGGTGTGGAGGTCGGTGTTTATTTGTGTAAAACAGATAATTAAAAACCCTCTTCTTTGCGAGGCCCTTTGACACACTGATTTAAAACCTCCCACCAATATAATCAACTTCTCTGGTGAGCTTCTCATCTCTCCAGAAATACTCTTTCACAGCCTTTAGGTGCAAACTGTTTGAGAGACAATAAAGAGGTAAAGGTCTGAAAAATGGCAACACACAATAAGCCTTCGAGGTTGAATTCATTCTGTGTGTGTGTGTGTGTGTGCACAAACAATGTAAAGGTCACGCTGCACTTCAGTTTGACGCCTGTGAGTGACAGGCAGCTCAGAGGGCAGACTGCCGCCCTAAATGTTAATGTTCCCACATGGATGAATCTGCACCAGACTGCTCCTTCTCTCCCTCCTTCGCTGCCTCTTTCTGATGCCATCACACTGGCGATTTATGTTGCTCCTAAATAAAGTCATTTTCCTGTAGCTGGATTATTATGCGTTGTTGCTATAGTTGTAGTTCAGGTGGTTAATATGTATACGATGAAGTCAAGTGCAATGTTTGTTTCTTTTGGACTTTGTCACATTGATTTATTTGCTTTCCACTGTTCCACTGCTATTTCCCTGTTTGCAGAAGAAAGCCACTAGAGGGAGCTGCAAGACGACACACTTTATTCAGCACACTTTCAAATGAGCAGTTCAAGACGCTACGAGCTCTTAAAGCAGTCCTGCTCGCATTCAAGCACTCGCTTTGAAACCCAATAAATATATTCATAGTGGCCATTAGGCCTTTCTATATCATTCACAATATAAAAACATGACAACAATTATGAATCGAGGATGACGTGTCAGCTGCTAAACAATGACCGAGTACGATAGTTTCCTGCCTATGGTCTTGATGTTACTGCTCCTAGTTTGTCCCCTACAAAATAAAAGTCCCAATAATAATAAAATGAGATCAGATCTTCTTATCTACAGTCAATGATCGGAACACAGCCTGGTGAGAAAAGAAGTATTGCATAAATTGATTGATACATTGATTTACTTTGCTATTTCAGAATAAACACTGTTGACTATATTAAATCAAAATGTACACTTAATTGGCTTCAAAGAAAGACGCACAATCAAGTTATACTGACAAAAGTTGTTATTCAGTGGCAGATAAAAACGTGTGTCAGTTGTTCATGTGTTGTAAAATCATCACACATTTGTTGTAAATGATTGGAGGTATAATGGCGATTGACTTTTTTCAAGAGTTTTTCAAGGTCTACGGAAAGTTCACCCATGCAAGCAAAAAATGGTTGATAGAATTATATGCATTTAATCAATGATAAATAAAAATGATTAAACTGACTAAATATATAACTTTTATAGGTCTCTGAGCAACACTGAACACCGACGTGTGATATGTAAACGTCTTCACTTCTAAACCACTGAGTGATCTGATCTGATCGACATTTACAACAAGACAGATTACACACACGGACTTCAATGAAGAGCGTTACATTTAACTAAGCTGTGCAGAAAGCAGAGTCTCCCTAACACGTGTAATATGAAGTCATATTAATGTAGAACAGGTTTTCCTTCATCTGGACTCGGGGCCCCGTCTGGACCGCTGCCAGACCCCCTCCCTCCTCTGTTCCCACATCAGACCACCTTACAAACTGGAGGTTGAGGGGGGTTGGAATGTATTTTGCCCTGTGTGATGTGATTGTTTGCAGAGAAATGGGTTGACCTTGCCCTCTTATGCCACACACACACGCACACAGTCGCTCTGGCCGAGCTGGAGGTGTGTGAGACAGACCTGCTGAGTGCAGGAGGTCTGGGACCCCGTCACCACTTCCTCCATACAGAGAACAGAGGATCCAGTCAGCTGCAGCCAGGATGGGACAATAATGAGCCGTCCAGCCGCCACCACCACCTCATTTGCCTCTTACTTTCCCTCTGCATAAACCAACCAACTGAGGGATATAAGTTATAAAACCATATGAAGAGTTACAGTCCAAAAAGCAGTACGCAGTTAGAAAATTGCATTAAATACTCAAAAATAGTGCTAAGTAAATATAATACAAAAAAACAACCTGTGACCGTATATGTGTGTTGTAGTGTCATGCACAATATTAGGATACCGTGAAAATATTGAGTTTTCAAATAGGCTAAATATTTCCTTTTGGAAAGGTGATTTACATAATTTAAATTGAATGAAACATTTGAATTAGGTTTCTGATACAAATTACTTAATAACTGTCTACTGTCTACTGATTTAAAAAAAAATGAATATGTTGTTTTTGTCTATATATTTTGTTATTAGCAGACTTTGGACCAAATTGAAAAGTTTTTTTGGGTGCCCACAAAAATTTGTCAGACTATTTTGTGATTTTCTATCCGGAATTAAAAATGTGCATTTATAAACAACAACAGAATAAGTCAGTTAAATTCTGTCGCTTTAAGTCAATTAAACGGATTATATTTAATTATTTCTAACTATTATTAGATTGTGTGATAGTAAACTTCAACAGAGAAAGTTTTACAGAAGTTTTCGGAAATATTTGATGAAACGGTCTTTCAGCAACACGTGAAATGATTTCGGTTTTCAAAATAAATTAACGGATTACAAAGACTTATCTATCACACTGTTGTGCTTGAAGGATCAACAAACAGACGAGTGAGTTTTGCCAAATCTCTCATTTTGACTGGGAAGTTATGACTTATTTAAAGGAGCAGCATTAGTTCCTTACAATGTTCCTCACTAACATTTTGTTTTCACATATACAAAAATCCTCAGAAATATTTATTTAAATTGTACAGTAACAACCCTGTGGCATCAAACGGATAAGTGAACATCTATACCTGTGGCCTGTTGAATTATTATTTAAAACAATGTAGAGGCTAATAATTAATGTAAATCAATATTTTAGTGTATTTGGGATGTAACTACACATAACGGTAATTCTGAGCAAAGTGTGATAATAAATTATGGATCTGTTTAATTTGCTTTTTCACGCAATAGCATTTTTTCTTTCTTTAAAAAATATTTAGGTCTTTTGATTTGCCACGTCTGTTCATTTCTGATTGGTTGGAAAGTCAAATAATTGACCTGTGGGTTATAAAATGGCGCAAACAAAATCCAACTGTAATCCAATATAATGAGTGCGATAAATATGTCATGGTAATCCTTCTTAACTGACAGCAACACACAAATATTTCCGGGTGTGGTCTGATCGACATTGGTTAAATAAGCTATGTATGTTCACTTAACTGATTTTTCAAAATTACTCAAAGTATTTAGGCCTTTTATTCCGGATACTTTTTCAAACTTTTTCATAAAAAGTAATTCCAGCAAAGTCAAGGTTTGTTGCTTGTTGCTTGAATTCGTGTGTATAGGTGACTATTATTATAACTCATAATCAGTAAAAGAAAATAATAATAATAATGTTAATGTTATTAATTTATTTTGACTCTTACTTTACACTTTTTCACTTTTGTGAACTCCTTAATGATATTATCTTAAAAAACGACTCCGCGTGTGTCTGAGCGTGTCTGTGTATTGGTAGGCATCGAGTATCAGAGCAGATCGGAAACTTGATGGGTCTACATTTACACACACGCGCACACACACCGGGCACAAATCCAGACTCTCCCAGTGGCAGCGCGCTTTCACTGCAGCATCCGCTTGTGCAAGAGAGGCAGTGCACCGAGCTGGTGACTGTCACCGGGGAATTTGATATTTAAACACGGTAAGACCTGCAGTTGTGGATACATTTTTGAAACAAAAGATAGCCACGTGCCGATGCGCAAAAACGTGGCACATTTACGCACGAGAATTCCAAACAGGCTGTGATCTGATTTATTTTCATATTTTATTGCATGTTGTACTTATTTTTAAAAAAGCAATACATATATGAACTTAACATATTGATAGGCTCCAGTCTTAGGTTATTTCAGAACACTTGTCAAAAATCTCAAAGCGTTGTAGAGATAAAGTCAACACCACATTCCTGCAGCGTATCCTCATACTAAATGAAATACAAATTAACCACAGCATGTTGGCCTCGCAGTGACCCCTTCAACTTTCAACTCTGGATGCCTCCGGTTATCAGGATCTACAGTAATCCAATCAAAATGTTGCGCGCTCGCGTCAACCCACTGCTGCTGCTGCTGAGGCCTCGTATAATCTGTGAGATCATATGTGAGTGTCTCTCATGTGAGATTAGACCTGGGAATTATTATCATTTCAGGGAATGCAAACCAAATCATCATCAAGGGTGTTATATTAGCAAGTTACAGTTGTGTTTTATTAAACAATATAAGGCATTGCATTGATTAATAGCCTTTTGTGGATTTATTTTAGTAGCCCACTAGTTAAAATAAATCCCGTCATTGATTAGACATATAAGACATATAGGTCTTTCTTTTAGTATGTAGGCTTGGAGATGAATTACCTCATAATTTGGGTTAAAAAATACCTCTTTCAATTCCCATCCTATTGTGGTCTAATAGTAATTTTCACCTCACATCAATGGCCAGAAGGTTTAATTAAAGCACGAGTAAAATATTCCCATTTTCTCTGATTTTAACAATAATAAATTAATCTGATCAATCAGGACAGTTTGACTGATAATCCAGTTTTTCGAGGTAGAAAATGAGTAGTGTGTGTGTGTGTGTGTGTGCGCGTGATGTGAAACCAAATGAGAAAGCTGTAGTAGGCTATAAAGGATTTGTTCTCACAGTGAAAAAATAGACACTGTTAGAATTAATAAAATGCTTTTGAAAAACAGATCGTCCTCAACCGACTGTGTGAATGTGTGTGTGTGTGTGTGTGTGTGTGTGTGTGCGTGTGTGTGTGTGTGTGTGTGTGTGTGTGTGTGTGTGTGTGTGTGTGCGTGTGATTGGCCAGTGTCACAACCGTGATTTGGGCTGCAGATACCGATGCACCGCGCAGACCTATGGGAGCGCAGGGAAGGCAGAAGGGGGAGGGCAGAGTGTCTGAGGCGGACTTGACTCCATTTGTAAAGAAGAATCTGATGAGCGGGGTTCACATCAGGGCTGCCGCTGAGTCCGTGAGGGCAATAAAGAGAGGAGCGATATAAATGAGGAGGAACTTACATCCGCTTTGAACGGATCGCAGCCTTTGTAGCCGGCGGTGACAGGGAGGCATTGGAGCGGACGAGCCGCGGACTGAGCGCAGGGAGACGGACAGCGGAACGAGAAACAACCCGATGATATTTCGGAGCTGCACAGGGCACATGGTGGATTTTTGAGAACCGACGCTCAAGCATTTGAACTGTTGGATTTGAAAGATAATTTAGTGGAAATTAAAGCAAGCCAAAAAAACAAAGCAGGCTGCAGTGCGCGCAGGAGCAGGATGAGCGTGTTTTCTGCAGGGAGAGCAGAGCAGTGCGTTTGAGGTAAAGGCCCTCAGGGACACCACGCAAAATACACACACACACACACACACACACACACACACACACACACACACACACACACACACACACGGGTCAGGCAGACTGTGGTTTGTTTATTTGATGTCAGCAATATGCACTTTAAAAGCTGCTTCCATTTTTAAACAGCATAGGCTGTAAAAAAAATCAGCTGTGGAACTTCAAGCTCCGATACTGTCAATCATTAAGGTTGACATACAAAATAGGAACAATAATGCAAGCAATGTGACCTCTTTAGTTATAATGCAGACATCTGGGTTTTTAATATCACATAAATAGGCATGATCAATAGCAAGCATGTCATGTCATCATTAACATAAACAATGTTAAAGTTGAAGTTCACATTATTTTAAATGGAAACCTGCAGGTTATTGAACCAGTTGCAGTGTAAGTGTGATGTAATGTTAGTCATTACCTGTTTTACCACAATATAATAGGGACCAACGTTGACCGCCTCTTTGTATCCTTTAACAAAAACGGTCTCACCGCCTCCATATTAACTGTCCAACAGTTTTTGTTGCATTAGCCTTCACAGGAGTTAGGACATTAGATTTTTGTCCTATCGATTGCAAAAATATAATACTAAATATGTATTGTTTTCATCATAGATCTTCAGGCTGACTTTAGCCGTCAAAATATCTCGAACAGGTCGCTTGTGTTGTTCACCCTGTTCAAAGCCAAAAGCACATTGAACGTGTGTGTGGGTGTGTTTGTGTGTGTGCGTGTGTGTTTGTGTGTGTGCGTGTTTGTGTGCGTGTCAGTGGGACATGGCAAACGGAGGGGACCAGTTCGGCCTTGCAGAGCGTCCGGACTCTGACTCCATGGATTCCCCAAAAGAGACCAAACAGAAAAATGCCGGCTACACCTTAAACTCACCAGCTTCACCGCAGAAAGCGACCAGTCAGCAAGTACCGGCCTGTAATGCGGACCAGAATGTAAATATAGATTTTTATTAATATTGATCAATTATTGAGTTCAGATAATTAATCCAGAAGTTTCTGCGGTTATTGCTGCAGAAAACAATATTGGTGCATGACCGTAGAACTGTGGACGAAATAGTCACCTAATTTCTTAGTACACCTAATTGATGTGAGTTTATTTACAATGGATTGGTTTATATCATAAACCACTACATCACTATTCCAATACAATTACTATATGTAGGCTTTATATAGGCCTATACTAGATTTAATAAAACAAATTGAAATGGTTTCATTTCATTTCGGGGGCCTGTCTTTAACTTCCAGAAGACTTCCTCTTCAGTTGTAGTGAGCACTGTTTTTATTTTGCTGCAGGGGATGGAAGGAATCAAAGTTTTCCTCCACGACAGGGAACTTTGGACAAAGTTTGATGAAGTGGGAACTGAAATGATCATCACAAAGGCTGGAAGGTAAGAGGAGGAAGAAATAATGATCTGTTGACTATAGTTTTTTGACTTTGGGTATATTTCATTTATCATGTTTTTTTCATGAAGCCATGTCTTTACTAAAACACTGTTTTAATGCATGAGATGGATTTTTATAAGCACCATATCTGTCCCAATTTGGGACAAACTGTACAATGTGAATGCCTCAGGGGACGTTTTGTCTCGGAGGAGGCTGGCTGTTTATTTTACTATCTAACTTCAGGTATTTTATCATCTAAGTCTGTCTGTGTTCGAAAGGAAATTCTAATTTGTTCCTCCTAAACGTGCTCCTTGTAGGAGGATGTTCCCCAGTTACAAGGTGAAGGTCACAGGACTCAACCCTAAAACCAAGTACATACTCCTGATGGACATTGTGCTCGCGGACGACCACCGCTACAAGTTTTCAGACAACAAATGGTTCGTATAGCCTTATAGCAACATGTACGTGTAATGGACGGAATCCAAACTTAGACGATACCACCCAAACTTCTGAGTGTATAGGGTTATCAAATGCACCCATCCGCAGTGTCCCTGTGCACAGGTCAGCTTTGATAGACCCTCTTGTTTATTAATGATGTAACATGTTTAACGTCGTTTACGCAGCGAATAGTGAGTAATACGACAACACACCCACCACTATTCTAAATGACTGAATAAAAAATAACAGCCTACTTCTGGGGGATTTCTTTTTCAAATTCTCTTCCCTGCTTTTTTTTTTTTTTTAGTTATGTGGGCCGCTACACATCTTACATCTTACACCTCAGCCTGAAACCTCTGTGAAACGATATCTGTGCACCGTGTGGTTGTGGGTTTACAATTCACTCCATGCCTCTAAAGGTCGGGTCCTCTTTGCAGGCTGGGGTGACCTAATTCCCGTGTTTTCCCCCGTAATTGCCCGCCGGTGAAATCAGGGTAGAGAGAGAGACTGTGACGGGTTCACCGGGCGGACAGACGACACAGTCCGGATTAAAGTCTCCCATTCAACTGTTTGTCGTGCTGAGGGGGGGATCCGAGCAGAGCACTGACTCTGTGATCCGTCGATGCGCTGCGTCTTCACAGCATCAGACACTCTGTTGTTACAATGTAACAGGAGTCCGTGTGACACAAAGTCCTGCAGCTCAGAGCGGAGCGGAGACGAGCGCTGTTTGTAAAGAGAACTCGGTGCTGGCCTTTAGGCAGTTTGAAGAGATCAAGTTTTTGTCAACTACAACAGGCTGAAAATGTTTTTCTAAATTAATGTTATTTTTCTTTTGTTTCATTTTACTTTCTTTTATTGATTTATTTTAATTTTTGCCAGGTCACGTCATGTGATCTTTAGCATCGGGACTCGAAACATAGGCCAGACTTCATGCAGCTACAGCACTTTTTAATCACAATGACATACAAGTTGGTAAATATTTCTTCGGGGTCTTTATTCTCGGGCTTCATTTGATTATTAGATCACATCCCCCACTAATTAATTTCGGCCCTATTTTTTGCGTGTGACGTGTTAACGTGATGAGAAACAAGACCTCAACCGTTTGACACGTGGATTAAAAATTAATGAACGAAAACCATCTCTCTAACTTTATTTAGTGCCTGCTTCTAGTGCATTGAAAAACAAAATTACCGCACCTTTCTTGTATGTTTTTGGCTCTTGTTTTTTTTCAGTTTAGTGGAGGTTTCCGTGTGTTTCAGCAGATATGTTAACGGTTTCGGTCTTCTCGCTCGGCTCGTCACAACATCTCTCTGGCACAAAATAACAGAGGCTGCAGCAGTTTTGAAGAGGACCGAGTTAATTTGTGTCGACTAAGCTATGGCCCCAGATGTGGATATCTGTGTAAACTCAAGAAGGTGCATTTTGTGTTAGTCTAATTAAAGCACCAGATAGGCCTTCTGCAGCCGGCGGCAGCGCAGGCCTCCTGCGTCGCGCACAGCGGTGCACTGGCGGTCAGAAAAACCACTGTGACCCACTGTGTGTCAATGTCTGACCGGTTTCCGACCTGCTGCACTTTTCTCCTCTGTAAAGGTCGATAACGGGAAAGGCAGAGCCCGCGATGCCCGGGAGGCTCTATGTCCATCCGGACTCTCCCGCCACCGGAGCTCACTGGAGCCGCCAGCTCGTCTCTTTTCAGAAGCTCAAACTCACCAACAACCACCTGGACCCCTTTGGACATGTGAGTCTGTCTTCTTAAATAGTGTTTAGCTAATGTGGTGTGTGCATATTTATTCAGAACAAGACAAATGTTCTTTGTAGCTCTTTGAATGTAGTTGTGCCTGTAATTTGTAGGCTTGATTGTGTCATTAAAAACGTCTTTTAAAAAGACACTGAAGGACACAAATCATTAACTTCCCGGTGAAAATGCTCTATTGGCCATATGAAATAGCCATAATATGCATTTTAAATAATCAACCTTGAGTGATGTTTTTGATTAAGAAGAATGATGACAACAGGTCCAGTTGGGCAGGCAGGTATAACTACATGTAGCTCACTCTCGTGAACATATAACTCAGCAGACATCACAACACAACACAAATCAGCACGAGGACAGAGTGGCCACACTGCAGACTCATTCCCGCCATGCTTAGCTTTAATTGCTCCAGTTGCCCAGTACTCTGAGTCCATACACACTTATTTCTCGTGAGCAAGTATCCTCCTGTTTTTGTGCGTGCGTCTTGGTGCGTGCATGCACATATATTTTTTTCAAGCTTGTTGAATTAGAGGTAATGATTTCAATGACTCGAAAGCCCATTAGCTAATGCATGTCACCGGCGGACACGTCACTGCGATTAAACTGTGCCCCCTTGAATAAACAAACGTGCTTGCGCCCATGCATGCGCATACCGTGATGCAATTTTGTTTTAAAAACTTGTGGAGTTGCCAGTGTCGTGTTAATTTACGATTGTTGGTTGAATGCACTGAGTTGTTTTCACATCTTTGGTATTTGCAAGCCAAATTGAACGATGTTTCAGCCTTTTTTTAATATATAAAAAAGGTTTTAGGTCACCAAGTGCACAAACTTTATACAACACTGAAAAGAGTAGTGGCTGTAAATGTAGCAGTTAAACGTGCATATTAAGAATAAAAAAACAAGTTTGTATCTTTAAGTACATCTAGTTGAAGTTAATCTTAATCTGAAGTTAATTTGTTCAAAACAGAACAGAGATTTCTCCTTAACAAGATATATTTACGTAATCCTAGCCAATCTCCTAAAGTGCACCCTCAGGACAAACGATGATCTTGTCATATCTACTCTGTTCCAATGTAATTGCGAGGTGGGAGGAGCCATGAAGAGTAGCATGAGTAGTAACACCATGAATGTTGTGGGTTGGACTACAATCACTGGCTCCTTCTGGAAAAACTACATGTATTACCTACTTTAAGGTCTGTTTAAATATCGGAGATAAGTTGGAAGAATATCTACACTGCATTAGTGATGTGTGAAGTGGAAGGCTAATAGTAACAATGATACAATCAATTTGATAGAAGTAAAAAGTTCGGTAATTTAGTTTGAAACAATTATCTTCTCAAGCAATACTTACAGAAACATGGCTTCAAATCATGGTGGAACTATAGTTTTCCTTGATCTTCATAATAAAATTAACTTGACTTTACTTGCAAATGTATTTTTTACTTACAAAAAAAAAATAGGTAGTTTAATACAAAGACTAGTCCTGCTTGGTCTACATAATAATATGATGCAAAAAGTTGCCTTCATTTCTTCAAGTAGGATATATATATTTGTATCAGTGTAAATCTCTATTTCAATGAACTAAGTCTGCCAGTTAATGACACATGATTACATTGAATGTATTTTGGAATTTAGGCCTTATTACGAGATAAAATTCACACAGGTCACAGATCAAATTAAATGAACTGCTTCACTGATCACTTTTCTTTAAGGTGACATCATGGTTTTTTGGTAACATTGACATGAATATAAGACTTTTAGAAAAAAAAAAAGCCTCAACATACGTCAGTTACATGATGCTACTGAATCAGGCAAAAACAATTCTTACAGTCATGGCTTCCATCAGTTTCAGCCTGATATGAATGAATCTCTTAAAGATTAATGTCATCCAAGAAATCTTGTACCTTGACATAAGTTGGGTTTACCCTCCACCTGGCCTCCAGTCAGGTCCCAGCATCTGCTGGTGGGAAACATGACAGCTCTGTCAATCTCACCTCCTCAATCTGTCCCCCCCCTGTGCAGATAATACTCAACTCCATGCACAAATACCAGCCTCGCCTTCACATTGTCAAGGCTGACGAGAACAACGGCTTCGGCTCAAAAAACACGGCTTTCTGCACCCACGTCTTCTCTGAGACTGCCTTCATCGCTGTGACGTCCTACCAGAACCACAAGGTACACGCTTTACACAAGACACAGTGCACCAACAACACTGTTAAGATATAGGAACTAAAACTCTACAGGGGGCCATGGGTAAAAATGATAGTAAAAATCGAATACAATACAAAAAGAGACTTTTTTTAGAGGATCTTTTTGGCTTTATTGGTCAGATGAAGAGTGTGGTGGCAGACTGTAAAGGGGAGAGAGAGGGGTATGACGTGCAACAAAGGTCCCACAGTTTGAAACAAACCAGGGGCAGTAACCATTCGGCTAGGCGCTCCACAAAAAGTGACATTTAGACATCACTTGGTGCTTTTTTAGCAGACTGAAGCTATAGGCTACCTCATAATTATCCTAACAATTATGCTTCCCCTGGTTTGTTAATCTCAAAGTCTTATGCGTGCAAATCTGATCTATTCTGCTGTCATATTTGTGACCACTTAGATAAGTGTATGAAGATTTGCCTTTGCTCACTGACAACATTAATACTTCTGTCTCTCACACACAGTATATTCACACACACACACACACACTTTTTCTTTGTTTGTATTACTGTCCGTGTTTTGTATAAAGTCAATTTGCATCTTCTTTGTTTATGTGGCCTTTTTTAGTATTTGTAAATATGTCAAAAAATAAGTTATCCGTGTGTGTGTGTGTGTATGAGAGCATGTGTGAGAGAGTGTGTGTGTGTGCTGGTCTATAATGACCTGTTTCTTTCCCTTGATCTCTGCTGATCCACTTTTCTCAACGTCTATTAGAAAGACAGATTGCTGAAGCTTTAAGCCACTCTGCTGGTTCAGTTTTCACAAGATAGTTTCAATGGGATTACATTTCATAACAAAACTTAAACAACATAAATGGATCAATTTCAACTATATTTTTTTGTCTATTCCTTGTTGGCACATTAATTAATTAAATTTATTTTATATAGCCTAAAATCACAAATCAGAAATTTGCCTCAGAGGGCTTTAAACAATAGAGGCCTAAATTCTGCACACGTGTATCTACAGATTCAATATAGTATTATTTTATTTATTGTGTAATGAAAAGTGTAAAAGTAAACAAACGCATACACGGCTCAGAAAATAGATTTACAACAAGTATTTATGTGCATTCATTTATTTAGAATAGTAGATACAGTTTTTAGTTTATGAAAAAGTTTATACCATTTATACATACCAGTTGGAGTATTGTAGTTTGTAAAAACTTAGTGATGATGACTTAAGGTCAGTGTAATTGTTGTACCGGTAACTGCTATTTTATCAAAATGTCATCATGTATATAAATACATAATTGTCGTGTTAAATTCATATTTTGTACTCTAAACTTCTAATTCATATTATTGTTATTATTAGTGTCGGTAGCAGAAGTTAGTAATTAAATAAGTTTTGAGTATTATTCTAGAAATTATTCTCACTTTTACACAATTTTACAAATTACATTTGTGTGATGAAATGTGGTTACTGTGTAAAAAATAAACTTAAACATTATTTCTGTCATACAAGTGATAACTAATGGTATCACACTGCTAAATCCAACATGCATGTATAAATGTAAGAACTATTTAGCCAGTAGTTTGGTGGCGGTATCAGTATTATCGGCACTTCAAAGTTTATTTAGTTCGAGCTCGTGTCAGATCTCAAGGCCACTTGCCTGCTGTGCGATGGTGGTTTTCCTCCATGACATCACTGAGAAAAGTTTGAAGACTTAAACATCAAAGCTCGCAGCTTTGGACCTCTAAAAGCTTTGGCCTGAAATCCTTAAACCTGGCGACTGTTTGGGTAAACAGTTTATTCTGCGTCAGCTGGCGAGGACACGGTCCGCTCCGTTAGAAACGTCAGCTGCTGAGGAATGTTGGCCGTGCAGAGCTTCGGCGGGGCTGCTTTTAACATCTGTAGGGCCTCTCACTAGTAGTAAGCTATTGAGTTTCAGTCAATGAAAAGAACAGTTGAATGTGCCTTCATGTGTCTGCCTGTACTTGCATAAAAGTATGTTTGTTTGGGCCTGTGCATGTGGTGTAATGCTTGTGTCTGTGCTGAAGATTTTCTATGTTTTGTGCTCAGATTACACAGCTGAAGATAGAGAATAATCCTTTTGCGAAGGGCTTCAGAGGCAGCGATGACAATGAGCTGCACCGCATGGCCAAGCTACAAGGGTGAGTGCAGCTTTGTTGACGTGTGGGTGTGTTTTACCCATCCACATACTGTACATTACATTTTAGGGTGAAGACTTGGTTTAAGGTTAGGATTAGGCTGATCATGGTTATGGTTTGCGTTATGCTAAGTCTCCAGTAAATGAATGTAAGTCAATGTCCCCAAAAGTCATGAAAACTTGACTGTGTGTGTGTATCTGCGTGCTTGTGAGCATTCAAAAGAAACAAAATCTATCACCCTCTCTGAGGGTTGTTATGATGTGGTACATATGGTCTAAGACATGAGTGTGTGTGTGTGTGTTTGTGTGTGTGTGAGCCATTGTCACCTGAAGGTTGATCTCAGCCTGAAATCTCGACCAGAGCGTGCAGCACAAACGCGACACCCCAAGCGTCAGTTCCTGCATTGATAAATAGATAGATGATGATATCACGTTGCTGCTGGTTTGTTCCACTGTCACTGATAATCAGCTGATGGCCCTACATGGTGTCTGTTTGCTTGTTGGACTGATCTCCATTCAAGCGCTGTTGTGTCAGGCAGTGTCGAGATTTTGATGAGCCAATGGGAGAGGCTGTGACAGAGGGCGGAGGAGGGAGAGAGAGGTTGCTACTAAATGCAGCACCCCTGTGTTACTGTGCTGCTGTGGTTGGTGCATGGGGAGCAGAGCAGAGGAGAGCAGAAGAGAGTCTATCTGAAGTGACACACGGATGGATGTTTATTTTTAGAGCGGCGTATTATCTCACAACAGGACTGGCTGTGTGTGTGTGTGTGTGTGCATGCATAAGAGTGTGTCACTATCTCAGCGAGGGTCAGGGCGATGTGGCCCGCTGTCCCTTACATACCACAGAGTTCACCAAGAGGGGAGTGTGTACAAAGAGAGATCAGAGCTGAAAGGATGGAGTACGGCTAAGTAGACTTGAAAGAAGGGTGTGTGTGTGGGGGGGGGGGGGGGCGCAAGACCGCTAATAATACACCCAGTTTGAAATAAATACACGTACAGAGTCAGGAGAGGTTGTTTTAAGCAGCACATCTGAGGCCATGACAACATCAGATGCAAATTGTTGCTTCTGCTGTAATTCTCAAACCACCTCTCTCTCTTTCTCTGTTTCAGTAAGGACTACCCTGTGGTCCCTCGCAGTACCGTCCGTCAGAGAGCCTGTTCCACCGGCAGTCCCTTCAGTGGGGAGGGCCGGGGTCTGCATGGATCTCCCGAAGCTGTCGGGTCCCCCTTCAGCTGCGAGAACGGCTTGAGCAGCGGCAGTCCCCAGGAGCTGCTGAGGGCTCCCCCTGCACACTACACCCTTCCTCATCGTCAGCTGCAGCACGGCCAACAGCCGCAGGTCTACCACTGCACCAAGAGGAAAGGTAGGAGGACGCTGTGCCTCCAGTACACTGTGTGGGAAGACAATTAGCTCAAGCTGTACAAACACAAAGCAATGCCATTAGTCTACTAGTGCAGACACTACCTATTTATTTTCATTTAATTATTGTATTGTATTATTTGTAATAGTGGCAATAATTGTGTGTTTTTCTCACTTTAAAAAGTATTTATGAAAATATCACTGAGCGGCCCTGAAACTTATCTAACTTGTGGCTCTGTGCCAAATTATGAATAGGCTATTAGCACAAAACAGCTTTGTGTAAATGTCATAGTAATTACTTGCAGTGGTTTTACATGTTTTTTTCCAATTGCTGACAATCATATAAAGTTTAATATTGTTTTAAAATTGAATAAGATTTACCCATTTTAAGATTGCAGCCAGTATGGAAATTGGAGACTTGAAGTGTATCTGAGTTATTTGGTTATCTTTATTTATTTATCAGTCACAGCATCCTCTTGGTAATGCAGTTTCTGCCGGGACGATTTTGAAAACTCAGAAATGGTTCCCAAAAATCATTGCATTTATGAGATTTAAATATATGAATGTCTGTCAACTGTAAGTTAATAGGTTAATGATGATCATGTAACTACTGCATATAACGTGGAACTAACAAAAAGAGTTTTTCTTTTTTTTTTACTGCAAATGACCTCAAATTTGAAGTCTTTTCGGGTCGTTTTTTTAAAGCCTTCTGAAATGAATGGCAACCAATGGCTGCCTGGGAAACAGCACATCAACCTCAAGACCAGATTCACTTGTGCTGTGACTGGCATTCAGTCTGTGTTTGCAAACTGTTTAATTATCATCAGATTCCCTGAGGCAGCAGCTGACTGAATGAATATCAGTTATTATGATTATTGGTCATACACACACGCTTGCATGGGTTCATTCAGACATATTAATCGACAGCTAAAGAAAAATCACTAACAATGAAAAAAAATGAAAAGAAGTTTAAAATACTAAATTATTAGTCCAAAATATTTTGTAAGGCTGCAACTTAACTCAAGCTGAGAGACATTATTTAATTAAGCATGGGTGACGAGTAATGTGTGCTTCAGGCTTGATTAAAGAAAAAATAAAAACGTCTCAAAAGGCCTTAAATCTGGACTGGGCTACTTGACAGAATGGTCTGCATTGATGTATAGCTTGTACACTTTGTAGTTAACTGGGCTGGGTATTGTTTTAATTATATTATTGAAATACTGATACTACTGTATGTTTCAATACGTCTGTCTGTGTCTCTCTCTAGTGGAGAACTGCTCTTCAGGAAACCGGCAGCACCCGTACAAGAAATCCTTCACCAGAAGCTCTCCGAGTGAGGGCGAGTCTTACTATCACCCCTCCTCCTATCCTCCTCCTCCAACCGGTCTACCCAACAACCCGCTCACTGACTCCCCCTATAGCTCAGACATGGGACAGCGTCAGGCATGCATGTTTGCCGGCGCCGAGCCCAGACTGGATGAACTCAACTGTACATCCTGGTCATACACCTGCCCGCTCCCCTCTGCCATGACCCCAATGGAAACCTACCCACCTTACACCCCTCATCCCCCCTACAGCTCCAGCCCTCAGGGCTCCCGACTCAGTGCTTTAGCCCACCAGAGCTCTCCGCCGCTGGGAGAACACATCACCCACGACCCCTTTCGGAGCCAGAGCTCTGGACCTTCATCTCAGAGCTCCCAAAACATTCACAGCAGGCAGGTCAGCCCTCCTCTAAGAGAGTATCCCCGCTACACGCCCAACCTGTCTCCTCCTCTCTACCACACACTAGAAACACACACGCGCATCAAATGTGGCGTCCCAGAATGGAGTGCAGCCTCCTAACTGAACCAGAGGACACATGCGAAAGACTGACAGAGATTCCTCGTCTCAAATTCAGCGACCCTTCTTTTCGCTTCGCTGAAAGATGTTGCGCCATATACGGACTGAATATGATATGACCTTTGTAAAATATTTGTGAAAAGTGATTTTGTGCTGTGTGTGGAAGTCTCATCGTTCCTCATGTTTCCCCCCTGTGCTGGATGGAGCAGTGGATTGTTAAAGACTGGATTTGGACATCCATGAAGTGTTAAAAAAAAAAAGAAAAAAAGAATCCGAGCAGCACAATCAAAGTTGTAGTTTATTGTCTTTCCATACCCCAAAGACTTGTGTCATCCACATGTTTGCACTGTGAGCCCTGCTAAGGCCAGACCGTGAACAGCACTAGGCTGTTTCCCTCTCAATGACTCCCACTCTCTCCATTGTGAAGGATGTAAATTGTGACCCACTGTCAGACAGGCAGTAACATTTACTGACCAAAATAATCTCAGCTCTCACAGCAGAGCCCGAGGGAGACATTGTTTCTCTTTAGTGGAGCAAAGCACAGCTCCATGCTCAGTCTCAGTGAAGGAGAAAAGGCATGAGTTGTCTGTGCGTGTGTGTTTGTATGTAAAGCCTATGTCAGTTCAGCTCAAGGATGCTATGAGTTAATTTCCAATGAGACAGGCAGTAGTAGCTGCAGGCGCTGCACCATAGAAATAAACAGTTTGTTTAGACCACGCTACAGGCTGAAGGACCTGTAAACACGGCTTCCACTGCATTCTGGGTAAATGCACAACTCAGCGTCACCCAACTGTCACCGCTGTCCTTTCAGTCACCCCCAGCTGACCAATCGGCTTTCTCCGTTCACTGAGAGCCAGCCAATGAACAAGCGCCTCTCTTTTATCCCCAGCTGACCAGTCAGAGCTGGAGCGCAGCATGTTTCATGTGTGCCTGTGTGCTGGCCCATTTTAGTTTGTTTCTGAATTAATCACGAGTCCAGTGTTGATCCTTGACATGTGAGGATTGCTCAGCAAATGTAGAGAATCACAGTGCTGTAAATGGGCTAATGTTGATTCACCAACTCTTTAAAATATTCTTTTTTTACTTTGAATCGAAATGCTCCCTGTCGCGTCCATACAGAATGTTTCCATTAATTGCTGTGACAAGATTGGGTTAAATGCATTTCCCTGTAAAGAAACATGTGTGTCACCCACTGTGCAAGATTTTGGTTTATTGTGTAATGAAGCAGTTTTTATGTTTATGTCCAGGTGTTTTACATGCAGTAACATGTGAGAAGGTGCTCTAACATTACAAACCATCAGTATGCAGAGAGCAGATCCTCATCATTCCTTGATGTGTATGTGTGTGTGTGTGAGTATATGGGTGCGTCACAATGAGATTTTTTATAGCGTTGTTCCTGCTAATAGTATTTATTACTCTAGATTTGTAAAGATTAGTTTGTTGTTAACTTGTGAAACAAGACGGTATTGTTCAAAGATATTTGTTTCTCTTTGAAGGTTTGTTTCTGGTTTCACCCTCCATCTCCAAGTGGTGATAAATAGTTGTGATAAACAAACAAAATGTGCTGTTCAATGGAAATAAAGACAGATTTATATACAATGGAGTACATTTTAGAGAATTGTGCGTAAGTCAAGTGGTTGTAGTGTTCTTCTTTGTGATTGGACAAGAAACGCAGCAGAGACGAACTATTAACATTCCCAGTGGGTTATTTAAAGTACGTTCAGCACCTTGGGTGTGGAAACTCTTTTAAGTGGGGTGCAGTTTATCAGTTTCAATGCATGATTCAGTATGAAGGACCTGATAACAACAGCAGCCTGCTCCTTCTCTCAAATGCTGTGTGGAAGAATCTCATTCAAAAATGTCGAGAGTATTGTTTAAAGTGGAACAGTGCATGTGCTATGTCGTCTTATCACATATAAAGGACCCCAGTGTCTCTAATTCTTCCACTCAGCAACGAACCCTTGTCCGCGTCCTGTTATCTCTGACAGGTTGTTTGGCATCTGCAGTCTCCACCAGCTGGACCCCCTCACCGATACCCAGAGAGGGGCCGGGTCTGCCGGGATGCAGGACAAAGAAAGGTGGGGGTGTGTTGGTGGTCCCCCCCCCCTCCCTTTTCTTAGACTCCCCTCCTCTCTCTCCTCCTGACATTTCATGTTTCTGTGTCTCTCACAGCAAAGTTAACCTCTTACACCTTACACCTGCTCAGAGTTTACAGCACACTTGTTTTGAAAGAACAAATGGACGTAACATGAAGAGATTTATTTAGAAAAGGCTGCTAAATCATTAAACGTCCTGGTGTATTTACATTCAATTGCATAGTTATATGTCAGTTGTCAGACCTCCCTCTTTCTCTTTCTTCCTTTCTCTCTCTCTCCAACACCATAAGGTCAGAGGTTAAGCAGGCAGCTCTTCAGAGGGTCTGTTCCTCCTTAACCCTTCGTCTCCAGACAAACTCGGGCCAGGATGAGGAAAGGGGGAGAGGGAGGTCCCATGCATGGGCCTCCGACTCTGAAGATGGATTGCGTCGCTTCATGTGTGCTTGTACAGTAACGGAGCTCTGCGATGACTTCTGTGTGGCTGGAAGTTAGCTGGGAGAATAAAGCTTTGGATAAAGTGGTAAAGTAATATCAAACACAGAGTGTGTGTTTGTGCGTGTGTGAAGGATCTTAATCCATCTGTGGAGGACTTTCTCAGACACACTGGTCAGACAGTAGATTGATGAACCTCTGCGATCAAAGAGCCTAAGTGGTGCTTATCATTATCTCCCAGACGAACCCCCCAACACACACACACACACACATACACCACTAACCCCTCCGTCTGCCCTCAACATATTCTACTTTTCTCATCCTTATCCAAATGTACCATGATGGTTTCTAACAGACGCAGACACACATCTTTTTTTCATCTTGTGTGACGAGACACCGCATGTAAAAACAGAAAAAGACTGACATTTGAAAATGTCACACATTTGGCCTGCAGACCTAACATTCTGTAACACAACTAAACTGGGAGGGTTGCTGAGAAGGGCTTATGTTTCTGCTGTATGAATGTTAAAGCTGCTGCTTTCTCGGCTACCAAGACCCATTTCTCTAGCCAAGAAAGCCTTTTTAAAAGGCATCAAAGACTTATTTAAGCTTATTTCATTACAGTCTGAACTATTGGTTTGAATCTATAAATGTGTAGCCGGAGTCTCTTGCAGGACACTGAGAGGCATTTGTGTGATGTCTGGCATTAGTGATGCCATTTTGTGTAGAATAAGTGGTCTGAGATGGAGTGTAATTGGTAAAGTTGATTACGGTTCATCTCTATGGGTCGGATGGTGCTCCGTCTCTGTGGCAGTAAAGGGAAACAGCTCAGTCCTCCCTGACTAGCATGGCACTAGTTCAGCAGCTGTTACACTGAGATGTCATAGAAAATAGAGAAAGCTTGGATCGATTTTCACGTTTCAAAAGTTTAGAGTTAAATATTAAAATTGTTTTTGTATTATTTTTTCTTTTCCCAATGGCTTTGCAGAAACTTGAGAACAACAATCACACCAAAGCTTGTTCAGGTGTCTTTAGAGAGGGAATTGAAAGTTGAGAGAGCATAGTTGTAAAATGGGTTGACGGACACATCAGACATATCTCTTTGAGCGTATTATGTTAATATCCTGAGCCATACGTAACTGTAATTAGAATCAGTAAGCACTGTATGGCACTAAGAGGACAGCACAATGGCAGTACAATAATGTAAAACAATGAATGCTTGGCCATTACATGTGGTGCAACAAAGTAGGATGGTGGAGGTTTATTTGAATGATACTATCCATCCTTGTTATTTAAAAGCCACAAGAATGGTCTAATGCTGTTAAGCACAGTATGGAAACAAGACTGAGACTCAAAGCTAATTTCCCCCTAAATGAGAGTTTATGGCTGATACGGCCCTGAAATCACTGAAGTAGATCTTAATATGAGCATAAGGGCTGTCAAGGATAAGAGGCCGAGTAGGAGTGTGTGTGGGGGGGGGGGGGGGGGGGGGTGTGCTTGGGTTGTCCTGCTTGTTGCGTCTAAAAGACAAAGGAAGAGGTTAAGGGTCAAACTAACAGCAGACAGGCCAATCCAGGGTTAGAGTGCTCAGGCTAACCTGATCAGTAATGGTTGTTTATCTGGCCATCCTCGAACCATCACCCTGATGGAGCTGCCTGATCCTTCTCTCTCATGCTGGACTCTCACTTTTAGACCAGATCAACTACTAAGTGCCAGTTTTAAAAAACTGCCAATCCCCGTAAAAAATACAAACATGCAAATGTCATGAAAAATCAGATTCAGGATATCTTGTTGTCATGTGGCCGTCACGTCCCAGGATCGGGTCCAAAGGGATAACTTTGTCTCCCCAATTTTCCTGTCACTCTCCCCATTGGAAGCAACGTTTTTAAAAAGGACACTGTGATGTGAGCAAGAATAATTGTTTTAACTCCTAACATACCGCCAAGGTCCCAAGACCAGCAGCCAAACACACATGACAGGGTGAAAGGGATAGAGGCGCTCCCGCAGTGGGTGGTGAGGGGGGTTGTGAGACGTCATGGAGCCAATGTCTTGTCTGATTATAGCCAGAGGACTGGAGAGGCACGCTAATCCCCCACACACACATACACACAAATAAAGATACACAAAAACACTCTATTTGAGACAAAGCCCCACAACCAGCAAGGCACACAAACACATACACACACAAAACCCATACAGTCAGTATTAACCCCATACCCCCTGACCTCACTTGTCCAGACAAGACACACATAATGATATCACTACCAGCAGGACTTCACTTTGCCGCTCCTTTTGTTTGCTCACTGTACAGACCGGCTGTGGCCCCTCACCGTCCCCCAATTTTGATTAAAGGAACATTGTCGGGTCATTATTGTGCATGTGCCCGGGACCGTAGCCAGGATTTCAAAAAAACTCAACTCATGAGTCCAAGTTCTCGCAATGCAACCCCCCCCCCCCCCCTTCTCAAAAATTCGATGTGACTTTCACAAAGAAAGTCTCGATTTGTTTAACTAATTATTTGGATGTTTACAATTCATTAAAAAAAAATCTTGTCCACAATGTTAGGAATAAAATCTGGTGGGGAAACTCCCACTTGTATCCTTTTCTTTCTTTCTTTTGCCTTAATGACTCTAACGCAGTAGTGAGTTTTTCAGCTCATTGTTTACCTGTCTCACCCCAACTTTATTGTTTTGGTACACTCATATCACTCTCATAGTGAAAAAGCTCCAAAACCCCACAGTCCACTTCCTGCTCAGCACCAAACCGCAGACAAACACATTTAGCGACTTGCTGCTGAAGTTAGTAGAGCACAACAGCTAAAGAGACCAGTCAAGTCAACTTTATTTATATTGCACAATTAATACATAATAAAATGCAACACAGTGTGTTTTACATAGCAATGGTGTACCACATGGTAGCATGGTTGAAGGCTGGTCCATATTGGGTATACCTTATTTCAGTAGTTTACGACCTCATCCACACTGTGGCCTTATATTGTCGATATAAATTGTGAGCAATTCAACCAAACAAGAGATTTCCCTTCATGAATAGTTTCATTTGAAAGATGTTTAGTGGCTTGAAGAGGTGAAAGTATTCTGTATGTCACAAGAAAAATGAAAAACTTGGATGGAATCAGAAGGAATAGACATACTTTTGTGTATCAGATGTATATCAGGTAAATTGTTCGTAGGATACCTCAAGCAGTCCTTAATCCAGTTTGGGAGACATTGTCTTATTAGTTTAAAAGATGTCCCAGCTAGAATTATTAAGGAAGAATAGTTTTTAAATCTGTAAAATATATTTAACACATGTCGTTGTATTCAGAAATGAGAAAATACTATGCTTTCAGTTGCGTTTTGTAGAGGTCCCATGTGCCTCAGTGTCCCCTCAGAGGCCTCCCTCTCCGCTTTTTGGTCGATCGTGCTTCCCATGCAGACTTGTTGACACTTGTGTACAGGCATGTTTGCAAACAGGCCAGACAAGACCACTGCTGTGAGACAAACACAAAACACAAACATCAATAAACAAACAAATCCATTCACACACCCCATTCCCTCCAAACACTGCGTGCACACGCAGCCCAATTTCAAAGCACTCACTCAGCTCGCTGTCAGATGCCATTGTTTGCCAGCAGCGCAGCATTGTTTGGTTCATACTCAGTGCATTTCTGCGACCTTGTCTCATTATTAATAGATGGTGTCAGAGAGTCGCTGCCCTCTCTGTCTGACAAGGCATTAGCATAAACACAGACTTCCTCTCAATATCTGTTTGCGCCACACTGTTGACCTTTAATTATGTATGTCTAAATGTTTGTTACCTGTCCACTCAAGTGTGTGTGTGTGTGTGTGTGTGTTTGTGTGCAAGCTACAGTGAAAGTAAAGGCCTTTTAGAATTATGCTTTTTTAGATTTTAAATTTTAAGAATTTAAACCGAGGCTTGACGAGAGTAAAATAAAATGTAATCTCCTAAAATACCATTTTGGTAAGGTACTAAAAGGCAATCAGAGCAGTTAAGCAGAATATGCAGGGAGTAGGCATAAACCAAAACCAGAAAAACAACTTGACAACACACACACACACACACACACACACACACACACACACACACACACACACTCACACACACACACACAGAGAGAGACACACAAAGAGAGTTATGTGAGTTTTCAAAGCATCATGGGGCAACAGTTTCAGAAAACAGCCAACATACGAAGAAGCATCAGTCACAAACACTGAATGGTTAGAAAAACTGTCCAGAGAAATATACACATCAAACATTAGTTCTCAAATAGACACATTGCAAGGTGCTTTACCATGGCCTCGTAAGATCACAGAATTTAATCAACAGTTTCATGATATTTATGACTCGTATCCAATACCTGTTCTAATATACACAGCCTAGTGTCAAGAGCACAAACCTGAAGTCTTGGCAAATTATAAACAAGTTCTCCACCTTATTGCATAGCATCAAGAACGAAGGATGCATACAACCCAGATGTGTGTGTTACAACATGTTCTATCATGTGATTCAACATTGTAAAACTAAAGAGGAATTGTTCATTAAATGGCTTGACAAAGGTTCAGATGTGATGTGCATAATGTGACTAGAGGAAGAGAGAGGAGCTGATTAACAGACAAGAAGTTCAAACCAAACTTTGATTTAGATGTTACCTAAGATCCAGTGGTCTCCAATTATGTCAAATATGAACACTAAACCACAGACAAATGTTGTTACACATCCTAAAATGAAAAGAGTATCTCTGCAACTTCAAGGTCTATTTGAATAATCTTGGTATCACAATAAATGTAACACTAGTGAGATTCATTCAGAGGTGTAAGCATCAGTATATATATGTTATTGGTAAATGTAAGTGAAGATGTAACACAACATAATTGTGTGTTACCGGCGCATGTACATGCTGCGGCCCGTAGCTCCCATGAATTTGATGATTTATTGTCTTAATTTGTTGTTTTTTCGTGTTCATTACTGGAGCACAAATGGCATATGACAAAAATTACATTCATCAACAAGTGCTTTGAGACGACGCCCGCCCACGGCCGACCAACCAGCCAGACCTGCCGGACCAAACGCCACCAAACCGCCCCAGGGTGGAGGCTCTGATGGAAGCTAAGCTAACCCAGCTAGGACCTAATGCTACTCCACTACCCGAAGGACAGAGCGCAGGACGAGACGAGGTGGACTCCGTGTTTACATGATGATGCATGGTGCTCAAACATTGTCAAAGTTAATGGACAATGTTGTCCTGATGTGGGATTTTTAATGTTGAGATGTTGGCTGTATTATCTGCACAGAGAATTGTTTTTGTTGCTGCTGTTTACATTCCTTATGATGCAAATTAAAAGAAAAACACTAGAGGAATGCATTACTGTTTTTGTTTTGTTTTGTTTGTCATGTTTTTCTTGTGTTACAAATGGGCTACAACTGCATTTCTTTGTGCATCCCTGTGTTGCATAATGACAACAAATGATCCTTGAATCCTTGTATACATGATAAAGACAGATATTATTTTCCATTTGATGTATTAGGGCATTCATTTAAGAAAGATACTGGACTTAGATTGAATATGCCACTTAGAGTAGGGTAATTTGGCTTTTCTGACACATTTAAATAATGTATGTGGGACTTAAGAGGACATTTAGGAGGGAAATGGGAATCATAAGTTTTTTTTTTTAATGAGCAGTGCTACCAGTATTCTTCATTGTCCTCATGGGCTTCATGCCTGACATTAAAGATTCTGACCTATTCATCTTCTTCTCCTCGTCCTCCTCAGCTGTTAAAAGGTCTCCTGGTGCTTACATGGGTGTTATGTCTCCATCTCCTCAGCCTCACACTGTGCCCATCACCTGACACAACATGCTTTTATTATAATAGCATCCTTCCATTAGTATTAATAAAGTACTATGTGTGTGTGTGTGTGTGTGTGTGTGTGTGTGTGTGTGTGTGTGCAGCAAGCCATCCATTCATCAAAAATGGATACAGCGGCATCTCTGCCTGCAGCTATCTGTGTTGTTGTTTTTCCTCTTCACTGCCTTTCAGTCATGCCTTCTCTCTTTCTTTATCTCCCTCTTTCTGTGTGTGAGTGTGCATATGTGTGTGTATGTGTGACACACATTTACAGCAGATGCATTTATCTGGTTCTGTTGCTTTTACTGTAAGCACATCTACGCCACACCTGCCAATTATTATGCAAAAATAGCTGCACACAGCATTTCCATTAAGCGTGCTAATGCCAACATCCTCTGTCACCTCGCTGCAGTGTGCTCCCAGTATGAACATGTAATGTCAAATTACCATTAACTCAATCCTATACGTGGCTCCTACTCACTGTAAAGGTGATAACAAGTCTTTGAAGATATTTTAGGCGTGCATTAAGCCATGAATGTCCTGGTAATATTCATCATTTGATGATGAATATTACTGAAGGCAAAAGAGACTATCAGCGATTGCCTTTTTTCACAGAACAATCTCACCATAAAGTGTATTTCAGTGGCTGTTTTGGAGCTTTTGATCACTTCACATGATCTTCATCAGCAGGCGGCATTGTAGATGTTTAAATTTCCTTTTCTTCCTCAGCACTTGAAGGACCTCTCATCCATGTCGGCTGAAAATGTTAGGCTCAAAGTTTGTTCTTGTCATCAGAAACAGCACTTAATAAAGCAATCTGACCACAAGGTCCATTTAGTAGTTGCTTTTGGAGCTTTTCATTGTGATCATTGAGCTGCGTGAACTGCTGTTTATGATGTTGGGCACTGTGACGGCCCAGGGCCTCTGCCGGGGATTGTATATCTTTCAGTGTCCCTGGGTCCTGGACCGTTGGAGAGCAACATCAAGAAGATTGGAGGCAGCTGGCCACTGCCTTCGCCTTATAAGACACGCCCCATCCGGAGGAAAGGCTGGCTTCTTCCCCTCTGACACACCTGGTGTGCTGCAAGGAGCGTCTGGCAGCAGTTGAACCTTCTGGCATTCACGACGAGAATGCTCATTTTTGTTGCACATTTGAAATGTCCTGGCCTTTTGTTCATTAAAAGTATTTGTTTGGTTAGCTCCTTGCCTGAGTTTTCGTGACATTTGCTATGGTTCTAGAGCCGGACCATAACAGCACAAACTTTGAACCGCATGTCTCACAAGATCAGTTCTCAATAACTGTGTCTTCGGGGACTTTTATTGACCATACAACCAGATTATACTATATTATTCATTTATACTTGAATGCATATTGCAGTGAGTGAAAGACTGTGGCCCTAAAATGGGATCTCTGCCACAAAGCACCAGATAAACACATAAAGGTATTATCAAGCTTCGTGTGTTGCAAGGAAACACATTGTTACGTTTTAAAGCCTCTGACAACTTACACCTAAGAAGTTGACACTTAAAACCCCTTAACATTCAGTTTCCCAATTTGATTTCCTCTCGGATAGATTGTTAAAATCATTTCATTCCAAATAAGTTGATGGTATATATCTTGTATCAACTTATTCCAGCCTGTCATTGAAGCTATATTTACACAAATTGAAATATTTGAATCCATGGCTCCGTATGGAAATATTTTATATCCATTTTACACATTTCTCAAGATGTCTGCCAGACTTAAAGAAACTTTCGGCCAGGGTCTAGTGGTTTACGAAGCATATCATGTTATGCCACATCCCTGGTTCGATTGAGGATATTTGCCCGGATATTTGCCCGTCTCTCCCCCCGTACACATTCCCAGTGTCTCGTCAGACTCAAATACATCTTTGCATAAATTAGGTCTACATCTTGTGATCCAGAGTAGCCTTAACAACTTCACACAACTGATCTTGTTTCTGACATGTTTAAAGCCAAGTGTCATCATGTGTGCCTGTGTCTGTCAGTCTAGTGTGTGGTGTGTAACCACGTGCTTGCATGAACTGTCCAGCATCATTCAAAACGTCAGCAGAAGAAAGGTGTGATATTAAGTGTGATTTTTGAGCTTAAAGTGAAAAAAATCACACGTCCCCCTTTGGTAACACCTGTCAATCAAGCGTCTGAAACTCATGTTTCAGGGGTCACATCACTGAGGTCCATCACTGTACACACATTGTCAGTTGTTTTTTAATATAATACTTTTCAAAAGTTTGGAATCACCTGTGATATTGATATTCTTCTTACCTTCAATAATAGACTAATGAAGATTGAGTGGTTAGATTGAGTAAATTTGAACTGTCAGTCTACAGATGTTCAGCTGATATTTCCTGATCCAAGTTTATTTTCAAAAAACGCTATGCATATAGGGGCATGTATTGTCTAGCACTGTCACCTCACAGCAAGAGGGGCCTGGGTTCGATTCCCGGGCTCGACGGCCCCTCTGTGTGGAGTTTGCATGTTCTCCCCGTGACATTGTGGGTTCTCTCCGGCTTCCTCCCACAGTCCAAAGAGATGTAGCTTAGGTTAACTGATATCTCTAATTTGCCCATAGGTGTGACATTTTAGCGTGAACGGTTGTCTGTCTCTTTGTGTCAGCCCTGCATAGTCTGGTGACTTGTCCAGGGTGAACCCTGTGTTTGCCTAATGTCAGCTGGGATCGGCTCCAGCCCCGCCGCAACCCTGAACAGGATAAGAGGTTAAAGATACTGAATGGATGGACTATGCATATAATAGTGGAAGTTGACACTGCGCGCCGGCCGGCTTTCGCTAGTCGATTCGTCCATGAATGAGAAAGACTTCTTACTGGAACTGAAACGACATACTGGGATTAAACTCTTTGTCAACAAAGAAAGGAGGATTAAGAGAACAGCATTCGGTAAGTGACAAACTGCGTTTGTTTTTTTTACATCTGCAGTAACTGTTCATTTGTCCATCGTGTCGTTTTTATGAATAATATGAATGGCTCACGCTCTAGTGCTGCTGTGTTGCTGGATTGATTTGTCATGCTTGACATTTTATGTGACTGGTTCTTGTCATTGTGTTAATTACATTGATTCTGACTTGTCCGTTAATGACTAAGCATCCCGTCATCGCGGGGTTATTTCGGACATTTGATTCTCTGTTTGAATCAGTAGGGAACAGCTGTTTCCCGCTAAATTAGCTTAGCCTCCCTGAACACACGCGGGGCCTCAGCTGTTTTTTGTTATTGTTCCGGGTTCAAAAGGTCACACATCCCGTTGTCTGTTACGTGAGCGCAGTCCACCGAAAACATTATATTTCCCACAATTTAAGCTTCTGCATTTTCCAAATGCACTAGTATTAATCAAACGTATTGTTCGGTTCGTAAGCCTCGTACCAAACGGTTTAATACGAATATGTGTATTATTACACCAATAGAAACAAATAACCGTAGCTCAGTAGGACAGCACAGAAGGCCCAGGTATAAAAATGCACGGCCCGCCACTGGTCTTTACACTGTGCCCATTTTGACACACAGAACAAACAAATGAAAAGTTGTTGGACATTGTTCAAACTAAATTCTCATTTGGGCCCCATATGATACAAGCCCCCTGCAGGTAACGCTGTTTCTCGTAGTAGTTTTGAGCAGGTTAACCATGTTTGAAAACTGCATGTAAACTCCAGTATTTTGTTGTGACTAATTATATTTCAAAGCCACAGATGATCTATCTCTACAGACATAAAAGTAGCCTACGGGACACTAAACATTTTAAGAAACAAAGCAAACATGTCACAAGGGAGTCACAAAGCAACAGAGCACAACTACTCAGCAGTTGAATGCTTGTACCAGTAAGTAGGCGAAGTAGTTGTAACAGTACAGTAGTTCAGTATGTAGAATCAGTTTGGACTGTGCTGCTATCAAGTGGGAATAATTAACGAAAATGAAAGATGAAAATGAAGATCATAGTATAGTTGGTCAGATAGATTAGACTTGGAAGCAAAAAAAATGGAAGGCTGTGGCTTTGGGGCCCACAACCCTTTGCCTGTTTTGCCTGCTCAATAATCCATTGGTGATGGTGTATTGATATTAGGGCTGGAGGGGATCTTTAAAAAGCTAGAACCAATAAATGTTTGGTGTGTTTGCTTGAAGACTACCTTAAACGACTAATTGGTTGTCAAAATAGTTGGCAATAATTGATTGATTAATTAACTTTTGTTTACGTGTATATAGAGTTGTTTTGATGGAGCTGCTACAATGTTAGCAAAGCTTAGCACCGGTCGATCCGAGCTCCATTGAGAGAACAAGCATTTTGAAAGGCAACAAAATATGAATTCAGACTTCTTACAAATCTGCATTATTATGTAGTTATTTCGTCAACTTTTATCCGTTTATTGCAATGAAATCACAGCAACATTGTTTATTTTGGGTTCATACAGCTGTAGTAAACCAGCCGACTCTTGCTAGACACAGTGAATACAGCTCAATGAAATCCACGGAGCTCCTCCGGACTATGTTATGAACCCAGACCAGACGGCCTTTAGTTTCCCGGCACATGTGGGACTTTCATAACAGCAGAAATAGAGGTTATTCCCTCCATGGTTGATGGTGGAAGTAAACGGCTTGGTTGATAACGGTTTTCATGGAGATAAGCCACGCCCCCTCTCCGAGTAAATTGCCGCGAGTAAACTCCTGCGCGCGAGTAAACTCCCCCAAGTAAACAGTAAACTGTAGCGAGTAACACGACAATTCACTTCGCGTTTGGTGTGAACGTAGCATAATAAAGCTTGAGTAAAAATTAAGGAAGTTGATTTTCTTTGTACTGAAATGTCGGATTGTGCCTTTAAAAGTTCCTGGTTTGCGTTACCATAGAAACGAGGGGGGCAAAGTTTGAAATGTAGCTAACGTTTACCAACCACAGCAAGATAGACCAACTTGACTTGACTCTGAAAAGGATGACAACAAACAGTAATGAAGTCCAGGAGCGTCCGTGAGGAGCCGTATCCACAGTGAGTTCATGTGGAGCGGTGCTCCGTGGTGGTGGAGCGTGTGGAGCTCAGCCAGAGTCCTCCCGAGCGGTCGATGTTAATAACTCCCCCACTATGCTCGTGTGTGAACAGGAGATTGAGCGGTGTGATGGCAGGAGGACCCTTGCGTGACTGCAGCTTTGACCTCTTTGATATGCAGAAGAAACGCCGGGAAGAGGGAGAGCTGGTAACAAAGATCAAGGAGCGCAGTCAGGTACTAGTTAGTTACCTCCCAACGTTACTTATCACGGTGTCACGTGTAGCAGCTAAGTAGCTACTCAACTCTTCACGTTATTTCAGGTAGTTTGGCCTAATGTGAGAAAGCTCTTCTTTATACTATGTAGTAATATTATAAAGTTAATTATTTTGACCAACTTCAGTCCTGATCATAACTAACGTTGCCAAATATTCATTGTTTCAGAATTTTAACTTAATTGCTCGTTTGTTTACACAATTCTTCCATTGTTCTTATGGGAAAACAACAACACAAACATTTAATTATATTTTGTATACTAAATGCTTAGTATTTTTTTTTTTTCACAGTCTAGCATGCGTCAATAGCAACAACATTGATTTTGATGTGTTGCATCAAACACACCAGAAAAATAGCATATATTTGACCAGTAGGGACAACATTAGAAAATGGTTCAATCTGCTGCAAACTTATAAAAACTACTATTTTGAAGCCAGGGCTCTAGATTGAAAGCCTATAATAGAATGCACAATGTTATGCTGTAACGCTAATGGCCAAGGATCAAAAAGTGTGGTTTCAAAGGGATGTGTATGTTTCATATGCATTTACACAGCTAAAATGATTTTAAAAAAGACAGATTAAAAAGCCCGAAATGGCCCTAATGAGGCGAAACTGTCTACAAGTTACCAAGCACTAATGTTACTTCTCGAGGTGTAACGTCCTGTCTTAATCTGTGAGAATTAATACAGACTGCTACATCGTGAGGAGTAATTTTAACTGACTGAGCATGCGTCATACATATTCTGAAGTCATTTTTGCCTGCTGTGTGTTTTTATGTAGATATTCGAGAGTTTGCAACAGCGCAGAGATGAGTTGCATGTGGAGATCAAGAAAGCGAGGGATTTACACTCAAGCTTTGATATGTTTCTGAAGGTACAGTAGAGGACCATTTCACTCAAGACTCCTGTACAAGACTGTACGTAACCTTATTGGATTTCAGTTTCATGGCTGAAACTGGACAAAAGCAGCAACACTAAGCCCCTCTTATCTCCTTCCCTGCAGGACGAAGTCGCTGATCAAGCTGCTGAGAAAGCAGAGAAGGAGAAGGAAGAGGTGCTTCAATTGGAGGCAGAGCTAGAGAGGCTAAAGCTGGTGTATCCCGAGCTGATGGAGAGGAAACAGGAGCAGCAGCGTCAGATACAAAGACACAGTGTATATAAGGACTTCATGGTGCGGGTGGTCACGATGACTAAGGTACTGCAGGGACGTCTTTACATGCAGCGAAACTAAATCTAAATTCGTTTGTCGTACATTTATTAATGTACAACATGTAGTCTATCATCAAAAGAGCCATTTACTTAAACAGAGGTTCCCAGAATTTGAAGATTGTACGACTATGTAACGAGCCACATTTTAAAACCTGACGGTAAATCTTAGATTGATGCAGCTCATTTTCTAAAGTTTCTCATTTAGTTAGAAGTGGCACAAGAAGTGTTAAGTGATGGCGGTAAGCCTCCTAAAATCTTGATGGATCTTGTCTCTCGATGATGGCCTTAACAGTAGACATACTCTGGCCCTGTCTCTTTACAGTTCATGTCTTATTCCAGACAAGTGCAGTCATTTCTAAGGTGTTTGTAGAGGTGGTCATGGACTTATTTTAAATAGATAATGAGCTACACCTTTTAACGTTTGCGTGTTTTACAGTTTGACGATGTGCAGGAGCTCACGGGTCGACTAGAGAGTCTTCTCCACTTTGAAGACCATTTCTACAAGAGAGAAATGAAGTCGCACGAGCAGGTCGACCAGCTGAAAGAATCCCTGCTGACACTGGAGGACGATCATCGTTTGCTGCGGCTGCAGAAGAACAACCAGCTGTCCCAGCTCCAGACCGAGATGGAGAAGACGTGCTCTGAAGCTCTGTCATGGGTATCAGACATGATCCTGATTACAAGTCGGGCATCAGAGCTTACACCACATCAAATGTTGCCTAAATATACAGCTGCCGTCTTGTGTGAAATGCAGTTGTCCCTGTCTTCACACAGGAAAGGAAGTGGAACCACATTCAGGAAACAGCAGCAAAGAAAACACTCTTGCTGGCACGGATTAAGGTGGCGACCCTTAACCTCTATGAAATGACAGGTGGCATGGTAGAACGAGACGAACCTGTGAATCTGAATGACACAGAGAAACAGCTTGATAAGGTGTGTACCCTGACAGAGCAGAGATGGTGATGAACCGCAGAGAGATAGAAAACAAACAACTTACGGTTTTCTACTGTTTCCTCTTTAGGTCAAGATGTTCATCCAGGACCATGAGGGCATACTAAAACAATATCAAACTCCCTCACAGAAACATCACGGACAGGAAAAAGACAAGTCAAAGCCCACAAAGCACATTTCAACTTGCGCATCGCAAGATGCTTCAATTTAAGCGTAAGCATATGTTTTCATGCTGCTTTAAAACTGAATTCACTGAACTATAGCATTGACTAATTTACTAGTTGTTCTCATGTAGAACTAAACCTGCACTTGAAGATAATTAACTTAAATAAACTTAAGACACTGAAGCAATCAACAACTTTTGTTCATTTAGCTCCTCTTTGTAATTTACAAGGCTTGATTATGAGTTGTGAAATGTTGCTGATAGTAACAGTACATTTGAGGTTGACTTGTTTAAACTTGATAAATACTGTATATCTATTAGGAATATCAGATGACTTGTACTGTTGGTGGTTCAATTCCCAGCTCCTCTTGTTCACAAGACAAATGAATGATATGTAATGTAGACAAGTGATCATTGTGAACATAAGGTCCTATACTGCCACCCTGTGGCCATTAAAGAACAAAGCAACTGGTACACCCGATCAATTAGTCCCTGTTGAATCTTATTTTAGCTGATCAGATCTGTTTTCAGTTTATAGTCAAGAGCTATGCTGGAGATTTGCTGAGGTCATTAAAATCAATGTACTTATATGAATTATAAAGCTGCTCACTCAAAACATGTGCAACAAATCCAAAGGCCAGAACATTTGTGCGGGTGTCCAATAGTAAAACATGTTCATTATCTGCAGCTGTTCCAACATTCATGATTAGTTTGATATTGTCGGCAGCAAGAAGGTATCTGTATATTAAATGTTGATCACAAAAAAGTTAGAAAGTGCTGCAATCCTTTATAATGTGTTCTTCACAAAAATAGTAAATACTAGTTTAAAAGAAGAAGTACTTTATTAAAAACAACACATAAATATGGAATATGGACTGTATGGGTTTTTGTTGTAAAAGATGTTCGACAGCTACGGTGTTTATCTGTGTAGCACCAGAGTAAGACACCATGAGGTTACTTAATTAGTTTGGTCTTCTTTTTGCCTTTTTTGGCCTTCTTGCTTTTGCCCTTGTTCTTTAAGGACTTGCGAGTGATGTAGCCTCTCCACACGGCTTGGACTAAAATAGCAGCTTTGGTCTTCAACTCCAGCTCCCGCATCTCCTCCCTTCTCTTCTCATCTGCTAGCCGACGCTTCTCCTGGATCTCGTTGCACTCCAGCTCCAGGGCAGAAAAGGGTTTCTCCAGCTTCCTCAGCAGCTCCTCCTCCCTTTCATAATCCATTGCATTCATCTCCAGGTCGGCCTGAGACAGGTGACGGTGGCAGTGATGGTGTCGAGGTGCGAAAGGATGAGAAAGAGTGAGAGATGGTGGTGGATAGAATGAGTACTGAATGTAAACATAGACAGGCCTTATTTATAGGCCTACTTGATCATTTCATAGCAGGTATAAATACTCTAATGCCTTGCTGATTAAATAGGTCACTGAAGGCATCTGTCCTGGATTTCAAACCAGAGACAGCCTGAAGGCGATGTGTGAAATGACCGATCACCACTGAACTAGAAAACATTTGTTAAATTGATTAGTTGATCAACAGGAAATAAATTGGCAACTATTTTGATAATTCATCGTTACAGTTGTCTAATAAAGTAAAAATGGAAAACATCCGCTTCTTTTATGTGAAGATTGAGTTTTAAATTATATCTTTTGAGCAGTATGACATAAACTCATATAGTTTGAAAAAGCATGCATAGACAGACCAAACTCATCAGGTAATAGGGACTGTGAGATGCGGGCGAAGAACAGACGGCCCTGTTAAACACCCTGAATATAGTGAACCAGTGACCACAGGATACACACTTAATTATTGTTTCTAGATACTTTTGTCTCTTTGTGGGGGATGAGTTTGTACCTGTTTTTTTCCCATGTCATCGTCAAAGATTTGGAGCATGTATTCAATTTCTTCCACCAACTTTTCATTTTTCTGCCAAGGAAAAGAAAACAGTAATAGTGACATAGGTTTTAATGAAAATGAAACATGATACATTTACTGTGAAACGTTGATAAAATGATACACTAAACTCACCTCTTGGATTTCTCTCTCTGCCTGCCTGTTTTTAGGGGTCAAATCGTTGAGCTGACTGTTCAGTTGATCAATCTCCTGTTGTATACCGGTTTGCTTCATCTTTGCCGACTTCATATGTGACTGGTACTGCTTGTCGGCAAGAAGTGACATACCCGGTTCTTCTTCGATCCCTTTCAGAGAACGCTGGCATTTGTTTAGCTTATCATTATCGCAAGAAATCTGTGATACAAACAGAAAGATAAGGGAGGTAAGATAGGGAAACGTTCAAGAGTAGAATATATAATGGCTTAAAAAATAACAAAGTCTTTGTTTTTTCTTATAGCCACATTGAAGCAAGTTATACGTGTGGTAGACTAGACTGTAAGTGAGGGTATGTTTTAACATCCAATTTGGTACGTCACCTTTGCATCTAGTTGCTTAATGGCTGCGGCTACTTCTTCCAGTGAAACAGCAATGGCATTGTGGTCAGGCGATAAAGACACCTGCTTGTGGAGAACCTGCTGTAGCTCCTCATCATCCAGACCAGTCAGCAACTTTTCAACCACATGGCTGTGAAACCTCTCAAGTCCTTTAATGAGCATGTACTCACTTTCCCCTACTTTCATACCTAGCTCTGCCCTCAAACCACAAATGGCATCTGGATGGACTCGGGCAACCCTGAGCAGATCCCTGACAGAGTTCTTGATGTCCTTCTCAAGCTGAGCCCTTGCTTCCCCAGCTTCTCCCTCTTGTTCCCCATCTGACTCCTGCTTGAGACCTTCAAGTGTCTCCAGTCTTCCAATTAATATTTGATGCTCTTTGATTGCCCCTCTCAATTCCTTGTCCACAACATCGGACACACTGTGGAGAGCAGGCAGAGTAGCTGCGATCTCCACTTGACCGATGCAGTTTTCCAGTAAGCTTGAGATGCACTGAGCCTCATGAGAGAGCAGCTTCTTCTGTGACACTTTGTGGTTCTTTTGTGAATCTTCTGATTGGGTCTTTGTCAGCACTGTTGCCTCCTTTGCAGACATAATGTCACTGGATGGTAGGAAAACAATTAAACATAAAACATTAATGTTGTAACATTTGTATAGGTTAAATACACAGTGTTTTTCCGATATCGCCTTGCAATAGTATCCACTTACTTAGCTAACTTTGTAAAGATAGTTCAGTTCAATATAGATTTAGTGCTTCCTCAACCCTTTTCCTCTTTTGCCCAATCAGCTAAAACATTCAGTGAGGCCTGAAGGAGTAAATCTACCCAGTATTTTACAAAAATAGCAAAGATGAGGGAAAAGTTTTAAGAAACACAGGTTCATCATTACCCCGAGTGTCCCCGTATGAAGGTATTATTGTAGAAATGGGCTATTTGCAACCACTGTAACGTTATGGTGTGTGGCATGTAGCCTACTGTAGGTTCGTGATAGTTACTTTAGCTTGTGTTGAATTAGATGTGAGTTATACAACGTTGATAAGCTACGTAGTTACCTGTCGAGGTGAAAGTTAGCCACAAGCAGAAGATGTTTGTTTCGCTCTGTTGCTAAGATACCACTAACGGGGATCAGGGTTACAAATCACTGGCACATAATTCAGTTATCTTATAATGCATTGTATAAATGGATGCATGCATGAGTATCTTCATTGACTAATTGAATGAATAAATACATTAATGTGACATGCGTTTTACAACATTACCTTAGATCCATTGAGTTTTATTTTGAAACTCTGGCAACGTTCACTCAGCATGCCGTAAGTTGCTTCAGTGTCGTGAATGTTTGTTGATCCAGCTGTAAACACAGTATCTGTAGAGCTTTTGTAGTATCTTTTTGTAAGTCTCGGGTATTGTTGCTTACGGAACGATTAACCAAGATATAAAATTGGTGTATTTAGTTACTGGTTAAATATAATCAGAACACGCATAACATCTGTTATCCTGCAGAAAGCTGCGTGTGCGGCGATGATGCCATAATGGACACACACCGGCGGCAGTCTCGGCTTGTTAGCCTGAGTGACAGTGAGCCAGTCGAGTCGGGGATCAATGTTTGTGACAGGACTAAGAACAGCTCTGCACCCGGCAGACCTCGTCTGCTTCACGTCACTTGAAAACTGTTAGTTCCTGTTTTGCACGTCTCACCAGAGTGTCGTTAGTTAGCTCTCACCTCAGTTAGCACAGCCCCCAAAAAGTACCCGGGTTGTTTGCTAATAACTAACGTGTTAGCGTCAGCTACAAGCGCCCAAGATGTGCAGTTATCTTGCAGTTTGCGGAACAAACCGCGCACTTATTTAGCTCGTGAGTAGCTTAGATTAACTCCAATTGAACATAATTAAATCAAGGCTGGTTGCAGCCTGTTTGTCTGCTGTTATGGAGTCTGACGACGATGTGCCACTCATCTTAACCTGGGACGAAGCAAACAGCGGTCTACTCAACGAGGAGACTGAGCGAGGAGACGAAAGTAAGTCCTTACTGTCATGCTCAGCCACAGTGGAGCTGTGCAAACTACCATGTGTTTACATTGGTTTTGATTCGCATGGTACTAGATGTACAATTAAAGCACAAATCAATGTGAGCAAATGCACTCAGTCAATCACATCTAAAACGAATGTAACAGCATTGCAATATATCCAGCCTCATGAAGGTTATAATGTACGTTTCTTGTTTTCAGCGTTAAAGTCATTATGGAAGATGTGGTTTGTGGTGCTGTTGCATTGTATTCTATTAATAGATGTTTCTAATTCTTAGTACACCCTCATTCACGTAGAGGTGGACAACGTCACAGCAAACTACAGCCTCCAACATGGCATACATTTGAATCAACCCCTTTCTGAAACACTTTCCACTGAAGTTGTTAACTAAACTGGTGACTGTGTACAGGCTGGTTGGTTGAGTTCTTCTGTATGATGGGTCCTTTCTGATCCTTTGGCTCCATAATGCACTGTTTTTGTATTTATAGAACTTTATAGTGTTGTTTATTGACGAGTGTTTAGTATTGTTGTATATTATATCATATCAATGTATTTTGCGATATGAAGTTAATGCTTGTCTACTTACCAGATGTGCACTAGCGCAGTCTGAAGATGCTGAATGTTGTTGACTGTAAGCTGCATACATGCTGCACGTCTAGGCCACACTGCATTAATGGAGAGCAGAGATTGTCCATGAGGCTCTGATATCACGTGTGTGTGTGTGCTCTACGTATGGGTATCCATGCATCCACTAAACATAGTAATCCTGCTGCCATTGTATATAAGCTACAAAATGACCCATGAGAAACTGCTGCCTCAGCAGACTGGTGCACCCCTGAGCCCCTCCCTGGTGCTCATGTGTGTGTGTACCGTGTGTGAATGTCTGCAGCCTGTGTGTAAGTGTGTCTGTGTTCGTGAGCGTACGGGATCATTTTCTCTGGCTCTCGAGATGAACAGGAAGAGGAGAGGAGGTTTTTTTCCACTGGATATTTGGGAATGGTGGACAAGGAGGAAGTATCGTACTGTTCTTGCTGATTGCTGTTGGAGCGTTCTGGAAAGAGAGGGAGTTTGAACCTGGGACACTGGGAAAGAAGGTTGCATTGTATCACCTCAGTGACAAACCACTCGCTTGGATAGAAGTGTGGAGTTCAGTTTTACTGCTAGTGGTCAGGACCCTTCAGATCACCACAAAACTACATTTTATTTGTCCTGGGGGAAACGGTCATGACTGCTGAGCCTGTTTGTGGTCCCGTGAGCCTGACCCCGCCGTGATTTTAACCGGGAGCTCCGAACATGTTATTGTTCTCAAACAAATGAGGAGTTGGAGTGGCACATGACAGACGAGGGGTGTACTCTTGTCAGGATAACAGCCAGGCTGCCGCTGGACTGGAATTTGATCTTCGCACTTCAGCTCAATCGGCTGCCGTCACCGTGGACAGGAACAATCTGTGACTGCCTTTCAGAGAGTCATCTAGTCTCCACAACGTGTTATTCCAAGGAGTCCTGCTTGAAGCAGAAACAGTTTGTGGGAAGAGCACCTAGATAGACTCACACAGGACGACATTATAGACACATAGAAAGGAAACTGTGACTTATATTTGAGAGATCCTGCTTGAATCTGTAATTCAAGGTTGTTTGAAAATACTGAGTTAATCTGGATTGAATATTTTCAGTTTTAACTTTTGAGTTCATTTTGCAGACAGTTATTTGTTCTTAAACCTACAGTATCTGTGTCATTTAATGATAGTCCATAATTCTCCATTAGGTCTTGCAATGGTATACTTCTTCCTCAGTGTTCTTGGATATCTAGATGTCCTCCCTGTCTTTTGAAGTTAGTCACTCTCCCTCTTGTAGCGCAGGATTAATTCCTCCTGTGGTTCATCTCTCTCGTGTCTGTATCCTGTCTGTGGAAGGAAGGCGACGTAATAGACAATGTGATATCATTGCAAACACTGCATTTTCTCACTGACTGGCTCCACTGGATTCAAAGTTCAAACTCTGTGGCTAAGGCAGGAGGCTAATGTTTGTAGGTCACATTTCACTCTCGCTGGTGGCGGTATCTCTCTTTAACAGATGTTCTTTTCCAAAAGAAGAAACCAATTGTCAAAGAAGTACTGCGCTTCATAAGCATTGTCAATTGTTTTGAGCGGTGTTCCGTCTCCAGTGTCACTTCGATCCCGCAGCTTGGCCTGAATACTTTTGAATCTGTGAGGACTCGCCTCTGGACTGAGTTTCTGGAGTTTGCATCAGGCCGGAGTGGAATGTTTGGCCATCTGTATCTCCAGATGTGTGTAGGAGTTGGAACAACACCAGGGCACTGTGGATGACACCAACACACACACACACACTGCTGTGGACTTCAGTGGCCTTGATTCATTGTCACAGCTGGTGCACAAATCCATACTGATCAATGGAGTGTATATGCGTACAGGCAGCTGGTTCCCATGAAGATCAGACCCACAACGGGAGTCCAGTAGTGATCTCCTCCTATGCCTTAGAACTAGACTGCATTGGTAGGCCCATACCTCTCTATGTACTGTGTGTGTGTGTGTGTGTGTTACCCATATACAAAAAGATGAATATGGAAAGTGAAGTTCAAATGTTTTGTTCTTATCCACATAAAGGCTGTATCAAAACATTGAAACCTTCGTGTTGAACGTGTTGTCTTCCAGATGGACGAGGAGGCAATTATGACATAGTGAACGACGCTGTGATCTCGACACCCGGGCCACAAAACCACAGAGCCCAAAATGTGTCCTTACGCCAAAGCTGGGAGATGAACTACCAAGAGGCAGCCATCTACCTGCAGGTAGTTACAAGCAGTGGACTGTGGCATTTGTTAGTTACTGAGTGTACAGGGCAGCTGAGTTTCTATGGTCATGTAATGGTTTTTATTACACCCTCCACACTGTATTCCCTGTAGATGGTTAAACTTTGGAGTCTTTCAATGTCTCTATACTTGCGTCATGAACAGCTGCTAGAAGTAATAAATCAATAAGGACACAAAGAACTTCAAAATAAAGTAGGGAAGCACAAATATTACATTTTCTAATAGTTGTCCTCTTATCATTTAATTTTTTTCTTTATTTAAACATATTAACGTTATACATAGAACTCAAAAATTAGGTTTCACAGTAATAAAAAAAAAAAAAAAAATACATATCAATAAATTGAACACTTAACTTCAAGGCAGCTACAAGGACCAACGTCCCATAAAACGTGTCACTGCTTCATCATACCAGTATGTCAGATTTAAGTTAAGCCAATGCATTGTGTTTACTGAAATCAGCATCTTTCAGAATCAATAAATAAGCTACAAAAGGGTTACATTGTGTGGTTTAAATGGATCATTTAAATTCCACATACAGGAGGGAGAGAACAATGATAAGTTCTTCACCCATCCTCGAAACCCAAAGGCGCTGGCAGCGTACCTGTTTGCCCACAACCACCTGTTCTACATGATGGAGCTGCTGACAGGCCTGCTGCTGATGATGCTGTCGCTGTGTGAAGCTCCAGCTGTGCCGTCACTGCGCCTGGACGTCTACGTGAGTAAACGTATACACACAAACACAAGCTCGTACGCACAGTTTGCTGTAAAGGTTCCCGTGTATTTCATACCTCTGCAGGTCCACGCCACTCTGGAGCTGCTTGCTTTGGTTATGGTGGCATTTGAGCTATGCATGAAACTCCGCTGGCTAGGCTTCCACACCTTCATACGACACAAGAGGACCATGGTGAAGGTAACTGATCCATGACGGGTACTTTCCCTTCAGCATGCTGGATGCTTGCTCTCATAGCTCTCCAATGAGGGAGGGCAGTCAACCCTGCAGGCTGCACGTCACAGGTTGGGATTCGGCTTCCACTGCTGCATATTGTTCACGTTGTCTCTTCTCCTTGTTTAGACGTGTGTGTTGCTGCTGCAGTTCGTGGAGGCCATAGTGGTTCTGATCAGACAGACGTCTCACGTGAGAGTGACCAGAGCTCTCAGACCAATTTTCCTGGTGGATTGTCGATACTGTGGTGCTGTGCGCAGGTACATAATGACTGAAACAAACGCACTCAGACTCCCAATCGGGTCAAAGTTTTGGTTTGGAATTGGTTAATTTCCCTTTTTCATGTTTATTCATGATTTTTATACCACCCCTTGAACATACAGACACCACTGATTTCACTGTCAAACGCAGTCATCACTGATGAGGTTTCTTTCATCCAATCAGAAACTTGCGTCAGATCTTCCAGTCCCTTCCTCCTTTTATTGACATCCTCCTACTGCTACTCTTCTTCATGGTTATATTTGCTATCTTGGGTAAGAATGCTTATTATTTTTCAAGTATATTAAAGGCTGTTGGTTCTTTTCTGCCCCCTTTTTACAGAACATTATAGAATAGTTCAGGGTAAACCATCTACTGTTTTTAGAAGGAACAGGGTTTCCTGTTACTATGTGCGCTTGTTGTCTCGTCCCAGGTTTCTGCCTCTTCTCTCCGAACAATGCTGACCCGGTACGTTGAATCTTTAGTGCCTGGCATTAATTTGTGTGAGTTACAAAAATTTTGGGGGAGTTTTGTGTCTGTGGTGGTCAGATTTCGTGACACAAACCATCTCCTCTCGTCACAGTACTTCAGCACCCTGGAGAACAGCCTCGTCAGTCTGTTTGTGCTGCTGACCACAGCAAAGTAAGCACATCGTTACACACAGTAATGTTCAGTTTCGTATTCACACACACGGCACACAAGCACTACTTCCTACTTTCAGATCTTATCATAAATGTAGGCTTTTTTTCCGGCCAATTCCACATTTTTGACTTTGTATCTCATGACTTGTGTATGTCATGCGTCCCTCTTTCTTGTAGTTTTCCTGATGTGATGATGCCAGCGTACTCCAAGAACCGCTGGTCCTGTATTTTCTTCATTGTTTACCTCTCCATAGAGCTCTACTTCGTCATGAACCTGGTAAAAATAGGGTTAGGGTTCGGCTTGTTTTCATCACTTCTGACATTTCCTTCCTTATTAAAACTAGACATGCAGTAAGGCCTTTCATGTGATCACTCATCAGCTTCACTTCTCTGTCCCCCTCCAGCTCTTGGCAGTGGTGTTTGATACGTTCAATGACGTTGAGAAGATGAAGTTTAAATCTCTTTTACTTCACAAGCGCTCTGCTATCGACCACGCCTTTCAGCTGTTAGTTAGCCGGCAGGTACGGCCTCACTGTTCTATGTATTGTGATGCTTGTTTGGTATTAATTATTCATTTTATATGAAGCGCTCACAGCCATGGTGTTTTATCTGTGTTGCTGCTTTTTTTTTTTTTTTTCCAGAGGCCGATGGGTGTGACGCTGAAACAGTTTGATGGTCTGATGCGTTTTTACAGACCACGGATGTCTGCAAGAGACCGCTTCCTCACATATAAAGCTCTCAACACCTCCGGGGCTCCGATGCTCAGGTATCAGCCTGATGCACACTTTTCTGTTAAAATCCTTCTGCATACAATTGCGTTGTTACATTTTCTGTTCATTCTGTTACAGTCTACAGGACTTTTACAAGTTCTATGAGGTCACTGGCCTTAAATGGAAGGTGCGTAGCCTTACTGTATATTTCTACTGTGCAGTTATAATTTACTCTATTTTGTGTCCCTTTAGTGAACATGAACTGAATATGTGTGTGTGTGTGTGTGTTGCTTAGGCACGACGCAGTGGAGAACATTGGTTTGATGATCTTCCTCACACAACCTTCCTCATTTTCAAAGGCAAGTTCTCTTTTTCTCTTCTTCTGTTTATCAGACTAAACAAATCTGTTTCTTGTCGCCATATTCTCAGCGCATTCTTCTCTACTTTATTAGGCATCAACCTGCTTGTGACGTCAAAGGCCTTCCAATATGCCATGTGTAAGTGTAACCATCTACATTCTCCTCAGACGTACCGAGCCTAAGTCTCTAAAAACCTTTTTAACCCTTTCTCTTGGCTGCAGGTGTGGTGGTTGCCATCAACGGTGTGTGGATTCTCGTGGAGACGTACACGCTAAATAGTAAGATCCTTCCCGTTGACGTTAAGCCATGTGACAGAAGGAAAGTGTTTTGCACTACAGATCTCTCACCTTTCTGTCCTCATGCAGGTGGATTTTCCTGGTCCAGATTTGTACCCTGGAGTTACATTGTTTTTCTGACCAGTGAGTCTCCCACTCACATAGAAATGATCAAATACTTTAAAAGTAGTCAAGGAGGGCGTCAAGAACTACAGTTGGTTTTTATGCACGTTTGCCAATACTAACTCTGCCTCTGTCCTTCCACTTTTAGTTTATGGTGTAGAGGTGTTATTGAAAATCACTGGTTTGGGGCCGATGGCTTATTTCAGCTCTGGGTGGAATCTGTGAGTAATAACTTGGATCCTGAGTTGATTGATTGACATATTGAATGAGTACTGAAATCAAAACGTCAGACTTGTAGTGGAGCACACAGTGAACATCAGACTGCATGTATCCATAGACCCTGTTCCAGTCTGTGCGTTTGGATTCAGTACTCTAGTCCTAAAGGCAGGGTTGGTAATCTTCTTCAAAAACATTCATGATATTTTCGTTGAAATTCCCGTGACATCCTGATAGCAATCGATGAATCAAATGGTCTGACAAAAAAAAGAAAATAGTCGGCCGTCATTGTTGCCGACTTGGCGACTCTCTCTCGCTAGATTTAGCAACGTTTGGAGCTGAAGCTATTTTTATCGTCCTTTTCTTGCTAGTTTGTCAAGATTACCAACCCTAGCTTTAATGTGGCTATTTTGTGAAAACTTCAACTACAACTAACATTAATTTTAACATGTACCAAAGGCTGGTTCTGTTTTGGGTGTTGATGTTCACTGTGCTCGTCTGTCCAGGTTTGATTTCACAGTGACGGTGTTTGCCTTCCTGGGCCTGATTGCTCTTGCCTTCGATATGGAGCCGTTCTACTTTATCGTGGTGCTCAGACCACTCCAGCTGCTCCGGTACACTGTCATTTCTTACTCTTAATAATGTACGTGTACTTATATTTGACTTTTGAAGTTAAAATTGTGATCTATTGTCTTTCACAGGTTGTTTAAGATAAAGCAGCGATATCGTAACGTGTTGGACACCATGTTTGAGCTCTTCCCCAGGATGGCAAGTCTGGGGTTGACCTTAATCATCTTCTACTACTCCTTTGCAATTGTTGGGATGGAGTTTTTTGCAGATGTGGTTTATCCCAACTGCTGCAAGTGAGTCAAGCAATTACATTTTCTTTTTGTATTCTCTTTATTGGTTGATTGAAGTATTGTCATTAACTCTGGTCCTCTGCAATTTCTTGTAGCTTGGGCACAAGATGATAAACCATGTTCCCTGAACTCTATCTTCTTCTCATTCTCAGCACCAGTACAGTGGCAGACTCCTACAGACAGATCAACGTCACCATTGGCAACAAAACGGTGTTGGAAGAAGGCTACTATTATCTCAATAACTTCAACAACATTCTCAGCAGCTTTGGTAATTACTCAAATCTTTTCGTTTAAAGATATGGCAGGAAATATTCTATATTGTTGCTTTGTCAACCAATCCCATGAAGAGACCAAAATCTAATATGTGTTAGTCGGTGTCTCAGTAAGTTCCAACTTCCTGAGCTTGTCTGTGGTTCTCAGCAGCTCATTTGTTCTTACTGAAGATGTAAAACAGTTCTCAAATATATAGTTTCATTTAAAGAGCCTGAATAATTTCCACTTATTACCAGCCGTGTTGTTTTCATCTTGGTAGTCGGTGTGTAAGTCATCTTGGCATATGTGGTCCTGAAGATGCTGCAGTGAGGGAACTTTACAGTTGTGTAGGTCAAATGAAGATTGTGGTCAGAGCATAACATACTATACTAAGACATTTTATTAAAATACTGGACTTTGACTTTCTAAGACTTTGTATGACATACTATAGTAAGACTTTTTCTCATCTTTAAAACTTTATACTATTACTTTTTGATATGATGCTATGATTTTTGATGACATACTGTACTATGACTTTTTTATGACTTTTAATAAAGTGCTATACTATGACGTTTTATCACTATGTATTTATAAAATGGTATATTTTTACACTTTTTTAACATACTATACGATCAATTATTATGACTTTATGTAATACTATACTATGACATTTTTAGGACTTTTGATGACATGTTATACTATTACTTTTTTATGACTTTTTAGGTATTACTGTACTATAAGTTTTTTGAATTATCTTTGTACATAGTATACTATGAATGTTTTTACTTTGACATACTAAACTATGACATTTATCATTTTTTTTGTGACTTTTTCAGCATACTATACTCTCACTTTTTTATGACTATGACCTACTGTACTATGCAATACTTTACTTTTTTTTGGGGGGGACTTTTTCTGACATAATGAACTATTATATAGAACCTACTGTATTATTACATTTTTCAATTTTTTTCGACATACAATATTCTGACTTTATTCAACATACTTTACTTTGAATCATTTGACTTTTTTCGTAATACTATGTTGTGATTTTGTGTGACTTTTTAATGACTTTGATGAATTGCTATACTTTTAGTATGACTATAGTATGACTTTTCCTGACGATGAACTATTACCCTTTTCTCTTCTTTTTTCACATACTATACTATGATTTATTTTGTCCTTTTTTTGTGACTATTTCCAACATTCTATTCCATGACTTTTTATGACATGCTGTACATTACCAGCCCACCACATTGAGTTGTTGTGAGTCCGTTTTTGAGTCATTAAGGCAAAATGTGGTCCTGGAGACTCGCTACTACATCTTCTCCAGCAGGAACTACCACAGAGGGCCATGACCAGCTAGTACCTTAATAGCTCTTATATTACCTTAATAGCTGGTCATTGTTGTTTTGAGTGTTCATTTCTCTTCCTTTTTACCCCCAGTGACTCTGTTTGAACTGACTGTGGTCAATAACTGGTACATTACCATGGTAAGAGTCACATATCCCTCGTCTTTCATCAGTCACTACATTTATCCGTGGTATGTTGCTGTTTCACTGATGCTGTGTTTACTGTCCTTCAGGAAGGGGTAACTTCCATGACGACCCACTGGAGCCGGCTCTACTTCATGACCTTTTACATCGTCACCATGGTGAGGCCTGTGCGGTCATGTGTGTTGTTGATGTGTCTCTTGGAGTATGCGCTGCATTTCCGCTTCAATCTGTGCATTAATGTTGTTAATGTTACTGTGCATGTGTGTGATATGTGATCTCTCCAGGTGGTGATGACCATCATTGTGGCGTTCATTCTGGATGCTTTTGTGTTCCGCATGAACTACAGCCGCAAGAACCGGGAACCAGTGGAAAACCCAGAGGGTGAGTTTGAGTGTGTGTGTGTGTGTGTGTGTGTATTGTGCATACATTTACAGAATGTATAGCTCGTCAGAACAAAAGCTTTTATGAATTCTTAAATCTTTGCAGTATTTCTAGAACAGACACTCGGATAAAATTATTATTTGATTATTATTTAGCTGCCAGTGCTGTGTGAAGTTTAAATTGGCTGTTCAGTGAGTCGTTCTAATGTCTGCATGTGTCTAGATGAGAACGGGATAGTGTTTGAAGTAGAGGTGAGTCGGGATGAAGCTCTGGCCACTCTGGAGCTGTACAAACAGACCTGCCCAGGACTGTCTTCTCTCAGCTCTTTACAGGGAGTCCTACAGACTATGGACAGGGGAGGGGTAAGACAACACACAGACAATAAACTCTTACTCCTCTGCTCTTGACATGAAATCTCACTAATCCCCTTTCCCTCGTGCTTTGGTGTGTACAGCACCCGTCTCTTGTGTACTTAGGTCGCAGGTCTAGGACGAAGAGTGACCTCAGCATGAAGATGTACGAGGAGGAGATACAGGTAAGAAACTTAAGACATTATTTTGAGTACCGTGTCGGTTGTTGGTCGATCGTAACCTCCTCACTTTCTCTACGTCTCGTTTCAGCTCGAGTGGTATACAGAGTATTCAAGGGAAAACCTGCCGGAGCAAGACCAAAGCCTGGAGCAGGATCTGGACAGTCCGGTCTCTGACCCGTCTTCCTTCCCAGAGCCTCAGCTCAACTCACAGACTGGACCTCACAGTGTCAACTAACGCACAGAGTGCAAGCAGTACTTGCCCATCAACATCTCAGCATTTTTAAATGCAAATAAACCCCGTTACTCCAGGTCTTCCCCACGCTCCAAGTTTACCACTGAGGAAAACTAGTCCGGGAGAACGTGAGAGGAGTTGATGACGACTCCCTCCTGGAACCTTCTCAACAGACAATAGGACCGCAGTGCAGGTCTGTCGCTCGAACCAGTGAAGCTAAGCTTTTTTTGGGCCAATATTACTTGGGAGCCTGTACTACTACTACTACTACGGTATGTTGTGTATGTATTCTGCTGTAGGCCTTTTGTGACCTCCTGTAAAACTTGTAGTACTTTAACCTGATGCCTTAGTTGATCGGCTCATCTGATTAGTATTAACAGACACTACATCTAAGTTATCTAAAACCAAAAGTAGAAACACTTACACTCCTTTTAGCTCAACCCAACAAAACGATTACAGTGCATCTCCTAACGAATGTCTCAACAGACGCGAAGTATTTCACTTTTATATCATTTCTTATTCTGTAATGTATTCCGGTGAGTTAAGAAGGGATTCTAATAAACTTTTTGAATTGTCAAGTGCATATATGTATTTTTGCTGTACCGTCATACTGCAGGTAACTGCTTATTCACAATGTATCAGTCAACACAGACCAGCATACCATCACCACGACCTGTAAAAACAAATACCAAAATGATTTAATGCCTTTAGAAGCAGCTTTGTACAAGGTCATTTTAACATGTTTTACAGTACATTTACAATGTTTAAAAGTATACATTTCTTCACAAAGTGCCATGTCAGCTCCAGTCAGCACAAAGAAGAAGTTGAATAAAGGCACAGTGTAAAGGTTTTAGCTCTCCCTGAGCAGAAAAGTCTGTTCGTCATTCATTTGCCTGCTTGGTTTCGGATGGCCTTTGCTAAAAGGCAAGTGCACAAAGTGCTGTTGATTGTTGTATAAATAGTATATTAAAATTATGCATAGAGGGTGAAGTTCTGTTCCACTGTGTCATTTTGCTTCATAAGAGGACTTCCTTCATCTCAGACGGGCCTGAGATTCAAATCTACACAAAGTGGATCTGACCAAACTCCGTGAGCAGTGCAATGAGAAGGAAGATGGCGTAGAAGACGAGGAGGAAGATCCCATATCGCCGATCCAAGTGGAACCGGCACAGTGGAACAATGACGAAGGACAGGACCAAAGACAAACCCAGAGATCCCGCAAGAACCCACGTCAACGAACCCTCCGATTCAAACTGAGGAGGAGAAAGAGACAAAGATGCGTCAATGTTCATGGGTTTCAAAACAGTCGTGTATTTGCCACTTCTCTGAACCTTTAACCAGAATATTGAACTCTTGATCTGTGTATTGGAGAACACTTACCTGCACATCAGAGTCTGTGCTAACCATCTGCACCAGACATCCTATACCCACTCCAAACAGCATGTCTAAAGAAAATGCAGTCAAGGACAATTCAATAACTGCCACTGTTTTACATGTCTTCAATTAGTTTTTGTACTGAAACATGTTCTCTTATGAAAATAAGGATACTGAAAATGATGCCTCCAAAGCAGGCAGCTATGGCCATTCGTGGGTAACCCTGCCGGGCTATGGTGATGTCAGAGAAACAGTCTGAAAAAGAGATGTGCAGAGATATTCAATTACAAGCATATATTCACCAGTAAATACATCTTACTGTACTGACTTTTTTATGATTTCTCAACATACAATACTTTTTTGTGACTTTTTATGACAAACTATACTGTGACTTAAAAAAAAAGAAAATTAAACTTTCTTCGATATATATAATTTTGTTTGATATACTATGACTATTTTTTTTACGAAATACTATACTATGATTAAGTGAATTTTTGTGACTTTTTTCAACATGCTTAATAATACTAAGACATAATATACTATAACGTTCTTTAAAAAAAAATACTAAACTATGACATACTATGATTTTATTCGACATACTATACTATGACTTTTTGGTGACTTTTTTTGACATACTAATGATTTTTGACATACTATACTGTGACTTTTTTTTAAAATACTAAACTATGACTTATTGTGACTTTTTAATGACATTTCTGACATGCCATAGTATTTTTTTCGTCACACTATATTATGACTATTTGGCACTTGTTTTGTTGAAATACTACACTGATTTTTTTGTGACTTTCTTCGACATATACTATGACTTTGTTTGATATACTGTACTATGACTTTTCTTGGAACATTTTACAACGTATTACATTATGACTTATTGACATACTATGATGTTTTTATGACTTTCCTAACAACCTAACTAGGACTTTTTCATGACTTTTTATGCTACACTATACTGTGACTTTTTACTACATATACTGACTATTTTATGACTTCTTTACATACCATACTTTGACCTTTTATGACATACTATGACTTCTTTATGACATACATAATAGTCTACCCATTGCGAGATGGTCTGTAGTGGTATGTTTTTTTTTTTTAAAGAATCAGGTTCACAAATATCACCTCCTATGCTGTTGCCCCAGGCCAACAAAGTCAGCCCCAGCACAGTGTTGCTGAGACGCAGCACCACACCGAGCATGTGCAGAAGACTGACCACTTCAGAGGCCGCTGCACTGATCAACACTGCACTCACCACAAAGCCCAACAGAGCAAACAGCTGGAGAGGGGAAAGACACATTTAGAATCAGCAGCGAGTATGACTAATATATACAGTAAATATTTTTCAGGCTGTAGGGAGTCTACCAGTTTGGTCCAGACTGAAATATCTCAATAAGTATTGGAGTGATTGCCCTAAAAAAAGACATTTTTGGTCCTCAGAGGATGAATCCCACTTTGGTGATCCTCTGACTTTTCCTCCAGCACCCACATCAGTCATATTCTCTATTTGTCCAATACTTAGTTCTTTTAATATACACAAATACTTACTGGATGATATCTGGGAGGAGAGTCATTAGTGGTAGTGCAGAACACAATAGCAGACAGGAAAAGTCCCAGCAGAAGCATCAGCAGCCAGAGGGGAAACTGCCCTTGGATCATATAATTTCCATCTAGACATTGGTTAAGGAAAAAAAAAGATGGAGATTAAAAAAACAACAAAGCAGGGTGATGTTTTAACCATTTACTTAATCTGATTATGGCTGCTGCAGTATGCCATGCTGCACTTACATATTCCTGACTGAAAGGTGAGCACACACACCAGAGGAGCAGTGATCAGATGAAAACAGTTCAGTGGGCGTCTCCAGTTCCTGTCTTCTTTATCAGGGTCGACCACAGGGATGCAGAGCAGCAGCAGGAACTCTAGAGGTGTCTGATGGGTTTCAGGAGAGTTTAAAAAAAAGCTTGTCACTCTTTTGACTTGGTGTACCAATCAGATTCATTCAGACATCGAGCTTTTTCCACTGCCCCCTTGGATCTGTTTAACTTCTCACACACACACACACACACACACACCTTCAGTACTTTGAGGACTCTCCAGCTCCATGATTTCCTCCTCCACTTCCTGTTGTCCACCGGGTTCAGAGAGTTTAGCAGGATCTGACTTGTGGACTCAGAGTAAGGTAGAAGTGGCCTGTACTCTGACTCTGAAACACACACACACACATACACACACACACACACACACACACACACGTGTATGTTATGGTCCTGATCATGCAGAAAAATCCTGCTGTTTATTAACTTATATAGTGGTAAATAGAAGGCTGCTGCATTCCCACCATACTCCTGTTGGATGCTCCCTCCAGTCGGGCAGGGGACGTCTTCATCATCCGACGATTCGGACGAGTGAAGCTCTGGTGCAAAGACAAAAATATCACGCCTGGCAATTAGGACATTTGTATTTTCTATTTTTCTGTGTGTACACGTTTTAGTGTTTCTAACCTGGATTATGTGCAGCGCTCCGGACACTGGAAGTCCTCGAATGTTTCTGCCGGTTGTAGATGTACGCACTGATAATAACAGTCAATACATACACCACATAGAGACCTAGGTACCCTAGAAAAAGAAAAATGAAACACAGTGAAGCTAAAAATGTCTCAGTGTGTGTGTAAAGTACTGAGAGCTTGGAGTAAAACTGCTCTTAAAACTTTATACATACACAGTATGTCCTACAGTATACAGTACAGTTTGTATGGAAATATTAAAAAATGTGCCAGAGAGTAGGTGATTCACAGAAAAGCATGGCTGTGATTCTTTGAACTGCATTCTGGGATTGATTTTGGTCAGAAAATACATGAGATTGCAGCTTTAGGCCGTAGATGTTAGCACCAAAACAAGAAAGCGCTTATACATACACCGACATGCGAGGCTGCAAAGTCCTCTACATTCCCATGTAAGTAAAATAAAATGGCATTTTCAATTATTTAAGTCGTACAAAATCAAGGAATACATGTCAGATCTATAGATATACCCAGTATTTCTCCAAGTGTCGTGGTTCCTCTGTACAACATGAGGAAAGTCCAAAACACTGCCACCATGTAGAAGATGACGTCACGCAGAAATGGACGGGAGGCCACAGCGAAAGGCTTCACCAGCGCCACGCTGCCTGCAACTACTGTGGTGACAAATATACCAGCTCCTGTGTTCAGAGGGAGGGAGACAGAGATAGAACATGATTAGGAGAAAGGGCAACCAGGTTTTCATATTAAAAAGCTTGAGGTGTTCATGGCGGGTCTGTGTGTGTGTGCGAGACTGTGCCTACCAAACAAGGCTCCGACAGCCAGCCCAGCGGTGTGTGGGTGGGAGAAAGCTGCGATGGCACTGAAGACGTCAGGAGCTCCATTACCAAGAGCCAGAAACGTCACACCCTCAACACAAACACCAGTCAAGGAACACGTTCTTCACAAAAAAAATGATCCAACATCGTCGAAAGGGAAATGGCAAAAATCCCTCAGAGAGAGGAACTTTCTGATTGCTTTACGTACATAAATATCACAGAGTCAGGGACGCACAGCGTATGTAGATAAAGGATACAGCCACATTGTGAGTGAGGTGCAGACTGGTAGAGATGGCTGACAGGTTGGGACAGAAACTGGGGAGAAAAAGTGGAAAAAAAGTGAGTATGCTCACACACACATGAAAAAAAAAAAGCAAAGAGCAATGAAAAACATCTCTGAATCACTTTATATAAAACAGTATACAGTAATATAAAACACTGCAGCTTCTTTACCATTCAGCTGGTGTAGTAGGTTGGGTAGTGGTTGGGGGTAAAAGAGCAGAACAAACTGTCCTTCCTTTGAGGAAATCTCACAATCTCGCAACTCAAGCGCAACAATAACGAAAAACTCTCCAGTCATGTGACTCTGCTTCATGTGACTATTAAGCTGACCGCACTGAGGGCATGATCGTGTGTGTAGTCTGCACATGTGGGCTTGTCATCGTAGCGTAACACACTCCATAGCTGAATCAAATCAATGAAAATGAGTGATTTGGGCTTGCTGGCATGACACACATAAAGGGGAACTTGTGGGACGCACATTTTGACACTGGCAACACGAGAGACACTTACAACTTAGACGCTGTGAGTCCGAGAATGATAAACAGAAAGAGCAGCCATATGATCTGTGGAGAAGCAGAACAAAGTTAAGGTGAGAAAGGTTTTCTTAACACACACTCGGAGAAGACAGAAGTTCAGCTTGAGTCGTACGCAGATACATGTTCTTTAAACTTACTTGGTTGGTCAAGTTGACCCTGATAAACATGGCCTTGTTTGACCACACTGATCCTATTGTTCCTAATCCCCCACAACGTGTTTAATGCTATTTTCTGTGTAACAGTTTGATTTGTTATGTTGCAAAGAGGGCAATTCAGGAAGTTGTACATTCTTACAAAAATCCTTTATTTAGCAAAAAGTGAAATGACTGAGCGCGGAGATTCACATATTTGATAAGTCCTGATTCTCCCGCAGCAAAGTCATCTTCCTCAAAAGATCAGCTGGTGCTGATCTGCAGTTTCACGCTGTCCACACACACACACACACACACACACAGGTCTTACACAGAGGGTCATGGTGAGAGGTGTGAGGTTGGGAGGAAGCAGACAGAAGGCCACATGAAGGTAGTTGATGAAGCCATCTTCCATGTTACAGTCCGGTGTGTTCTTCACAAATGCACATCGGTCTGCAGCACTGAGGTTCATCACAAGGTCGCACTGAACACACACACAAAGAAAGAAAGAAAAAAAGAAAGATAGCAGTGTTTTAATGCTGACATGTGTGAATGTCTCAAATTATAATTGTTTTAAAACAAATTTGACAAGGTAAAAATCAAGATGAATACAACAAATACTTTATTGTTGAATATTCTTAAACTCAAAGTGTTGTGAAAGAGCAGGGCCAGATTAAAGCTTTAGTATGCAGCAGGGACACATTCCTCACTGGGCGCCAGTTCTCCCTTCTTTCATTGTGTTTACCTTGTTGTGTTAAGCACCGTTCAAGTACAACACACACTACAGGCTACATGTGGCAGCTTTCTAATATTTTGCCCAGAAACCAAGCCGTTGCAGTATTTCAATCAAACATTAAAAGTATTGAGGGGTATCCAATATTGCTATAAAGCAGTCGTACAACATTGCTTACAATGATCTTATATACCAAGATGTACTGAAGACATTGCTTCCACAATGACCAATAAACATGGTGTCACGGTGTAAACGCTCAGGGGTAACTTTACTATCAGGTACCTCTGAATTCTACCTTCACAAAGATAATCATGTTTAATTTGGATTCAGGCTGGCAGAGAGGTATTTATTTGTTGATTATAGTTTGCAATGGTGTTGAACTGGACTGCTTTAAATAGCTGTTCTAATGTTTTACATCATCAGAAACACATTTAGCAACATAATAAAACACCATCAACACATCTTTAAAATAGACTTAAAGTCAAGGCTGCTCTATAGGACATCCAATCAGTGCATGTAGATTTGTGGATACAACACAAAAATTGCAAGAATATCCAAATGAATTTGATCAAATGTGCTGAACTGACTCAACTGCTACATTTAGAAACAATAAGTCGCAAAGAAAGAGTCTTTAGGTTTGTTTTTTTCATTTCAGCTCATGTTGCTTTAGTGGTGCATATTACCAAATGTGCAGTCAATCAAATGACCACAAACTAACTGCTAGACCGTTGGCCTGGTTTGTAGTCCAGTGTTGTTGAGGTCCCTTAAATTGTGAGAGGAATTTATTTTCTTTATTGATTTTTTGTATTTGTATTGATACTGGATTTTGTTTTGTTTTTTAAAAAGGAGGAACTAGTTACATCATCTTCAGTCCCACTATCACACTGTGCATCTCTCCCAGCATAACAATACACTTATATCTATCCACCTGGATCTAATCCAAACATCTGCCCTGATGTGAACATGCGCGTGTCACAATTAATAGAGCAGCACAACTTAATTTATCACTTGCTGTAATCACGTGACAGCCGGAAAAACCAGCTGACAACCTGCCAGCTTCAAATCAAACTGCACACACATTTTAAACCAGTCAACAGTTAGCACACATACACACACATGACAACACGGTAGCCCGCTTTCACACGAATGACAGCTGACATGTAAATGTGGTAGTTGTCGAACATCACCGACCTCATCGTTGCTGCCTTGAAACATCATGGTTTGTGTGTTGTTTGAAGAATATCGCCCGGTTAATCCAACAACAGGCTGCTTCCTGCGGACATGGGAGCCCGAGGTGACCTGCTGGTGACACGACCACACCAGCAGAAGAGACAGGTAAACAACAGGAGACATGGTTCACTTTATCCTGCAGACGCGTTCATTCTGGTGGACGGGACCGTGGTGGGTTGTTTCACTCCTGCAACCCGGACCGTTCAGTTTAAAGGAAACCGTAAAAAAAACGGAATAAAAACCCTTAAAATCCACGTCGTTATTGTGGCTGTAGCTTCATGGTTTGTTTCTTTGCGTCTCTTTTAAAGACTGCTCGCCCAGTTTCAATGTCCGTGTACATGTTGTACGTTCTCGCCTGAAACCCCACCTACTGTTTTTCCAACCAACGCGCGCCGCATTCACGGACTCCTCGTAAACTCAAGACTCCAAAGAGGATGCTGAAATATAAGATATAAACAAAAAACAAAAAATAATCGAGTGAATATTGTATAGATTCTTTATTAATATATTTCCAAAAAAGCTGCTGTACATCACTTTTTAGCAGTGTTGGCATGCTTTGCCCTTATTTCATTTCAGATATAATTTGGCACAGTACAACAACACAGTGAACTAACAATATAATAAATCATAGTGCCATTTAAAATAATTAGCTGATGTATCAATTGTGTAAAACTGCAAAGTTCATATCTTTTTTAATAGATGCTACTAAAAGATACTCTCATGTACCATACTCCTATAGAATAGATAGGAATTCACACATTGATTTTTTACAATAGCAAATAATGCATCATGTACTGTATGTAAAACTCCCTCCTGTTCCTGTACTTCTGACCTGTGCTCTAGTTAATTTGTGGTTCGTTGATCTTTGCTTAATCTTGCCCTAAACGTGTAATTAATGCAGGAGTAGTTATGACTTTGAAAGTGAAAAGTCTGGGGCCATGTTTAATTCATCCACTTCACACTGTGTAAACTATAAATCAGACAAAAATAGATATTGTAGATACTTCATATACAGAAGTAAATGCCAAAATCACATTAGACAGGACTATATTTTATTAGATACTCATTTTTCAGTTTGATTTCTGTGCTGTTACAGAAGTAGTTTTTATTTGTTATTTGTTGTAAAACATGGTCTCAGAACTACGGTGAGGTTAATCAGTTATGAGTGAAGCTTCAACCTTGGATGGGCCAGTCATACACAAGTGCAGCATCAAGTGGTGCTGTGCTGAGCTCATAGCAGCCTCTCGCCTGTTTAGTCGTCACAGGGCACAAGTCGTGTTCACACCACCTGATAAAAGGAAAATAAAAATTGTGTTTGTCTTTTTTTTTTTGTTTTACCTAAAAGAAGTGTTAATGTAACTTTCCTTTGCTTTTTTGTTTTTGTTTTACCTGAGCGCTGCATAGGTGTCAGATGAAGAGGCTCCCTCCCAACATGCATGGTCAATGAGAAGGGCACCTGTAAACATCCATCATGTTAAAGGGGAACTCCTCCGATTTTACATATCAAAGTCTGTTTACAGGGCGTGGGGAGCACTAGTGCATGTGTGTAAAAAAAAAAAAAAGAAGAAGAAAAAAATATGAAGCCTTTTGTGGCTTTGGGAGGAGCTGTGTGAAGTCTTATAAATGGCCTTAAGTCATGTCACTTGAGTCCAAACACTACAAGTGGAGTTAGAAAGAAGTGAGTGTACCAGACGCATCTCTGCTTGAGGCTAGCAGCTCGAGGCTAAATCAGCAGCTACTAACATAATACAACCAAATCTGTGACCAAACTGTTAGTGATGGAGTTGCCTTGTGGGTAATGTAGGCGCCATGTTTTGAAAGGAAAGAAGAATGAATGGAATCATTTCTGGTGTTAATTTAGAGTCTGATAATGTTACAGAAAGATAAATGGGCGATGTGCTCTTCTAAGGGAGAAGAGTGTATGTGTGATCGTGATAGCTACCCGTGTAGATGCGAGCCAGGCTGTAGGCCAGGTCTCTGGCTGCTAGTTCTAGGTAGCCAGGCGCTCTTGTAGCTGCTACCTGAACAAAGTCCTCCAGTTCAGAGAGAGCACCGTCTACTGCTCTCACCGCCGGCGCCAATGTGGAAATACTTGATGCACCTGCAAGCAGGGACTACAAGGAGAAGAAAACAAGTGCATATCACATTCCTGTTCAGCTCTGTCACAGATTAGTGACTGAAGTCGTTTGACAGGATTATTCCCTGACTCTGCACCTTGGCATGGGTGAAGTAAGCGTGAAGAACCATTCCTGAGCTGCGAGCCACACAGCGCAGCACGTCCAGAGACAGAACATTTGTGGTTCCTTCCCATATACTCAAAACCTGAGAGAGTAAAGAGACAGGTAAGCTTCAGTATTGCAAAAACTGTTTGACACTGTAGGTTTGTATGTATTGACCTTACCTGTGCATCCCGAAGTAGTCCAGGCAACCCTGTATCCTCAATGTAGCCCTGTCCACCGAAGCTTTCCAAACCCTCCGACACCACAGCCACCGCCTGACACAAAACACAACAGACAGTGAGGTTGCCATCAAAACAGAGAGTTTACCAACACATTTGCACAAGCTGGTCACCTGCTTCCCAGTGTACAGTTTGGCCACAGGAGTGAGCAAACGCAGCAGGTGTGCGTCATGCTGGGTCGCCATGCCGCTTTCTTCTCGGCCCAACAGACGACACACATCCATCACCAGAAGGAAAGCTCCACGAGTCTCCACCTGTCCATTTTAGAAGCAAGCATGAGTGAGGCATGATGGGAAACTTTGCGTCGAGTTTGTGTAATTTGTTCAGCCCCTCACCAGCTCACCTCCATCCTAGCGAGAGTCTGTATGTGCAGCGGGTGGTCTTTAAGAAGCTTTCCAAAGGCAGTGCGGCGAGTGGCATAGTCACGAGCTAACTGGACCACCCTGTGAACACACACAAACGCACGGATAATTAATCAGCTCATTTATAGCATGTTTTTAGAAATGAGTGCAGGATTCAGTGCGGTGGTACGAGCAGTATCCCACCTTCTCATCGCAGCTGCTGCAGAGACGCTGTTGTGTATCCGGGTTATGGTCAGCATGTTTGCTATGGAGGCCACACCTCTCCCTTTCTCTGACAGCTGTAAATGAAGAGGGGAAAAAGACATTGACGTTCACTTAATGCCAAAACAAATCAGCTGGCATTGCCTCAATAAAAGGATTAAATCACAAGTAAAAGGCATTTCACTGGTGTCTAGTTTCCTTCTTATGTAGTGTTGTATTTCCAAATATAAATAGTATTTGTAATGGAGCATGAAAAAAACGTGCTTTAGTATAAACAAAGTGAGCTGTGCCTGAACCCGGTGTGGCTTCACAGGCATTAATCATATCTGCATAGACCGTAGATGGAATCTACAGTTTTTAAATGCTTCAATAACCGATGATGTGTAACTGACCCTGTGTGCCGGCAGGCCGTCCAGCAGCAACTCAGCAGTTGGCATCTGTCTTGTGCCCAGCTTGTCCTTCAGTCTCTGAACCTCTATACCCTTCAGCCGGCCATCCTCATCTCTACTCACCTCTGCATAGAACAAAGACAAACCCCTGCTGCCCTGTGGGAGAGAGACAAGCACACATTCAGTGCAGTGAAACCACTTTGTAAGTCATTCAAGAGGAGTGATGCTGTCGGATGTCTGCAGCACCGGTGTGGTTGCTCCGGTTCTCTCCTGCACTCTGGCCAGCGTAAGAGTCATGTCTGCGTCTGTAGCAGAGGTGAACCACTTGAAGCCGTGTAGTTTGTACGAACCGTCTGTCTGGGGAACAGCCACCGTCTCTGTGCCACTGGCTGAGGGGATGCAAGACAGGGAGAGGCAACTCATGACGCAATAGTCAAGTCTTGTATTTAATTGAAGTATTTAATCACATTTCCTCAACAGATAATTAAAATAACAACAATTAAGTATCGCTGGAACATAAATAACAATTTCTGAAGTTTTTCTTTATGACACCGAAACAACTTTCACAACTCTTTCAAATACAGACGGTGATCGATGATGCACTGTAACCTGTTGGGTGAAGCTGATACTGGTTAATGCAAGACAACTGGGAGCGTCACTACTGACCCACGTCAGATCCTCCCTGTCTTTCGGTCATCCACTGTCCAGATGTCCAGAAATGCTCAGGATGACGGGTGGTCAGGCGGCTGTAGGCTTCGTCTACTGGCCATGAAGCACCTATGGACTTTACATATACAGCCAAACAATCAAACGCTCTGTTAATAAGCTAAAAACAACAACAGTCAAACAGTCCTCTGTTCAGCTGTGGAAATGAGGCTTACGGCTCATTTATTTCAGTCGTAGTCCAATCGGATATAGCTAAAACAAAGGACCTTTCACCTCATCCTGCTGCACCCTTTACTGTCTCCGTCACGTTAGGGTTAGAACGTGCTCTTGTAAAAACATGAAAAACAGGCTTCCTGTTGTCTTTTGTTAGTTTTCTGACACACCTGGATGACTTTAGCAGCTCCGTCGGTCATGGCCAGAGGACAGGTGTAGAGACCAGAGGACGGAGAGAAGATGTACAACTTGCTCATTTGATACACACGACTGGAAAACACACACACACACACACACACACACACACACAATTACACTTAGTTTCTCCTTTAGAACAACTTATCCTATTAGAAACTCCTAGAAGTGTTATTGAACTAAAATATGACATATGACTGAAACCGTAAAAGGAAGTATAACTCTGTCTCCTAACCTCCACTCCCCAAATGACCTCTCATAGCCAATGGCAACCAGCCCTTCCTGTGCCGACAGGTCTTTCATGCGTTTCCAGGCAGGGGAGGTCACGATGTGGTCCACTCGGCGACCCCAGGGGTCAAAGTGCTCCAACCGTGGAGGAGTAACCTCACACTCTCGACCCCAGACGTCCACCTCATTTGCCACTCGCTCTCCAAACGCACGCAAGTCGGATAAAGCTGCCTGTGAACAAGCGTATACACATACATAGTAACACAGATTATGAACAAGACCTCAGTTTACGTGTAGTTTATTTCCATCACAGCTGATGGCGCAGCTGTGCTCCCTCCTCACCTCCTGGGGCAGGTGTCTCCTCAGGTATCCTCTTAGCAAGGCATCCTCTAGAAATGGGTTCTTCAGAACTGGTCTTTCCTGAAAGAAAGATCCTATTTTGGCTCTAGAGAACTGAAGGTACCCCGCTGCATCCCAGAGTTGTTCTTCATCAGCTCCTCTAGTGCCTGGCTCTGCTACACTGGCTAATCTGATGTGGACCAGCGGTGGAGGAACACCACACAAGCCCCTGCAGCAGCCTCCAGCTACATGGCGGGTCAGTAGGGCTGAGCACACAGACATGGCTCAGGACCTGCAGTCTGACGGCAGACACGTGAAGTAACTGTGCGGGAGAGAAACATGACTGGGTTTCATTCATTGAGCAATTAACAGGATTATCTAGACTCCAAAAAACACATTTAACACTAAATACTAATAACACCACAAGTATGCAGTTTGTTTTGTTCACCCACAAGTGATGTTACTTTGAAGTAGGTTATATTTGCAATAGAAAATTTTCAAACATAAACAGCCATTTCTTCCATTGACAGGACTTTGTTCACACTATTACACCCCTAGAAGTCGGTCAGTAACAAAGCACTCTACTCCTGGAGAGATTTAATGACTTGTTTTCAGGAAGGTCAGAGTGCATTTACCCATTGACTTGTTTACTCTTGCGAAGACATATTTTTGGCATTTTGCCTAACGTTATTCAAAAAAAGAAGTGCTGAAATGTCCACATGACATAGCGCCTTTAGAAATATGTAGCTAACGTCACTATAATCAATCTTGTAGATTAGTAACGTAACGTGATCTGTGATAACGGAAAAGGCCCGGTTAATTGCCCATTTCAAATGAAAACTACTCTTACCACATAAAAGTAAATTATACTATTTGTAGTTAACTACGCATGCTTTAATAATGTCCATGCAGCATTTAAATACAACATAACTGAGCTGAGAAGTAAGTTAACCTGGGGATCACCGAAGTGGGTCAAAGTTCATTCCGCTGTCATTTCATGCAGTTGTTTGGTATCGTTTGATTTAATTGTAGTCTAATGGTTAATGCAGGTAACAAGTAGCCAGCCTGAGCAGCTCAACCTGTTAACTAATCCCTTTTCAAACTGCGAGTAACGTTATATGTCACTGCAACCTGAAAGTACCCACTCTCAACAATCAAGTTTTCTACACGATTGACAATCACTTTTAGACAGTTTACATTTCTAATTGCTTTAATAACATTGAATTCTCATGTCAAACGTATGACTTTCCTGGATGTAAGAGAAGATTACCGTTTGCAACTTTACCTGAAGTTAGCCCAGCACTGTTCACGTTCACCACAGCTGCAAACTCTTGACTTCAAAATAAAAGTCCAGTTCCTTCTAAATGGGTCTGTTCACTCATACAACATAAAAAGCCTGGCAACATGAAGTTGCATGGAGATAGTTTTTCTCGCAGCTTTTAAGACGTCTTTCTGAGATTTATGCCTTTACAATTTAGTTAAATGGAAATTTGTTTATAGTGCTCACAACATTGAACATTTTCATCTCATGCAAGCTAGGCGGTGTCCCTATCACTCTGGATCATCCATATACTGTCAACAGTTTTCATAAAATAAACATTACTGTTGCATTGAACAACTAAAATTATGTATTTCAGATCTCTGAGCATAAAAAAAAATCTGTTCGATCTAAAATGTCATAAATTTCCCACAACCAATATTTAGTTGTTCAGCATATACAGGCAATGACAGACATTCATCAAAAAGTGTTGCTGAACCTGTTTTATTGTTCCAAGTAAAGATTTGTCAAAAATACAGAATCCTTTGCTCTAATCAGAACAAACAGACTGAACGCATGCACCGTTTAATAAAACATTTCCATGACATGTTAAAAATCTGTTCAAAAGGAAGGACACAGGCACTGAATACTTATGAAAACACAACTTTTGCATCTGAATGAGATTTTTTTTTCCTTCGAAAAATAAACACAAAACAGTCATATCTTAAATGCAGGAGGGATCTGTGGGAATAATCATACTGATAAAACCCAGTAAGTAGTTCTCGTTTGTGGGCGTGGCACACCACCCAACCGTAAAATATGAACCTGGTTTGCTCCTCAGACCAGGATGGAGGAAGGTAATAGCTGTAACACTGATGTGTTTTTAGTGTATAAAAATAAAAGTTAATGTTTTAGTACAGGCTGCAATGCAGAGCACAGCCCAGTCACTTGGTGTGACCAATTCTCACCAGACAATGGACCAAAACAGGGGAACAAATGTAGTCTGTAGTTTGTCACAGCGTTAGCCGACTATATAAATGGACCTACACAAAGTATTTAAAAAGGTCAAGCAGGATAGCATGTCTTAAACAAAGATTAACATATATAAGCAGGTGTATAAACAGAACCAATGAGAAAACCCACCAGCTACCCAACAATGTAGAAACACCAGAGAACCTGGCAAAACTCAAAGATTAAACGCTGGACAGATCAAAATCAAAAATTCATACCCATGACATTCTGATTAAACATCCAACTCTGCACATAAAGAGGAGTCCTTTGGGAGCCGTCAACAAATAATGGCTGGAATGAAAACTGCCAGTCTGTTTAATGTGCACGTACTCTTCTCGGCCTTCTTTAATCCCCCTTGGTAAGGAGGTCCTCTATGTATGCGTCAAGCTCGTCATCTGTGTTGATGTCAATGTCCTAAAAGTGGAAAAAAGCAACATGGCTTAATGCAAACAATGACGATTCTATAACAAAGAGTCCATTTGATAGACAGGTAAGGGGGATGGGTAATATGTTGTCTGTGGTGTCCTGTCTTGGACCATCAATAGGTACAGATAAAGCAATCGAACCTCTTGTACTTTTTGTAGGAGTGCGACAATGTTTGTTCGTAGTTTCTGTAGTTTCTCGTCTGCCTCCTTCAGTTTCACCTCATTGCTGTTGCTCTTCTCCTCCACAGCTTTGGCCCTGGCATCAGCTCTGCTCTGGTACGAGTTACACAAAGACTGAAGACCTGATTCATATTGCTGGAAATACTCTCTCTAAAAAGGAGAAGGAAAAACACAATACACTGGCACTCAATACTCTGGACAACACAACAGTTTACTAGATATTCCAATGTGTAGTATTGCCGGACACAACCAAGTTCCCGGTAGACACAGTCGTCCATTCTCTAATCATGGTATTGCTTTCAACGTCTTCAACACTCAGCATCTCAATTTATTGATCATACTAACGTTTTGGTCCTTCACGAGTGTTTTTTGGTTGTTTGTCTTTGTTTTTTAAATTTCTATTCTAACCTAAGGATCAGTCTATTGAACCACATATTATTTATCTCACCAAAGGAAAGGCCACCAACTCCTCAGCCGTCATGCTGTTAACATCATCCTTTGGGATTTGAAAAGCAGGAGGGAAAAAGTAACCCAACATTGTCCTGGAAGCACAAATTGCACAGTGAACACCCCACAGCATTATGCAACAATGTGCCCTGGCTGTCATCATTTACACAGTGTATTAACAACACCGGTCCATCGTCATCAGCTCACCTCAACATGGTGACGAGACTATCGGTCACCTCTCGACTGGTTCCTGGTTGAGTAGTGTCGGGCTCCATGGGTGCTGGACCCTTCTCAGTCTCCTGCTGGGTGTCGGGTGTCTGAGAGATTGGAGATGGCGGCCGCATCAACCGGACTTCATCACTACCCTTGAACACCCTTCACAAACACAATTATAGGATATTAATTATCTGGCAAAGTCAACAAAATGTGCCCCGAATGCAGCGAAACAGACCAATTATCTCACCATCTGTCTTTAGGGGTGGATCTAGGCACATAGTCAAACTTCACTTTCCAGCGAACACTCTGTTTATTTGCCTCAACAGCAATGACTTTGCCGGTGTACCACTCCTTGTTGACACGTACTTCAACCAGCAGACCCTTATCTGTGGAAAAGAATACAAAAAAGGTAGAAATTATTATATTAGAGCTTTTGATTTCCAGCTGTATGTGTGATACATGTTAGTGTAGAGAAGTCCATCATCTCACCTTTCTGAGGATTCTTAGTGTCGTTCTCTGTATCCTCCTGAGGGGACTTCTCAGATGCCTGCAAAAACAAAAACAATCATAACTCTCACTGCAGTGAGAGAAACACCGTTTACTGGAAAGAGTGAGGTGAAAAGAAAGGAAGAAGTGAAAGTCCCAATGTGATCTCACGCATTGGGAGGGACTGTCATGCTCGATTGCAGCGGTTAGAAGAATACGAAAACTTTAGTTTCAAGAGAAGATTGTTAGAAGAAAGAATATAATCTGACAGTACACCCAGATTAGATAAAAGGTTCAATTATCGTGATTGTCAGAGGTTGTGAGAGAAGATGCAGCCCAGCTATCTATTTAAATATTTAAAGGTAGTAGAGAGAGGGACTGAGTAAAGCTACCTTTGCTTTAGTTCCATGCTGTTGAATGGAAATGGGTTTAGGGAGAGAGGTTGGTGTAGTTGGTGTCTGCTTTATAAGAGTAGGAACTCCTTTCTTCTGGGTCTTAACCTGCAAGGTCAAGAGTAGAGGAGCTCTGATTGGAGGTTTAGTAGCCTACTGAGCCAACCTGGAATGCCTGCACTTCATCCTCTTCCTCAATATATGAACCGCACCCTAAATTCAGTGTCACCATCTCGCCAGCCATCCAAATACTGTAGGAATGTAATCAAGCTGTGCTCGCTGCAGTTTAGTTCAAAGTGTCCTGCTAAAAAGATCCATAACCTGTTGTTGCTGAGTAACTATTGGAGTTAGGTTTGGGATGAGACATTTCATCTGTAATGGATGAAGACTTTTATGGTGCTGTAAACAAACAACTGTTCAGCTCATTTCATCGTGTCCCCTTCATTTACTCACTTCCTAGAAGGGAGGTGTTCACAAAAGGAGGCAACAAGCAGCAGAAAAGACACAGCAGCAGCACTGACACACAAGAGTACGGTGAACACTTGAATGGTTTATGCAGCATTGCTAATGCAGTCATTTTATTCTATACATATTAGTGGGTTAATGGACCACTGACGATCCGTGATCCGTACGGATCCCCCCTCGCGGTGTGAGGTGCGATTACTTACACAGTTTAACGTTAAACATCACAGTGTGAAATAAAGTTTTACTGATGGTCGTTATCTGCCGATGTTCAGTAAATCTATATGCAGTCAGGACATTGGCATTTATGCTTTTCTAGTCGTCGATCTCTGCTAAGGTTCGGTTACATTGCGATGCGTTCAGGCTCTGTTCAGTGAAAATGAGTATTGGGCGAAGGTAAATTATAACGTTATGTGTTCACGTGTAATCCTGTAAAATGTAGTGTTGTTGATAAACTTGAATAAATCCAGTTGTTTTAAAGAGATGTTTTCACAACAACACAGATATTAGAGATGAATTATTATGAGTTTAACTTCCTAACGTTATACATCATTAAAACTACAAATGACTAGATTTGTTTTAAATCAATAGAAATACAATCGCTTATTTCCTTATGATTGTAATTGTGTGTTTTTATGTAGAATAAAAACACTATAGATGACTATTACAAAGTAAAAGGATAACATTTAGAATTGTTGCTGGTTTAACTGACTTCAGAGCGGTTGAAATGATTTTTGGGACGGTGGCAAAAGAAAATAGTCTGGAGCCTTGTAGACCAGCTGTCTACTCGAACAACAAAGGGATATGTTGGCATTTTAGTATCGGCTGCAAAAAAAACGTGATCAGGGATCTCTAAAAGTTATATATTTACTCCTTTTTTTGTGCTGATCCGATCCGTGATCCAATCCAAACCACGACTTTTATGATGCGTTGCACCACTAATACATATGTACGTTTTGTAGTATTGACATTTTTACAAGTTGTACAATTAAACCAAAGGAAAGTCTGGTCTAATTCTGTCAATTCTGTGTGTTTACCTCGTCCAACTTGCCACGTTTGGCAGGTAAGGCCTTATCTATCACTTTCCCACGGTTACCAGCTGCTGCGGCCATCTTGGATTTCTTTGTCTGTGGTTCTTCCTCATCACTCTCCTCCTCCTCCTCCGCATCTTTTTCTTCTTCCTCTTCCTCCTCCTCCTCTTCCTCCTCGCTGTCGTCCAGGTCTATAATTCTCTTGCGTTGTCCCGCTGGTTTGGTCGGTGATGCTTTGGCAGGCGTCTATGGCAGGAGACAGAAATCACTACGTCACACTATCTTGTACATGCAGCCTATTAAATACTTTCACCAACAAAGCCTTCCATTGGTACTTTTTGGTGTTAGTGAAGCATTTCCTGAAACCTGTAACTTACCCGAGAGCTGCGGCCGGGTGGGGGTGTTTTGGCTGTAGCTTTGGGTACAGGCTTTGCTGCAGGTGGACAAGGCTTTGCTGCACCTCTGGACCTGGATGGGTCGACTTTGGGTGGCGGCGGAGCGACAGGTGTTCGTGTAGGGCGCTGAGAAGTTGCACGAGATGGAAGGGTGCTTTTTAGGAGAGCAAGGAGCGGTGGGGAGCGGGGGCGTGTGATGGACCTGTCAGAAGACCGAGTTGCCTGAACCAACGACATGTGAAACACACAACAGATAAACATTTGAGTGAGATAAAGAATGAAAAACAAGATCACCAAGTCATTATGAACAAACCAGTAGCACAGGCGCTACTTTATCTGTATTGAATAGCGTTCGCAGTACAATCAAATGTTGGCCAGCAGGGTACTGGTCATATAAACCTTTTGATTTCTTTATTGTTTTGTAAAAATCTGTGAAATTAGCAGTGATTCCCTTTCACTTCTTTTGAGGTTTGCCTTTTTACAAGTAGACATTTGTTTCCAGGTGTGAACAATAAAACAGGAAACAATGTTTCCAAAGTCCTAAAATAGAAGCAAATCACTTCTGTTTTCACCTGCATGTTATTACCAGCAAGGACTTTCCTGTTAATGCTCATAGTTCCAGGGATATTACCAGAATCAACAATAAATTAAGTTTAAGAGCTAAAGAGCAACTGAACTGAGAATAATCTGACAGGAGTATTAACAAAAAATGAGCCAGCGTTAGAAACCCACAAGAAGCACAGCATGGGGAGGTTTTACCTGAGAGGAGCTCTCTGTTGGTTTCATGCTGACATCTAGTGGTAGCTTCTTCACATCTGCTGCCGATTTGACGGTGCTGGTTTTCTGATCAGAGAAAATACAACTCGTCATGTGCTGTGTACACATGAGAGAGAGCGACAGAAAGAGAGAGCGGAGGGTGAGGTACCTGCAAGGCATCTAGTTTCCCCTGCTGCTGTTTGATCTTCTCTGCCAGTTCTTTCTGCTTGTCGTCAGCTGTCTGCTTGTCTTTCTTCAGAACACCACACGGCACATTTTGTTTCTGTTCAGAAGCGTCGCACCTAAAACACAAAATACACACTGTATATAGCATGTAGAACACTACATCGGCATTCAGTACATATGTTACACAAATAATAAAACTAATACCATATTGCATCTTTAAAGACATATCCTAAAAAATAGAATTCAGTGTGTACCTGTCCTGGGAGCTGTCGGGGTTCATGAGACACACCCAACTGTCTGGGTAGCGTTTGTCCACCGCATCCATCTGGAATGGCAGCGTTCTCCACTTTAAACACTTATCTGAAAATACACCGCAGATCCAGAGAGTCGGCGTAAGTTAGTTTGTCGGGATACAGTTTGTGTGTTTTGCGTGTGTCTGGATCTGTAACTCACCACACTGGATAGTAAGTGGGATCTCCATGCCACGACGCCTCTTGTATCTCGACTCTGATGACGGAGGAGCAGACCAGCTGGCAGACAGATATCCAAACTCATCCCAGAACTTCACTATGCCTTTCTGAGCTGCAAAACACACACACGCACACACACACTCTTAGCATTTCATACAGCAATACGGCATTCATTTAAATAAAAAGTTATTCATGCAAATGCTTAAAGTGGCCATTTTTGAGGTGAGCACTTCCCTCATAGTTCCTTACTGCAGCTTTGCAAGTGTGTGCACACTGGAGGGAGATTGGGAGGGCAGTGTAATGCAACCAGGACGCGGCTTCGACTTTCAGCCCGTCTTGCAACCATTCTTTAAATATGCTGACACATTATTTAATTATATCTTTACTGACCTTTTTATGGTTTCAACTTGAAACTTTTTACCGCAAGTGTAACAGATTGATGTAAATCCCTTGATAGTTTTACTAAAAATATGCGACAAATGGAAATACAGCAATTGAGAGAAACTCACCAATGTTGGAGTCCTTCCAGTACTGAGCTAAATGTTCCCCCATGGATTTCAGTAAATGTCGATACTCCTTAGCATCTGCAAAGTCCTGTTTGTTGTGAGTAGGCTCTAGAATTAAATACGGGACATCCACTACTCCAACCACACCTCCACAGGCCCTGAAACACAAATCATAGAACTGTAAAATATTTCTCTTAATCATTCAAACACCATCACCTTCCAATCTCTACGTTCATTTTACTCACATGCCTCCCTCCAGCTGGGGCCCTGCCTTCTCGTACATCTTGATGAGACGAGAACAGTTGTACACAAACATCCCGTCCAGGTCCCTCTGTCCGATGTTCACTCCGAATATAAAATTCAACTCCTTTGGCTCCTTTAATGCTCTGAGGAACAAGAAAGTGTTGGAGACTGACGGGATATATACAAAGCCCAGCAAAACAAAGCGATTGTGTTGTGTTTTCAAGTTAATATTCTATATTACTTCCATGGGGTTGAAACAAAAACTGTACTTTAACTGTTTGTAAATCCACGAATAGGAGAAATAATGTTTTACAATGTTGACGGTCATACTTCTGTTTGACTTCGAGAATCCTTTTCTTCATGTCACAATCCCGCCGAAGCATCATGGCTGAATCTTGAACCTTTCTCAGAATGGCCTAGAGGAAGAGAGGGCGGAGGGAGAGTCAGTCGAGACACTATAACAACCTTAAATTAAAGTCGACTGTTTCAGATTAGAAGCTTGTTTACAAAACTAAACTATATTTGCATTTGAAAAATTAAAACAATAAGTCGTACCCGTGAATCTTTTGACAGGTCATCTCCTAATCTGGCCTCCAAAGCTATTTGCTTACTCTCCGCCTCTCTGGCTTTCTCTTCCGCTGAAATAAACAAGCAAATTGTTGCTGATGAGCACGAGGGAGTCACAACACAAAAGCAAAATGTAAATGAAAACACCCCTTTCCCCACCGACTCACCAATCTTAGCAAGGTGATCTGCCTTCTTCACTTCTTGCTCAGCACGGGTTTTGAAGCGAGTTGATGTGTATTTATAAACCCTATGAACAAAACAAGTATGCTACTCAAAGTATTGTCACTGGACTACAGTAGTTACAGACACAGTATAAGTGAGTAATCACATTACCGTGGTTTATATAAACAGCAGGACAGTCTCTTGGTCCTGACTTTATGTCCCTGGATGAAAATCCTCATGCGTGGGTCGATGTACAGAACAGCAGCGTACGCCCTGAACGACCGCTTCTCTGGCTTCCTATGAGAGAGGGAAGGGCACAGCCATCAACAATCAAAATATGACCGATCAATACAATCAACAACCTTCCACCGAGGGTTAGTGATCCCATGGTTAAATGGTTTAATGGAGTCACTCACACTCCTTCAACAGGTGTCCCAGCCATCAGTATGTCCTGGTGATCCGTGTCTACATCCAGCTCTGGTTCTCTGGTGTCCATCAGCTTCAGATTATAGATGACCACAAGAGTGCCTTTTAATAAAACACAACACAAAAGCAAGCATTGCAATCATTATCAATCATGTCATCCCAAAACTAAACAGTAACTAGAATTACTGCCTCGTGGTTTACATCCATGTCTGTAAAAAAAAGTCATCACTTCATCGTTTTATTCTATTAAAGATTTGTGTGAAATTGTAATAATCTGCATAATCTTGATTTATGGCTGGAATCGTGTTTTGTGAGGTCTCAGTGACCTTTGACCACCAAATTCTAATCTTTTATTTTTGAGTCCAAGGCTGCGGCGAAAAGTCCAAAAATGACCTCCTATCCCCTCTATTCCTAACCACTGTGAAGGAGAATTCATGAGTTAGGAAAAGACACAGTATAAGTGTTGTTTAGAGAATCCGACTCCACTTTCAATAAGCTACGTCATTGTGATGCGACGGCGGATGTCACTGACGTAGGTTCGTAGTAGTGAATATGAACTTTTATTGCCATTGCAAAATGAATCTCTTCACACGGAGACAAACATTCATATGCTTACCACTGCTACTTTCTATTTTGTTGAACTGCTCCATCAGCTGCTGTTCATTTTTAAAAGGCGAGTATTTGAAGATCAGCTCTGTCTCTATGGCGTACTTCTCTGGGTCAGAGGTCAGTGGCTCCCTGGTTCTCAGATCCCAGGAGGGAAGGGGCACGATCACCTGAGGAGAGAGGATCAAAATCCTTAAGTACACAAGTTTAGAGTTCTTTGAGCAGTCAAACATAATAAAAGGAGTTGCACTTCCACACTATCAATTAGGCACAATTAGTAATCAAGTTAGTTTTAAACATCCCTAACAACAATGACGAGCTCTATCCAGCTTTTGACTCTGACCTCATCCAGTCCCTCCTCTTCATGGAAAGTCCTCGACATGAAAAGGCAAGTGAGCGTGTTGCCCTTTTTTGTGAACAAGATGAAGTCTTTCCCGATACGCATGGAGCCGCTGTGAAAAACAAACACATTTTTGATGATGAAAAATGATTCAAACACTAGTGCACCAAATGCCAAATGTCATCATACACAAGTTAGGTGAGGGTCTTACGATTTCAGTCCGTTTCCATACTGGCCAATCTGAGTGGACTCAGGGGACCGCTTGTTTGACTTTCCAAACTGAATCACATGCGTTGACTCATCTAGTGACAGAAAGGCGGTCATCATCATGTTTCACACATTACAACAAAGTTTAATCATGAAATAAAAATAACTAAAAACTAGCTTTAAGTGATGTAATAAAGGAGCACTTACTAGGGTCCATTCCAATGCCATCATCCAGAAAACAGAGCATGTAGCCGCCCCGCAGCTCTGGCCTTTTTTCTGTGAGCAAAGCAGGAAGGTGAAGAAGACGTGTTAGGAGAAACGAATGAATGCTTTATTGGGTGAAACTGGGTGAGTTATTCTGAGGTGTACCTGTGTAGATGTCTATTCGTGTGGCACTGGCATCTCTGTGACAGAAATAAACCAAGTGTGAGACAACGAGAAAGATATCCGGCTAACGATGAAGCTTTCATCAGTTATATGCCCTGTTGCAAATCATTATGAGTACCTGGAATTGTCCACAAGCTCCGCCAAGGCTCCAAATAAGAACTCGTGGGTTGTCCTGAAAGTAGACCACTCATGTAATTTAGTCAATATACTTGAATGTTAAAGAAGAGTTTAACTTGAGTTAACGGGGCAAGCCGGTTAGAGAAAGGGGATTAGAGGAGATACTTGTTGCCAGCATCGGATCATCACATTAATATTCTGCGTGGGATTGTTATTCAGTTATACAACTTGTATTTCCTCAAGTCCATTGAGAGATATGTGTCAATGCTAACAGAACAGCGGACAAAGCCCGGGATGTAATATCGTCTCTGTTAAATGTGTTGACTGGTACACCACCACCTATTCAAACATGGACCAGATTGTTCAGTCAGGCTACATCACAAGAAAATATTGTAGCATTGACAAGATAAACAAGCCATGGTTCCATCTTCACTTCTGCAGTGTACAGACAGAAATGTAACTGCCTTTTAAATCCCTGACAGGGAATGTGATGAACCACGATGATCCACAGTTGTCTATGCTGCTCAATGAATTAAGTGTCAGACAAATTTCAAAATTGCCAGCGACAACCACTTACATGATCCCATCACATTTAAAAGTCCCAATACATCACAGACATATATATAGTGGTGAATTGAAAGCCATAACGCAAAAGTGAATGCTTTCTGACATGGACTAATATTTGAGGCTTTTGATGACGGCAGCTCTAGAAATGAAGATATATACCTGACAAAGCTGGCTCAGATGACATGAGCTCTGAAAGCAACAACGGTCAACATACCGTCCAAGTAGCATTCTAACTTTGGTGCTTTTAAGCAGGCAAGTAGTTTTCCATGTCAAATGTCCACTTGGGGACAAAGAAGATGTCACGAGCTAAGCACTTTCCTGGAAAACCGTGGCCTCTGGCTTGTATGGCCGTGGCTGGAGAAAGGGAAAGAAGCATCACGGCTTCCAAAAGCTGTCTGATGCTTAAAAAGTTTTTTTTTTTTTTTTTTTCGAAAACAGAGCTGCATGCACAACCACATAGCGGTGCGCACAGTAGCGTTATGTACAACCGTGTTGCAATGACCACAAACAGGTGACCGTGATTACTGTGCTGAATAAGTTAGGTTTGGTAGGTGTCATGCTACAGTAGGCAATGTGTAAGACAAAACATATAAAGAAGAAATATAGCAGGCAACCCTGACATACATGAATGAATAAAAATGGTTGTATTTATTCAGTGCAAACTGACATATAATTAATTAAGAGCATATTCGCCTCATTTTTGAGCAGATGATCAGGTTCAAACTGATTTAACCCGTTCATCTATTCACGTACCCTCTTAGGTTGGTTTAAGGGATTTTTCTAGAGGTAGACGTAGGGCGTATCTCAATGACGTTGTTGGACATTGATCAGTTGTAAAGCTTTCAGCCATTTGAGTGCATTGCAAAAAAAATAAAATCACATGGATGAGCTGGTGAATTTTAGTTAGTATCTGTCTAGTTTGTTGTGTGTGTAATATTTGCTGTCACAAGTATGTGTAGTACCAAGTTCATAAGCACATGAAGCAAGCCGGTACTTACGAATTTGTGTGCAGGTACTCAAAGGTGAGCTGAGCCCTGCTCAGGTTGCTGTAGTTAGAGTAGGCCATGGTCACACAGTTATTTCCAGTTTCTTTCCTACTCTTATGATGGCCTTCTTCCTTTCCAACCAAGCTCTAGTCGAGAATTTTCATCCTGAAAAGGAAAAGAATCACAGATCTTGTATATTCAACGTTACCTACAAGGTGCCATACTCCATTAATTGACACCATAGCCACGATGTGACAGCAGTTGATGTGGACGGTTTGTTTACATCAAGTGAAAGGGGACACGTTAACACCCACACCTTACTAAGTATGAAGGTTACCACGTGGGAGGCCTGATTGGGAACACAATTAGGTCACAGTATTACCAATGAAGACGTTCACGTTTATGTATTTATGCAGAAGGCAGTTATTGGTCTAGGCCTAATCATGTTTGATATGATATGATATAACAATTCCAGACGTTATGCAGCAACTGATACCAACGGTTAATGTTCGGCTACCATACGTTACGTTAGCTAGCGGACATTTGCCTGTTCTAAAGTGTTTATTAGCTAACGGTAGCTAGCTAGCTAGCTTCACACTGTGGATGCATGTACTAGCTGACGTTAGCCACCCTATCGAGTCGTTTTCACCGACTTTGCAGACCGTTTGACATGCCGGAGACTCTGTAGTGGCTTCGCGCTAGTGTAATACTCCGTCCAAGGAAGAATACATACTTTGCATCGTTACGTTTCCTTTTCCCTAACATAAAACAATCCGCCAGGCCTCGAAGAATCCGACCACTTCGACGTTGGTTACTTGGTTTCCCTCTAGTCTGCAGAAATCCCGCCTCTATTTTCCTATAATCAACCAATGGGAAAGGCTCCTGTAGAGATTCGTTACGATGATTGGAGGAGACACCTCGTTACATAGACAACTGCACATACCGGTACATATCCGTCTCTGGCTCTTCTAATCAGTGGCATAACATAGAGTGAATTTGTACATGCATTTAAATACGTAAAACACTGATTTACAGGAGAACATTTTGTTTATTGTGTGTTTGACAACTGACAATACAGACACATTTGGCAGTGGGTTGACTCTGTTGTGTATTTCTACACAATAAGGACGTTTTGACAAAGATGAAGCTGGCACATGTTAACAGATGTAAAGCAAAGTAAGTCTCAGCTGGTTGATATTCATACTGCATTAAAAAGAAACCAATACCATCCGGAATAAAAATAAATAAAAATAACAATCCCTAAATAAAAATGCTAAACAGTAATGAAACATTAAAACCATAAATTTAAATTCAGATTTCCTCCCTATTCCATTGCTGCTCCTGAGCTCCACAAATCATAAACCTTTATTAATCCCAAGAGGGGACATTCAGAAATGTAGCCAAGTTTGTGAGGTTTTTGACTTCATTGTAATTTAGATGAGTCCCTGCAAAAGTGTATAATAACCAATACTGTGTGTGCATCGATCAAGCCTAAAGGGTTACATTAATAGCTTTCCTTCATTTGGCAGAACAACAAATGAAACAGGTGTTGTGTACTTGTAAAAACACACTCAATGTAAAGTTCCTTAACTTCCCGGTCAGATTCGTAACCTGTTATATATATTTTTACTATTAATGTTTCACTCTGATAAAGCTGTGAAAATTATGTTTGAAAACAGGATACCTTCTTGGCCAGTTATCTGTTTCTGAGCTCCTGGACAGACCGAGTTACTCACAGAGTCTAGATGACATGTCAGTTCATAACACTGGTTCTTATTAACAATACAAATGGCCTGTATTGCCCATTTACTTAATATACTATATAACTCCTCTATCACAACCATGTTTCTCACTTGAATGTTGTATAATATTCCAATATAACAGGGATGCACCACTGATTAAGCATTGCACTTTCATAAAGTTGAGAAACTTGTGAGACGTATTAGAAATGTTCAGAATTGATTCAGCAGAAGCTGAAATATTTTCACTTCGCTGGATGCTACATAAATATCTAGTCTTCAAACCCAGGCGGAGATAACGCTCATGACATTCCCAGGGTTCATTTCCCAGGCTTTGACAAGCTGCCTCCAGAGCTACAGAAGACGTTAGGCTGAGTAGTACTTACTCCTCATGACGTGTAAACAGTTTTTTATGTAAAATGGGTGGGGTGCCCCATTAAAAGAAATGAAACAAATCGCCCTTATCTCTCCACCACCAAGTGATTTCTTTAGGACGCAGCGGATGAAAAATGTTCAGGTACCAATCAAGGGCTCCTGTAAATAATATAAAACATTAAGGTTAGGTTAAAACAGTATTTGCAGAAATATGCAGAGACTTAGATATCTAGATGCTGCCAATATATCTAGATGTTCAATCAAAATGCCTAATCTTTACCATTGTCAGAGATAAAAAGAAATTACTTTATTTTGCGGATCCATTCCACTCCAGTGGTAGCGGCGTATTAGTGAATGTGTCGAACTAGCAGCTACACAGAGTATCAAGCAAACTCCGAGGAGACACACACTGAATTCCAACAGATGTCGCACTGCAACGCTCTGCTCCTCCTAAAGAATGAAAGCAGAGAATGACAGACACGATGACAAGCTGGTATTACGGCTGAGCCAGCTATGTTGTGCATGTGTGACGTGCTGTACCTGTGTTAACATGACAGTGAGAGTAGGGTCATTCATTGAGTGCAGACTGTAGCAGGTTTGTGATGCTGTAGGCCGCTGGTTGCCCGCTTCCACATGGATGGGTGAAAGGTTTTTCTCAAATACAGGGCACTCTGGCGGAAGTCTTCATTTAGGTAAACAGTACATGCATAAAAACACACACAAAAAATATACTGATTCATGAGTTGACAGATGTTGTGTTTATGTAGCTCAGTAGTTGGTGATTTAAATGATGGAATCTTAGAAACACACTTAAGACTTTGAACAAACTTACAGACTCATGGGCAGGAGGTGCGCTGGAGCACTTATGGTGAGACAAGTGTAGGTATCATTTCCAGACAAAAACTCCAGAGTCACATTAACAATCTCCTTGCCTGGGGAGTAAAACAATTGATGCAGGATTATACAAACACTATACTTCATTTTACAACCAAACCAATGCACCCCAATACCAACCTCCAAGATGTAGTTGACTGGCTCTCAAGGCAGTGTGTAAAGCAAGGTCTTTCAGAGAGCCACTGTTTGAGCTAGTAGTCACAGCCAGAGCAACCTTGACACGCAGAGTGGTGAGAGAGGGAGTCTTTGTAGAGTTAACCGAAGTGTCTCTATCCATCAGAGCAGGGGGGACTGGCAACACACGCTCAGATGAACTTGCATTGGCTTTCACACACAGCTGGAACTGAGACAATGAGGACAGGAGATGGTTCCAGTCCTAAAAGAGGAATAACATGTATGATTTGCACATCAGTGTCAGCTCAGGACACATGCAGTCACATGTCATTATGTTTTATTTGCACACAAGAACTTGTACTCTAATAAGGACCGAGAACATTGAATAAGCGTCCTTACCGTTGCTGTGTCAGGGTTAGGCAGAGTGCGTGTGTAGCTGTAAGAGCTGAGGCAGATAAAGGAGATAGCCAGAGTCAACAGACACAGGAAAAATGTAACTCCCGGAGGATTCTGGGATACATAATCCCGAAGGTTGGTCACCGGCTGCCAGAAACCCATCATCAGACTCCACATACACCTGCCCCGAGCTGTAAGCAGAAATCAGTCACTTCAGTTTTCACAGCTTTTGTCCACAGTCACTTCGGTAGTGCTAATGAGTCCGTTTCATGAACTTTGGTCAGTTGTTGGAACTAGGTCAATACATTTGTTCAACCTAACGCAAGATGTTCAGGATTCAGGGTTTAAAGATCCCCACTGGACTTTCTTTCAGAGATGTCTTTGGGTGATTGTACCTTTTCCAGCATCGTGGCGTTCAAAACATGATCAAACAAACTGTTGGTTTTGGCATTAAATTACCATATGCCTCGTGACTATAGATCTACAAAAACAAGGCACTAACGGTGCATTTCTATTATTCTTATTATCTTATTGACGCGGAAAACCACCTTTCTACTGATGTTTGCAGTACGAAGGATAACATGAACTAGTCCAGACTACATCTGGAGACGTGAAACCAGCTCCATTGACAAGTAACGGCAACGTTAGCTTACGTTCAATGTTATGTTGCTAACCAACTAGCTCAAACATAAATCCATACCTTGAGTTGCTTGACAGTAAGTAAACCGGAGCTCAACATTGCAAAGGTCCCGCTGCTATCACGGCACAGAGATAAACTACACGACAGTTACGTCAATTTACGAGAGTGAACCGTCATGACGACCATGACGCGAACCACGTGACACGACCACGGTACTCTGTAGGCACGCTGGTGTTGAACACACCTATGAGAAGCCCTTTTAACATACTAGATATTCATTACCGATATCTGCAACGTCATTTTTTTGCCTAGTCAAAACTAATTCGAGACATCTGTAATTATATTTTGACGAGTAAAAACTTGAATATGCTTGGGCTGTGACCATCTACTCAGTTTAGAAGATGGCACTAGCTTATTTAGCTAAAGCAAAATGTCTTGCATGTTTTTCACAGAACCACATGGAGAGAAATTGCAATTTTATTGAGAAAAAATAAAAATAAAATCATACAATGCATTATATCAGAAATGATTTAACTCATGATTAAAATAAGTAGAATTTACATGTTCACATATTTAGCAAACAAAATCAGGATATATATATATATATATATATATATATATATATATATTCCACTTTACAACAGCAAGGTTGTGAAGTGTTTTTTCATGTTGCCTTACATTCAAAGCCCTCTTCAACCATGGGTGCTTTAATTATACAAATAGTTGCATTACTGTAATACATCCTGAATATTATTGCCACTTTCCCGAGAATCAATATTACTATTTTATGGCTTTCCTGGACCAAAGGAATCCTTAGTCGACTAACGCTCATATGGTTTAGTTTAGATATTTGTTGATTTAATCAACAGATCTGTAAAACTGAGTTTCTCCAAAGAATCAAACAAAAGCTACACTTGTGTTGACCAGAGATGGGTTCATAAGTTTCTTAGAAATAAGTAATTCAGCATGATAAAAGCATAACTAACATGACTAATCAACTAAAGAAATCTTAGTCTAGAATAGTCTTGGACCAAAATGACAGATGAGTCGACTAATCGACTAAGGAGGGCAGCCTTGGACGTAAATAAAAGGCGTGTCACACTGATTAAAAGTACCGTTTCCCTTTATCAAAACTTCAAACAGCTGGTAGTATTTATACTGATCATGCTACTTGTATATACAGCGTAAAAACAATTATGGGGTCCAGGTGACTTTTATAGGCTTGAATGCCCAAGTATCGGGGTGACCCATGTGCATCAGGTCTTTGTAAGGGGATGTGCTCCACTGGAAGGGTGGAACCTGGTCCCATGTTGGCCCACTCACTGCCAGCATACCATAGTCACGAAACATCCCGAAGGAGGTCATCTGCACAGAAACGCGCATAACGCATCAGATTTAGCAAACATCTCTTTAACGTGCTACAGTCAGATTCAAACACGGAAAAGATTTGGGGATCATGATGGATCGTAGTATGGGCAGAAAAAGGAGTGACGGCAAGAAATTAAATGATAAACATTGAAACCTTCATGTCTGTTCCTCCATGTGACCTCTGCCGCAAGGCGCCAAACGGATAAGTGCCATTAGCTGGGTTCAGGTCTGAACGGGCTGAGATAGCATTCTCTCCATTCGCATGTGGATTACAGCTGTCACACTTTGACAATGGGTCTTCCTTAAAGTTATTATACCTGAGGAGAGACACTGCATCTCATAAATAAAACATGTTTTGCGTCATTAGCATAAAGAAATATAAAATCTACCGTTTTAAGTTAGTTTGTACCTCATTAGGCGGACCATTGAGTCCATATCTGTGACAGCTGTCTGGTTTCTCTTGAATATCTGAGCCCGAGGACTATGGTCCAGGGAGAACCACGGGCCAAACTTCTCAACCAGCTCATTGCAGCCGCTGGCATTGAATACGTTTTCGTAGTACCTACACATTAACAGAGGACAAGTTTACGTACAACACAATTAAAACACACGTAATCTATAGTATGTATTAACATTAAACTTCTTATTTGGATACTTACGGTATGTTGTAACTTGCCCAGTACCCTTTCTCCAGCAGTTCCTGAGTTTTATCAGAGTACACAACTAGTCCCCTGCAGCATAAAAAGATTAGAAAAGCATGTTTTAGCAGACAGGTTTAGAAGTCATAAACACTGAAATAATCTTGTGTTTTGATTAAAGATTTGGTGCAAAGACTTACGGAATCTGCTCCAGTACAACAAAGAGATCCTCTTTAATGTCAGTCCTTCCTGGAGTGAAGTGGTTATAGTCAACAATCATCCACTGGTTGTTATACCTACAAAGCACACATATATACACAAACAGCATACAAACTTTACCCTACCAGAGTTTACTGATTTGTATTAATTTATTTACTGTGTTGATTTCATTTCACAACAAAAACTCAGCCTGGTGACCCCATTAGGCATTTGACCCAACTGAGTTCAGAGTTGACCCAACGGACTTTTCATGTAACTCCTGATTATGAACGCCGTTTCTCTGCTTCACATCCACATTGCAGTCTAAGGTCACTCAAAGCCTTATCTAATCACGTCATTTGTTGGAATTTTGAACACAGAACAAATAGCAGAAGACAACACAGCCTGGATTTCATCCAGACAAAGTGGTGATAATGTTGATTAAAAAGTGATGAGAGACTCACGTTCCACTGTTGTACATGCTGAATATCTCGGCCCACTCTTTGCCAGTAGCAGCCAGTCGATTGGCCACAACGTTCCTCAACCACTCCATGACGGTTCCCGTGGGATGAACAAACTTCCAGAGAGCAGGGTTATTGTTGCCAATGGTGGTTTCCAAAGTAACCTGGACACAGGAGATAGATTAAGAACAAGAAACTCTAGCTAGCAATACTCAATTTGTAGCCAGTAGATAAAGACACATTGAAATACTGGAGTTTATTCCCAACACTCAGTTCTATAATGCCAAGTACAAACAGTTCTCACCAAGCCACTACTTAGGATATAAAAGTCATCTCCAGAGAAGATCGATCCAGGATAAGAGGAGAACGCCTGAGTTCCTCCAGGAAGAAAACCCTCTGACAAGAAAATAAATCAATCAAGCACATACTGAAGTTAGACAAATCTGTATTCACATAATAGACAGCAACAACACGACCAGTCTTATTATTGGAGCTTCAAACATGGAAACTAATTTTTCTTTTTGAAAAAAGGGGCTTTAAACATTAGGCTAGAGCCCGTAGCCATTTAGTTTAGCTTAGCATGAAGACTGGAAATAGGGGGCAATAGCTAGCCTGGCTATGTCCCAACAGTGACAACTATCACCTCTGAAAACCACCAATAGACACATTATATCTCAATTGTCCAAACCTAACAAAACCCAAAGTGTAGTTTGTGTATTCCCTGTAATCTCGTTGTCACCACAAGGTGCCAGGCAACCAGCTGAGGCCCCTTGTAAATCAAGACTGTGTCGTCTTTGGACAGGAATGTTAATCTTTTCAATCAACTCTCGCAAAGTAAATAAGTTTATTTGCCAAATGTTCAACCAATCCCTTAATGTAAGTAATGAGGGACTCTAGAGCAGGAGCAATGAGTAACAGAAGACACACTTGCATAAGTACACTACCTGAAGGAGAAACTTTAAAGGCAAACATGTATTTCTTCATGATGCGCAGCATGGACTGGTAGCCGTTCCAGGTGTCATGCGACACCAGCAGCTCCTTGTTGTTTGGCAGCAGCTTAATGAGAGCAGAACAGGAGCCAGATCCAAGAGGTCTAGTTTGGCTGGATTTGTTCAGAGCAGATTCCAAGTCCTCCAGATCCCCGCCTAGTTGAAAAAGTCTGGTTGGACAGAGAAGAGGCAGAGAGTGTGAGACAACAGCAAGAAACAAGGTTTAGAATCTCAGGAACAGCAAAGAAACATGTGTGATTAATAATGAGAAATGTAGATAACCACTCACAGGAAGCCGAACGGGTTGAGGGAGAACGACCCTATTGGCAATGACAGCTGGTCATTATAGCTGTCCTCCAGACCTTTCAGCTGCAGCAGCGTCAGACGCACCTGACAAGAAGAAACTGATTATAAAATATATTTGAGGCCTTTAACATTCTTGTATCCATGAAAGGGATATTATTCATCCTACAAATGTTCATTGTGTACCTGGTACCAGTAGGGTGAACTGGGCTGCTTCTCCATTTGCTCCTGAACCCACTGCATGTTGGTTGTGATGAAAGCCTTCAGGCGCTCACAGTAACCAGACACAGACGTGAAGGGCCCGCAGTAACTTAAAAGAGTGTTCATCCAGTGCTTATAGATGAGCTAAAACAAACAGACACCAAATCACTACATTAAGTTAAATGTAAAGTCAGTAAATAAAACGGACTGCTTTGCACGTGGAGCACAAACAGGACTGTATAAACTAACCTGAGCTGTGACTGCAGCCTCCACTGCACCGGCTGCATAGGCCTGGACACTGTCATTGTACCGACTGCTGGTAGTGATCTCCAAGAAAGACCAGCTGAAAACAATCAAGGTGATGGTTTGGGTGCTTTAGGTTTTTCATATTGTTTGCACTAATATAAGGAATAATCGCCTGTACTGTGGGTACTTAGGCTGGACTAAGAATTATTCAGAAAAACACAAGTAGTGAACTCACCCCGATGTGTTAATGTCATCAGTGAAGTTCGCCCAAGCCACGAAATCTTCTCGATATCCCTCGAGAACAGACAGCTGTCCGGTGTGTTTGTCAATAACAGCGGTTCGTATTTCAGCTCGAACACACGCGCACAAAAAACACAACGCGCACAAAAGCGCTTTAAAACTTCCAAGACCAAACATCTTGTTTGGCCTGAACGCCATGTTAACATCACCAAGTCACATGACAAAGCGGGTGATTAGTCACCTGATGTACCAGGAAACGTACTTTCAAAATAAAAGACCGACCATTATGTCACGTGCGCGCACACAAGCACACACAATTTGATAATTTATTTAGGTGATCCTTTCTTTTGATTTATGAATTTACGTTAAATTAACATTTTGAGAAATTATTTTTGGATCTATTGTGATTAGTCGGATGATAATCTGCTGTCACAGAGGGAACTGGTGGGACTGAGTCTTGTGTTTTTTTCCATCAAAATGTAGGAAGCATGTGTAGAACGGGGCATCTTAGACCTCACGATGATTAGAAGAAGTACAACAGGCCACGACATGAGACACAAGACTTTAAAAGCATGGAATAAAATTTTATAGAAAAACTAACATCGGTCCAATCATATTTCTTTGAGGCATCATTCTATACAACCCATTACAAATCATGTAAGAAATCCAGAAGTTCCACAAAGTTGATAAATTCAGTATAATTAGTTCCTTCTGCACACGGTACTCAGGTCCTTATTTTGTTCATACAGAAACACACAGGAGCGCTGGTCGGAGTCGAGGCTTCGAAAGAGATAATAGCGTTCAGGGAACTCAGTCTTCCCCACCTCCAGTTTCCATCGTCTCCATAATTCCCTCCATAACGTCTGATTTTCGCTGCTTTTTGGCGCCCACTGTCATGGAGGATAAATAATATAGAGGAAATAAATCAATAAACAGCGCAGCGTTGATTTCATTTCTTCATGTTGTTACAAAAGTTTGTTGATTTACCATGAAAATGTTCGGCTGTTTTCCGTCTCAATGTCTCTACTGTTTCCTCAGCATCAGCCCACTCCAGCACGAGGCGTCTCCCGTACAGATGGGTGCTGTGGCACAGAGCAGCAAATGCTTTCTATGGAGATAACAGGGGCATAGTATCCATGATCAGCACTAGAGGACAGTAGATGTCCTAAATACATGTCTCAAAGCTCACATAACACAAACCTTAGCGTCCTGTTTGGTGATGAAGTCAATAAAGCCAAAGCCTCTATGATTCCCTGAACCAGCTGCTTTCTTTGGAAGACGGACTGTCTTCAGCTCTCCAAATGTACTGAAAGGACGGAGGGAGTAAATCATATTATTGTTAAATGATCTCGCTCCAAACATTCTCCACACACAGTGTGAATAAAAAAAACAGTTGCGTGCATGTGACGCCTACCAGAAGAGTTCCCGAATTTCCCTGACAGTCGCTTGGAAGGGGACGTTTCGCACAAGGATTTTGGATCCTGTCTGTTTCTTCTCATCTTGCTTCTTCTTCCGTGACACTTCAGTAGACCTGCACAAAGGGGAAACGACTGAGTGAGTAGTGACAACAGAAGTAAGGTATACATGCAACGCTTCTAGCTAAAGTCTGCCCCACAGACTATTAGAGTCGATATTAGAAATATGGAAAAAAAATAAACACGTGGTGATATTCTCAAGCACATTTCACACTAAAAGCCTTCTGGTGCACATCTTACCTTGTGGCTCTCTCAGAAATCTTCAGCTCTAGCTGGTGATCATCTACAGTACAGTGCTGGTGGAGGGTTGAGACAAAGAACACACTTTAGTCAAGGACCAGGTTGTAGAGGAAGGTTGTCAGAAGGAGCATGGTATGGTACCTGTAGTTGCCTCAGGGCTTTCTGTGCTGCCTCTGCTGACTGATACTGGACAAAACCGTAGCCCATGGACAACATGTTGCCTGGAAATCAAACCAACATTGTAAAGTAGTGTGAACTCTGATTCAGAGGTTTAAAAAAATAAATTACAGACTGCTCTTGCAAAGCCTGAGGAAACACACAGATATTGTCTTCTAATGTTATGTTGCATGTGAAAGATCCTACTTTTAATGATTGGTACCTGTTTTATCTTTCTTCTTGGAGATGGTGCAGGATGTGATCTTGCCACATTTGGAAAACGTCTGCAACAAACAGAGAAAATAATATTAAACATGCTTTGATTAAACCCTCATTCAGTATTACCAAACGCTACTGAGGGTTGAATTTATGAATTGACCCACCTCCTGTAGTTTCTCCTCTCTCGTGCTGAAATTAAGATTTTTAATGAAAAGTGTTGAACCAGGAGCAGATTGCTCTTCCTCCTCCTCCTCCTCCTCATCTTCTTCATCCTTCTTCTGCTCTTTCATTGCATCCTCTTTTTGTGCTACTTGGGAGGACAAATGAAAAGACATTTTGGTTATTCCAATTAGTACATTTGTGTCCACAAAACTTCAAAAAGATTGTGTAGCATTGTATGTTCATGAGTGTGTTTAAGTGATTTTACCTGGTTCTGGTTTGGCTGCCAAAAACACCCCCACAGGTGCCCACTCCAAATACAGCGGGATGTGATGGAACTACGGGTTTCAGAGATACAGTCAGCACATTAAAAGCTTTTAAAGTGCCTCAAACATATGCTGCTGCTGCAGGTCTTGCTGGAATAAAGCTATACACACCTTGCTGTAGGCCAGCCGAGTGAAAGCTCGTTTCGCCTCAGTTGGCTCGAGGAACTCGATGACGGCGGTGAGGCCTGAGGGCGGCAGCAGCACTCGGCCCAAAGAGCCATGAGGTGAGAAAAGCTCCTCCAACTCGGACGCCGTCACTCCAGCTGGAAGGTTTTTCACCAGGATCACAGCTGTACTCCTCGCTGCTGCCGCCTGTACGCCAGGGCAAACGACACACGCGGGAAACAATCTTAACCAAGGTAACTGCATTATGGGCACGGTAAAATGTTTATGGACAATTTAGCAACATGATAATGGGAGTGTGTATTCAGCATACCTGACTAAAGGAATCCAGACTGACACCGTTGTCTAGTAGGAACTGCCGAGTCTCTTGAACAATCTGCGTCTCACCCAGAGCCATCCTCACTGCAAGGCTTCCCTTTGACTCCTGGACCAGAGAAATATAAAGACACTTTAAACACTGCTGCTCAGTTTGCCTAATGATTCACATGTTGATGTAGCAGCAACAGATGAAAAAAAGATGCAATCACACAGACAAACAGCCCCCTCTTTCATTTGAATGGGAAGGCTGCATTGGCCTCGTGAAAGGCTGCTACAGCAGAGGACCGCAGCAAAAACACACACACAGAGTCGTCCAGCAAAAAGGTGGAACCTGGCTCAACATTTGCCCTCAAGCAATGCGATGTCATCCAGCAACGTCCTGCTTTGACCAGTTGAATACATGCAAGCATGCATTCTTGGTAGATACGGTTATAACATAAATGGCATATTTTTACTGTTTATCTTCAAAGATAAAAAATGTCCGTCATGATGACTTATCAGAGCAGTAAAATCCTTCCTCTTAACTTTATAAATCCCTTTGGAGTGTTTTGGCAACTGAAAAAAACCTTCAAACTCATGGATCTGATACTCAAACTGCACTCGAGATAGTACTTCATCCTCTCACTGGTACCTCAAGCATTTACATTTCCCATGCATTGTTTTAATGCAGGAATGCTCACCGTCTGAACACCCACTAATGCTGGAGTTGAGGACCATTCATGTTGTAGAAGAACAGGATATAGCATTACTCACATGGTCCAGGACTTGGCTTTTTGTGGTGTTGTATTTTTCAGCAATGGCATCTGCCACTGCACTTGTGCCCAGAAACAAGGCGTTCCAGTTGTGGGAGCTAGAAGGTGACATTAAATGAATAAGAGGAATAAGGGACGGCTCATGTAATTGATCTTTATGAGTAAATTCAGAGAAACCAAAAACGCAGAAGCAGAGGGTTAATGTGAATAAATATACTGCATATACCTGGAACTAGAAGCTTTATTTTTAGCATCTTTTTGCCGTTTGTAAGCCGACGAGCCAGGACCACCAGCATCTGAAGACTCGGTCTTTTCCTTCTTCAGTGTGGAGGGAAGCAGGTGAAGCATCCGGCCCTAAAAGCACGTGAGAATGAATGTAATCAGCATCAACTTAAGTTGTACTACTGAATCCAGACGCCATTACAGGTGCTGTGGCGTACAGATGTATGTCAAACATCAGTTGGAGATCAAATACCTGAAATACATGTCCGTCCAGCTGAGCCAGAGCGGTCACAGCATTCTCTGGTATCATGTACGTCACGAAAGCGAATCCTTTAGGTTTCTTGGTTAGATTGTCAATAGGGAAGAGCATCTCAGCGACAGGACCTGTAAAGATTGTAAAGTTATGATCACCTCTGAGAAGAGTGAAAGCCTGTGTGAACTTGTGTGCGTGTATGAAAGTTGTATTTTTGAATTCACCATGTTTGTCAAATAGCTCTTTGATCTCTTCCTCAGTGCAGGTGTAAGGAAGGTTCCTGATGAAGAGTCGACCCGACTCTGCAACATCTTCCTCTTCCTCATCCTCCTTCAGCTTCCTGGTGAAGTTCCTGTCAATTTCCTTGTCCTTCTTGTCTCTCTTGCCTTTACCCCCAGAGGCATCCACACGGAAGACCTCAATGTAACGCCCGCCTGCAACACACAGGCAGAAGGTTTGTCACCGTTAGCCAGGAGCAGTCATCATATACACCTCGGGGTACATATTTAACATGGGACATATTATTTCTCACCTATGTAGTCTTTATTCTTCTTCAAAGCCTTTTCCACCTCTTCATCAGAGTGCAAGTCCGCATATACATAACCTGAAACGCACGCTCATACAGTCAACATGGACACATACATCTATCTACCCACCAGACACGTGGTATACAGGACAATACATCTATAAAAACATTACAATTATTGAAAAAAGCTTTCAATAACATACCTGTTCTATTTCCGCTTTCGTTCTTCCCAATCCTGATAGCTACAGGTTTCAGCGGCGTCATGAACTCTCGGATTTGTTGCTATTGATGTAACACGTAAAAAAAATGTTTGAGTCGTAGATGCAGACGCTGAAATATAAAGTGTGCAATATCATCACTGCTCCTCTGAAACCCGGAGGCTCTTGTTCGCTCACCTCTTTCACATTGAACGGGGCTCCTCTGAGCTTCACCGTGAACTCGGTCGTCGGCTCCATCTGCAACAAACGGTATTTGTAAAAGCGGAAAACAAATACTGTGCTGCACTGAACAGCAGAGTTTAATGTGTAGATTTAAACAGTCACCTCTTGCTTGGCAGTTTTCTTCGCTTTGCTCTGCTTCTTATCCTCAGAAGAAACTGAGGTTTTGGTCTTTGACACGTTGTCTCTGTCACCGCTCTCGTAGGCGCTGTCCGTGTGCTGCACGGGACCGCAATCCTCATTTTCGTCACCATCATGCTTCTCTTCACTCTCCTCCATTGTGTCGTCTGTCTGCGCCACCTTTGAGCGCAGGTACTCCATATCTGACAAGCCAGACTTCAGTGCTTCTTTAGTGGAACCTGAAAGCAACAACAATACGGAGACCGGTCAATCATGCACTTCTTTCTTTCCTTTTCTATTCATACTGTGTAATTCTAAGCTTGTGATGTGAAGCATTTGTAACACAGTGATAAATGTATTCATTGCTCTTCATTGACTGTAACCAGTACCCCACACAGGACAGACTGAACCAACTGCTCCTCTAGAGACTGTTAAGTCAAACACATTTCCAGGTTTAGAACTACAAAGTTGCATTAAAATGTCAGAAAAGGTGACTAGTGCACCTGGTTTATGATGAAGACATTTGACACTGTGTAAATCAAGTCTTCAGAGGATCCAGGCTCTAAATTGGGAAACAGCTTTCATCTACAGGGCCTACACTAAAAAGGGACCGCCGTTACCAACCTTCATCTTCGTCATCTACGTCTTCCTCTTCCTCTTTCTCATCCTCATCCTCATCCTCGGACTGTTCTGAATCAAAGTTGAGGTAATCATCCGAAGCTGGCTTCTTCTTCTTGCCCGGAGCCTTCGTCCGTCCAGCGTCGGGATCGGTAGTTTGCTGCACGGTGTCATTGGCCCAGGTCGGGACTTGGCTTCGATTCTGATGCACTGACAGGAACTCCTTGAATCCCTGATCCTCTTCCAGCTGAGACACACGACAAGTGGACACGCCACGATTAGAGCTTACATAGACTAAGAATTAAATATATTAAAAACACTGTTTGTCATAAAACACATAATAAAAAAATGAATCATCAAATATCACAGGTAGACATTAATACATGTGAGAGTATCAAGTACATGACATAATTACAATACAATAAACGATTACAAGATCAGAACTGGGGTGATGTAGAGGGAACACTGTCATGAGTAATGACAAATCTACGAGATGAAAATGTAAATTATGTCCATATTTAACTATTTTCATGAGGCTGATTAAGAGCCGGTTGCCTCTCATTCACATTCAGATCTCATATAATTAACTTTTAACAAACATAGTTGCTGAATGTCACATGTACTCACATCTCCAAGAGCGCCGTCGGTTTCCTTTTTCTGAAAGCAGAAACAAAATAAATCACTTTTATAGACGGGACAGTGCTGCAGAGCTTCACTACACCATTCTCCACTAAGATCAGGAACGGTTTTAGTAAGAGTTTCATGTAACTTCTCATCATTTAGTGTCTGCAGGTACCTTTTTGCTGTCAGTACCAGCAGGAGACGAGGGTTTGTCCGGGCCTGAGCTCTGGGTATGTTTGCTCCAGGCTTTTGCTTTGGTGGGGTCTCCAAAAGCCTTACACATCTCCACCTGGAATACATGACAACCACGGGGTTCACATGTGGAGAAACAACAACGTTAACAACGCGCATGCTCAGCTGTGCAGCCGTGACTGCCCTACCGTCACTCTGGATGTGTCCACGAAGCTCTTGTTGAAATGTTTCAGAGCTCCGTTCGCATCTTCCTCCGCTTTAAAACCCACGAAGCCGAACTTGCGGAACTTGCCGTCCTTGGTAAACTTCAGAGAGCAGTCTGTCACTGTGCCAAAGGCGGCAAACATCGACCTGAACCTCTCCTCTTTCATCTGCACACAAGACACACAGTAGTGTTACATCTTCACATGGGCCGAAACAAAACAAAACGTCTGCTCACATCCGGGAGGGTTACTTACCCCATTAGGGAGATTTTTAACGATGAGTCTCGACATAGTTATAGTAGTTGTAAATCCACAAATACAGCATAAGCTTGATTTCTAAATATATGTCAACAAACAAGCGTGGATGCTGCTCTAGGACGCCATGTTTGAGTGGGAGGAGCCTTCTTCTTCTTCTCTTTCTCCGTATAAGCGCATTTCTGACATCTGCTGGACTGGAGAGTGGAGTGTGGATAAGAATACATCTGCAGGAAAATTAATTCATCCTGCTAAACCTGTTTCTTTTTAAACATGTAAATTAAATTACTGTCTATTGTTCTTGATCAGTGATGAATGTAAAAGCATTGTTAGTAATAATAAAGTACTTTGCTTAAGTGCATGACTTGTGTAATGGAGTATTTTTATGTTGCAATATTGCTAGTTTTTTTCTTAAGTAAAGCATCTCAATACTTCTTCCACTACTCTCCATCACCTGATGCATCGGGGTAAGTGGTAAAACAAAGTTATCCAAAGCCTCATACAGTCATTTGAATTATATAGAAATCTCAGGAGCAAAATACAAAGCTGAACTTAAATAATGTATGGTTGATTTTGGACATTTGGATAGTTTCACTGAAGAGACATTTATAATCCTAACAAATTATAGGATTTTATTATTATGTGGCCTCACAAATACCTACAAGTAGAAAGGCACAAAAAACCTTATGGTAAGACATACATGTGCCATAAAGTGTCTGCAGATCTTAAACACGTCATATTGGCAGTTGACTGTATATATAAGTCGTTATTGACTGTACATACAATAGGCTAAATTAATGTGGGGAACTGGAAATCCCAGGTTGACTATATGTCTTTTTTCATTTTATTGCAAATTTGAATATATGCACCACTAAGGTCCAATATCATCTGAAATGATAAGCAGCTTAAGCCCTACATTATTACTTTATCTCGAGGCCCTGTGTGAAAACCATATTTTTATAATTGTTGTTTATGTTGTGCACAGTGTGTGACCTGGGGCCAATACTGCAGCACAAGCTCACTGTTTCTGCTAAGAGAAATATAATTCTGGGAAGTTTGCTATGAATACTTGGAAGAAAGCAGGGTGGACAGTGCAGTACAGTAAAGCTTATTTGTGTCCTGTTTTAATCTGGTCATGCATGGTCTATGCTCCTGACTGAGACAACAAGAACTTGCTGCAACTCTGTAACGTATTGGTTAAAACCGGGAATGTGTAACTCTTTGCCATCATTCATTTCACAGAAGGACATAAATATGAGACTATAATGGGCCACTAAGGCACATACAGTATATCGATAGGCGGTTTCAGATAAATGTACAACTCAACATTATTCTTTTCATTTCCATTTGATCATCACAAAGCATAAGTTTCTTCAAGTAGATTTTCTTCTAACAGCCAAAGAAAGGAATATATTCTGAATCAACTTTCCTCATGGCTACCATGCTTCATTTTAATCCTTTTATATTTTAAGAGAAGGTACTTGGTAAGATTACTGTAATTAAATAGCCTCCTTTGCTGTGTGTTTACTTTTAAACCAGGCAACAATGACAGAGCAGCCTACATTTATGCTGTTATAGTAAAATTAAGAGGATGGTGCAGTTAAGTTTGTGTCAATCCTCTTTAACGTTTGACTTACTTAGAGAAGTTGGTTGCCACACATATTCACACTGAAATAGTTACTGTTGGGAGGTCACATGAACTATTTTGAAGTAACCATGTGAAATGAAAACAACTATATCTATTCTCCAATAACTACCAAAGTTATTTTCTGCCCCTGTAAATACATACTTGACACACACTTCAATGAACACTTTGTTCTCCAGGTCACACGGCACACTGAGGTCAGAACAATGTCAGGCTGCCTAAAAGGCACAAAAAGTACATTTTGAGATTGTTCACACTGAAAGCTTTTTTCTCAATTTATTTTTATTGAAAAAAATCATGGTTAATACTTCATGTAGACGTTAATAACAGCGTCGGCCCTGCTCTGTCAGCATTGTGGGCCTTTTTGTGGCTGAACGTCTTGAACTCATTCTGGATTTCGACAAAGGTTTTGTTCTTGGTTTCAGGAATGACAAGGTAAATGTATATCGCCATTAAGGAGCAGACGACCAAGAACACCAGGAAACAGTACTGCTGCAGCCCGATCTGTGCAAATAAAAACAGAATACAACCAGAGTGAGTCCAACTCTCTGTGTTGCAAATGTAGCAGGTAATGATAAAACATTTGAAAATGAAGATACACTCTTTGGATACCTACCACAATAAAAGGGAAGACCAGGCCGATGAAGAAGAAGCTCAACCAGTTCAATGATCCAGCAATCATGTAAGCTGCCGGGCGAGCAGTTTGTGTGAAAAGCTCAGTGGTCAAAATGATTGTCACGCCACCTTCACAGAAGAAGAAATCTCTGTTAGTTATAACCGTTCAGCAACAGCAGCTGCTAAAGAATAACTTCAATGGAGGAGGAAAAGGTTATTACCTGGTCCTAATCCAAAACTCAGGATGAAAGCCAATAAACACGCCATGCTCAAGTATGGTATTACTGGACTAGCATCCTGAGAGAAAGATAATCACACAAAAGGAATGTTAGCACAAAGTAGAAGTCAAATGCAACAAATTGCATAGAATAATAGTTTAAATATTTATTTTTACAATGTCTGGTCTTGAGGTTAATTACTTGAAAAGAGAGCGTCAGCGTGAATAAAATGCAGCAGATACTCATCAGTATGTATCCTCCCGTGATGAGCACTTTCCTCCCCAGACGGTCAATGAGCAAACCCTGTGAGATACACAGCATATCATAAGACCAAAAAGACTGCAGGCAAACACTTTCCTTGAATTGTACTTTGACCTTTCATGGGATATTGTCAGTTCTATCAAATCCTGCTCCACCAAACATTAGTTTATGCTTTACCATCTTAAGACTTTTGTGTCACATGTTCTTGTGCTGTTCTTATTTTTATACAAGACAATTTGGTGTTTGACTCTATTTCAAATATGTTTTAACTATTCAAACTTTTGTCCAATGTTTGACATTATTTTTAGAAAGGTACTGACTGTTTTGTCCTTATTTAACTTTTCGGAGCTTCTATTTGCAATCTTTTTGATGTAATAGTAGTAGTAATAGTAGTAGTAATAGTAGTAGTAGTATTATATAAAGCAACAAGGTATATGAACAGGGTGGGTTGTGGTGGATGAATGTGTCAAACTCACACACTTTCACTCAGGAAACTGGGGTTTGAGTCCTGTGAGAAGCTTATTTTTACATTTAGTTGATTATTTTCAGAATTCAGTTGCAGTTTAGTTAATTTTAGGCAACAAAACTACTTTGTTGGGTTTATGAAAAATATACACAGCCTACAGTAGGCTACTTATACATGTACAGCATTTAATGTTTGTCTGGGTCGTGTGCAAATATTATTGCTGTCTTCTGACACCTGAGCGTTAATAACATCTGCCTAATATTGTGATGTAACATCATCTGAATTATAAGAAATTAATGCACACAAAAATAAAATGTTGAACTCATACTTACACACGTTAAAGCCGTGATGCATTCACAGGCACCAGTGCCAACGGTCACATATGGTATTTTATCAGCGGGAATACCAGATTGTCTGAACAAGTAATCTGCGTAGAAGTAAATCTACAGGAAATACAGACAAAAAACATATTTTAGTAATCTTTAGTGGTGTTTTTACGTCTTAAAGGTTGGCAGTGCGGTCACTGAGGAATAGACTGAACTTTGCGAGAGACAGCAGGACAGAGGATATTGGAAGACAACAGGTATACCATCATGTACTCACAGCATTGATGCCGTTCAGCTGTTGTGCAGCATTGAGCAGCAAGACGGAAAGAAGCTGCCAGCGGACACTACGATCAGTGAAGATCTCCCAGGGTTTCTTGGCTTGGAAATCCACTAAATCATTCCTCTCCTTCTCAATATCCTCCCGTTCGCCATCACAGCCAGCTATACCGTGCAGTTGCTTCAGGGCTGCCGACAAGAAAACACATGACCAGCGTGGTGATTGTAGTTTTCTCCAAATACACCATTGTCATCAACTGATCAGGCTACACTACAGGGTGTCTTTGAAATCTGAGCAAAAGGTTTCCTGTGTCAAATCATTTATTTAATCCCCATTCATTGTATTTCATCTCATTATTGTAGCGTTACCAGAATGATGTCACATGCTCGCT